>NW_024081347.1:678039-1022017 GCF_003009895.1 Hyaena hyaena
TATATATATAGTATATATACTATACTATAATATATATATATAGTATTAGAATAATAGACATCAAGATTTGTTAGTTTACTTTGTCTCAGAATATTTGAACTATTCAAATTTCATCATATGTTCTATAAATATGGCATTTATAAATGAAGTCTTAGTGTATTTAAAAATAGAGAATCTGGGAAGTTTCTATCAATATCTTATCAAGTAAGGGTAGATTAATGTAGAAATGTTGGGGTTCGGAGCCTATAGCCAAGAAAGAATTCTTGAGACATCTTCAGTGTAAAAAGGTGGTTTTTGTAAAGCACGGGGACAGAACTCATGGGCAGAAAGAGCTGCCCTGGTGTTGTAATGGGTATTATGTACTTTCAAGCTGGGACGGGGTCAGGGATAGCCTAAGCCTCTGAGGAAGTTTGGAAGCAAGGTTTCTAGAACCTTGAGGGGGCTAAATATTTTTAGGAAATGGTCATTTATTACTGCCTAATAAAACCTTAGTCATGAGACCCCTCAGATATATATCAGTGGGCCATATGCTTGGAGGATGATGCTAACTTATATTTGGGAGGTAGAGATAAAGGAAATTTCAAAAGACTTTTTATATGTTAAAGCATTACTGTCAATGGGCTGTAAGTTGTAAAGAAAGTTTATTTTTCTTTTGCCTTTGTTTCTGACATTCGAGATGACTATTGGTGACACATATTTTTCCTTGGCAAATTAAATTTTAAATGAGTGTGATATGATGTACTGATTAGAACAGAAATATCTTAACACTAAGAGATCTGAGACCCTCATCAAAATTTTATTTTCTTAAATCATAGAAATTCCAGGGATCTCCAGGGGGTATTCTCCTTCCCCCTACTGCTCCAACAATTCAGTGGAATATTTCCTGTGGTGATATTTCACATAACACAGAATAATTCCTCTTCATGTATGCTGACTATGAACTGCTCATTTTACATAAATATGTTTATTCTTAAATTTCTTTGAAGCTGATTGACTCATCCCTTGATCAGCGCATATATATATATATGTTTATATATGTTACATATGTTATTTTTATGTTAAAAATTAAAAAAATATATATATATTTAAATTTTAACATAATTGCTACCCATTGACATGGACAAAACTGGAAACTTCATTCTTAATGATTGGGGAAGGAAGTTGTAGTAAGTACATACTAATTATGTACTGAGTCACAGCAAATACATTGATGCAAACTTTAAAATCTATCATGTTTTTGGAAAGTTGGGTAATGTCTTCATGACTTTTTTTCCCTGAAGTTACACTTCTGTGGGACTTCAAAAGTAATTGTCTGGATGTAATTACATAGAGAATCACATCTGTCCAAGTATAACTGGATATTACTTTGAAAAAAGTTATATATCAGTCAGAACTGTCATGGATTAAATATTCATAGCAAACTCATTCTATTTATGTTGACCTCTACTTTATTTAATACTTGCACAACTGAATATTTTGAAACAATTTTCTCTGACATTTCTATTCTCAAGAGGTCTCTAAATAACAAGTTTTAGATTCAAGCAGTCATAGATTTTATTTCTCTTTTTCATCTTTTAAAATTCTTGGACAAAGTCTATGAGAGACCAAGTTTGAGTTGTATACTTATTTGCCTCTTGACTCATGAACCATGGATGTGGAAAGCAAAATCTTACATTCAAACTAGCCCAGTGGAGTGGCTTAAACAACAGAAATTTATGGTCTCACAGTTCTAGAAGCTGGAAATGTGAGATCAGAGTGTAGCAGTGCCATACTCCCTTTGAGGGCACTAGGGAATGATCTGTTCCATACCTGTCTCCTAGATTCTGCTAGTTTGCCCACAGTCTTTCTTGGCTTATGGCAATATAATTCCAGTCTTCACATGGCATCCTCCATGCACGTGGGTCCAAATTTTCCCTTTCTGTAAGGACATCAGACAGTTTGGAGTAGAGGCACACCCTACTCCACTATGATCTCTTCTTGACTAATTATACTTGTGATGACACTACTTCAAAACAAGATCAGGTTCTGAGGTAATGGGGTTAGGACTTCAACATACGAATCTGGAGGGGGATATGATTTACCTATAACAATAATATTAATACTTACCATACTAAAATATGCTTACTATAGTATAAATCTCACAAAATATTTATTTTTGAAACAAATGTTCATTTGAAACTCAAAGCAAAAATCCTGTTTTATAAGATGCAAAATTGAAAGCATATTGTAATTTGTATATGAATTGTGAGTTTGATGATATTAATTTATCAGATATACATGATTGGATATGTAGTAGATATTACTATACACTAATTAAACAAAAGGAGGGAGAATGCAATCAGTTTAATGCTCAACATGATGTAAGATTCTTAAACACTACTACAAAATAAAGACAGCTAATGTTTCTTGTTCAGGGACACTTTTGCAAAACTCTATCATCTACTTCAGAAAGAGGGCATCATTTTGGATAATATAGATGATGAATAAATCTTCAATTGGGTACGCCTCACTTTGAAGCCTGTCATTCTCAAGATGTATATTTTATTGTTTTTTTTTTTTTTTCAGCTAAAATTCACCTCACCAGGGGATTCCTTCTGCCAAATAAAGAGCAAACTTTCACATAAAGGGAAAATGTTTCTTACCCACAACAAAAAGTTAGATCCTGCTGAGTGTTTCTCCAGGCTTCTATAAAAATTCACAGGTGAAGCTTTGCCACCTTAAAAGAAACCCAAAACAGCTTTGATCAGCTAAACAGAAATAGTTCTTATTCCAAGCACATTAAAATATAAAAAGAAAGCACAGTATAGGCATTGCTTTTGGCCTTTATTCCCTTGTTTATGGTATTTTATAACAAAACTTTAAAATACTCTTAAAAATGCTTTCTAACTTAAAAAACATCCTTTGAAACAATTTCATGCTGGGGGTGATAATTAGTTCTGTTTCCTGCCATGCTCTGACCCTGATCCTTTTTCTTTACTTATTTGAAATATTATTGAGAAATGATTGCATACTTAATCAAAAAAGTATCTAAGCATCTGTCCATAATTTTAAAACATTTATTTATGTCTTTTATGATGTAAAAAGCCATTAAATAGTGCAAATTTGTTTGATATTATAAAACTATCTCCATATCTAAAAGTATCTATAATTGTTAATTTCCTTCTTTTTTATAAAAATTGTTTTATTTTTGGAATATCTAACATCTGGGTTTTTTGTTTTCCCTAACGAAATGAATAGTTGTTGAGTTGATATCATTTGGATTATGGAGAAAGTTGGAAATAATTTTAAAAACACAGATGTAAATCCACAAATATAGAGGCCCACAACTAATGTAGTTAATATAAAGCTTGTCTTACATACCTAGGTACATTATAAAGTGTATATATTTATACGTACTTATGTATAAATTATTTGATTTGTCTGATCAAGTAAAAATTTCACGGTTTTCATGGCTATTTATTATCCTTTTATATGACTGTATCCCAGTTAGTTAAACCATTTTTCTTCCTTTTTGGCTATACCACTTTTCAAATTTTGTCTGTATTACATAGAGATCTGTTACAAAAATTAGTTTTATCCTTGTTAATATCTAAATTTTCACCAAAATGTGTTCAAAATTTGCATAAACCTGATTAACATTTATTAACCTTTAATGTTTTGAATTTGTATTTACAAAGTTAAGTGGCTCAGCCAATATATGAATGTATAAGAATCATTCATAAGCCATTAGTGGCTTTTGAAAACATTATATCTCAAAGAGGCAGAGAAAGTATTTACAATTACATATTTTCTAAAGTAAGTATACTCAAAAACGGGGGATATGGGGGGAGCTGAAAATAAGAAAGAAATTTGTCCAAAATTTAGCCAAGCCAAGGGGAACAGTGAGGCCCTCTTGGTCAGGACACTTTTAGAATTTATGGCCTTTAGTAGAGTACTTTCCTAATCTGGGTTCTGTCAGTCATTTGTGAAGTGCTTCCAAGAGAAGGGGATAAAACTCCTGGTACTTCCTGCATGCCTTGCCAATGAACAGAGCAGGCTCTGTCAGCCAGAAAAGCCCAAGGGCAAAAGGATGCAGGTGGTGGCATTTGGAAGTCAAACAAACATAGCTAGAAAGTAGAAGAGCCAAGAAGATATCAGTGGGGCATCAACAGAATCTGCCAGAGGTAATGTCATTGTCTGGAGCACTATTCAGGGCTTTAAAGATACTAAACCATTTAAAAATATCTAAGTAAATATTGAAGAATCCATGCTTAAAGTCCATGCTTAAATAACCAGTTCTGTCTTATGCTGCGAGTATTCAGGAAAAATGCTCTATGGCAACAACAAATCATAATTTATGGTTCATTAAAATGTATCTTAATATATAATAACATTGTCAGTAAATATTGCTGATTTTTATTGGTTTCACTCAAGATTGATTATTGAATGGAAAGAGTTTATTTTTTGGTAAAATAAGGGCATGTATATGTCTTAGTTTAGTGATTTACATAATGGATACATTTACATAATGAGTCCTGAGTAGAAATATGTGTATCTGGAAATGTAATTAGAATCTCAAGTGCAGTTAAATTATCTCTCTAGAAATTTTTCTCACTATAGCTTTCTCATACTGAAAACAGATTACAGAGTATAAATCCATAGCCTTTGATGTTCTGGTCACAAAGACACTAAAGAAAATAAATCTCACTCACATTTGTTTAGATAAAATAATCATCAATCTTCACCTCAGGGGTGTTTTAGGAAACTTTTCAAACCTTCAGTTTCCTACTGAGTATTAGCTAATAGCCTTTGATTTGATAGTTGTTTGGATGGCAATCTATTGGATTAAATGATGCCCTAAAGCTACCCCTTGGCAAAATTAAAATTCAGTATTTCTGTTGGTAAATTATGCTAGTTTTATTTAATTAGAGATTTCAAGGTGTCTAATTTTTTTTTTAAGGCTGACATCTATTGAGCCTTGCTCTACCAAGTTATTAATTGCAGGATTGGAATTGAAATTTTTTTCTTGAAAAGAATATCAGATTCTAGTGATGAGAAGAGTAAAAAATGAAAAACAGATTCATAGGGTAATGTTTAATTAAAGAATGTATTAGAAGTTTCAAGAACATTTTCTAACCATAGCACACAGAAATTTGCTGGTTTTATATAATATATTGTCCAATGTACACCACAGAGAGTGGCCAAAGATTTATTTTATTTTAAAAAGACTCATTTAAGTGTGCCTAATAATGCAAAGCTTCAGATGTGAAAAGTACACAGTCACATTTTCATCAGACATTGGACAAATTTTATTAATAAGCATTGTAACGTTTAGAATGTTTATGGTGCTGTTGAGAAATGCCAGTTCAGTTTCTTAGTAATACAACTAAATGGGAAAAAAAATTTTTTTTTTTTACAAATTGTTTATTGTCAAATTAGTTTCCACATAACACTCAATGCTCATCCCCACAAGTGCCCTCCTCCATGCCCATCCCTCCTCCCCCCACATCCATCAGTCCTCAGTTTTTGTCAGCATTCAAGAGTCTCTCATGGTTTGTCTCTCTCCCTTTCCCCCATCATTTCCCCCTTCTTCTCCCCCTTGTTCCTCCGTCAAGTTCCTCCTAATCCTATACGTGCAAACATATGGTATTTGTCCTTCTCTGCCTGACTTATTTCGCTCAGCATAACACCCTCAAGGTCCATCCATGTTGCTACACAGGGCCAGATTTCATTGTTTCTCATTGCCATGTAGTATTCCATGGTATAGATAAACCACATCTTCTGGATCCATTCATCCGTTGATGGACACTTAGTCTCTTTCCGTGTTTTAGCTATTGTGGAGAGTGCTGCTATGAACATTGGGGTACATGTGCTCCTATGCCTCAGCATTTCTGTATCCCTTGGGTAAATTCCTAGCAGTGCTATTGCTGGGTCCTAGGGGAGTTCTATTGTTAGTTTCCTGAGGAACCTCTACTCTGTTTTCCAGAGGGGCTGTACCAGTTTACATTCCCACCAACAGTGTAGGAGGGTGCCCATTTCTCCACATCCTCGCCAGCATCTAGAGTTCTCTGATTTCCTTACTGTAGCCACTCTGACTGGCGTGAGGTGGTATCTCAGTGTGGTTTTGATTTGTATTTCCCTGATGAGGAGGGATGCTGAGCATCGTTTCATGTGTCTGTTGGCCATCTGGATGTCCTCTTTGGAGAAGTGTCTGTTCATGTCTTCTGCCCATTTCTTCACTGGGTTGTTTGTTTTTCGGGTGTGAAGTTTGGTGAGTTCCTTATAGATTCTGGATATTAACCCTTTATCTGATAGGTCATTTGCAACTATCTTTTCCCATTCCGTTGGTTGCCTATTAGTTTTGTGGGTTGTTTCCTTTGCTGTGCAGAAACTTTTAATCTTGATGAGGTCCCAACAGTTTATTTTTGCTCTTGATTCCCTTGCTTTTGGGGATGTGTCAAGTAAGAAGTTGCTGCAGTGGAGGTCAAGGATAAATGGGAACATTTTAAATACATTACATTTCTTGATCCTTAAGCATAAATGGATTTGGTAATCAATGTTATTGATTTCAAAGAAAAACAAAACGAAGGAGCAAAACAATATCTAGACATATAATTGCATACATTAAAGAAAAGCAAATAGCCATTTAAAAGCAAGGAAAAATAATGGTAAGTTTGAGGTCAGTGAAAGACGTATGCAAGAGAATTGTTAATTAAAGTAGCATTTAAATATATAACATTTTTTCAATTATGTATTTCAATTGCAGTACTTTATTATAAGAAGTAGAGAAATGATCATTTTTACTATAAAAATGAATCAATATTTTGTACCATTTATTATAATAAAAATTTAACAGTTTTAATACCATTTTATATCAATTTATATTTTGTGGAAGTTCTCAGTAAGGCTAGCAATTCATTATATGTTAAAAATATTATACAAGTTAAGGGGCGCCTGGGTGGCTTAGTCGGTTAAGCGTCCGACTTTCGTTTAGGTCATGGTCTCGCAGTTTGTGGGTTCGAGCCCCGCGTCGGGCTCTGTGCTGACTGCCAGCTCAGAGCCTGGAGCCTGTTTCAGAGTCTGTGACTCCCTCTCTCTGACCCTCCTCTGCTCACGCTGTCTCTCTCTCTCTCTCCTAGAAATAAATAAAACATTAAAAAAATATATATAAGTTAATAAAGTAATTGACCTAAAGAGGAATAAATATAAATGAATAGAACAAAAGCATTTAACCCTCACTCCACTTAGCTTTGTCCAACCTCCAGGCATAGTTTAATTTGTTATATTAAATTATATATCTACATAATATAGATATCTTATATATCTACATAAATGCTATGCCACTTTTTGGCACTTGAGCAAATCACTTAAACTCTTTGCATAGTAATTTCCTCACCTGTAGAGTAGATATAATAAAACTACTTACCTCATACTTAAGAAGCACTTAGAATAGCATCTGGCACATAGTAAATGATAGATACTTGTCAAATAAAATGAATAAAGGATGAGTGTCTGTGAAGATAGTTAAATTCCCAATAATTTTCTTATAAAACCTGGGTCATGAAAGACAATAGTAGTAATTAAGACATTCTATGCCGTGTAAAAAGATGTCTTTGACTTTCCAGAAGTTTTTGCATGGTTTTCTAATTTTGCCTATATGTGCAAATAACGATTTAAATGAATATGGAGAGTTTTAGATAATCATACTTTATTCCCCATTAATGCAATAATTATGAGAAAGATGAAAAGCATATGGCAGAAATTAAAGAATGTGAAATATTTTTTAAGGGAAGCATATATATTATATGTAACAAATATTCTGTCAATCACTTATATAATGCTATTTACTTTACCCAGATAGCTAAGTAGAGACATTGGATGTTGGTATAACAGCTAGACTTTAGAGTAGACTTTAGTATATAAGAAATAAAATATTGTCATTACCATTGTGTATGTCCTGACTAATACCTTTGCTTGTCCTTTCACTTTATGGAATACCCTAAGGTGTAGTTCTTATCAGATTATATAAACCATGACTTTGGATAATAAAATACATTCAGAGATTCTGAAGTAGCTGGTTAGTTTCTTTGATTTGTCATGTGTACTGTTTTAGATTATGAGTTTTTCATAAGTTATTGTGCCACTTCTAGAGTAATGCTGAAGCCACAATAAATATTTAATGGGAAAATAAAATGTAGAAAATAGACTTCTCTAAAGACATAAGTAGATGATCTGATTTAGTTCCATAAGTCTTGGAAATTTACTCTCCATTTACAAATTTATAACACTGCATCCATTGTATTATGGATTATGTTTATTTTCAAATAGCATTGTTTTTTCACATCAATGGATATTTAAGTGAAAAATGAAGTTTTAAAAGCTATATATGTCTGAAGTAATAACTGGCTTGTAATTCATGCAGGTATTTTATTCAATGCAGGTTGTAGTTGAAGTGGTTGTTTGGCTTCTAGTGGATGTGATACTCAATCCATAGGAGCAGACCTCCACTGGGCTAGTTTGAATGTAAGATTTTGCTTTCCACATCCATGGTTCATGAGTCAAGAGGCAAATAAGTATACAACTCAAACTTGGTCTCTCATAGACTTTGTCCAAGAATTTTAAAAGATGAAAAAGAGAAATAAAATCTATGACTGCTTGAATCTAAAACTTGTTATTTAGAGACCTCTTGAGAAGAGATCCATAAATATTCTTTTTTGCCAGAATCATCCCTGCTACCTGCCCTTTAGAAAGCTTAGCTTTCAAAAGTTCCTTTGATCTTGCAAACTATCTCATTTTTACTCCCAAAATTACATTTTATGCTTAAAATGTCCAGACTTAGTTTTGCTGTTTACATCTAGAATGACTTTGATCAATATACAAATCTAAAGGGACTTGCGAGATAATATCTATGAGGAAAAACTAATTAGTGAGAAATTGCTGTATGAATACAAAGTGAGATGCAAATAATAATAGATCAAGTGTTTTTGTATGAATAATATAGTATCTACTTATTGTAAAAAAATTAAAAATAAGAATATGTGTAAACTCCTGGAGAAGATGAAGTAAAAATAGCATTGTCTTTCATGTTAAGCAGAGATGGCTTCCAAACTGAGTCCTGGTTTTTCCCTATGTCTGTGACTATTGGCAAATTATTTTAAATTAATCTTATCCTCATCATTAAAATACAGACAATGATTAACTCCTAATGTCACTTTTAGGATGGAATAATCTAATTCACATGCAATAGCTGTTGTAATCCCTGTTCACATAAAAGGTAATAAAAATGTGTATTTTGTCCCTCCTCCACAGTGACCATTTGTACATTTTGGGGTGTGTAGAGATCCAAGAAACAGTACCATTCTTCCCTCCTCAGATTCAAAACTAAATAAAACAAAAAATACATAGTTCATGGAGGTCAAATATCTACTTAATTGGAGAAAATAGAGAGGGAATTCCACATATGGGAGAAGTGGCTTTCCAAGTGCTGAATTTCAGAGACAAACTAAGATTTCTCCTGACTTACAGGGCCAGCTACAGATCTTCAGGCCTGGGCTGAAGAGACAGGCCTAAGCCTATGATATGCCAACAGCAAAGGGATCTCTCTCCAGAATAAGCAAGAAACATGGCGACCAATTACTCATGTCTATTTTTTTTCCTTTCAATCTCACCCATCAAGAGTAGTTGAAGGATGAGTATATAACAGATTAAAACATGGTAGGAAATACCAAGAATGGAGAAAAAAATTTATACATGAAAGCAAGTCTTAGAGTTATTTGGATAGCGTTTATAATACTATAATTTTAAAAATACAAATTGATGTTTTTGAATAAGCTAGTGGAACTGTGTGTAGCTGCAACAGAACTGGGAAAATTAAAAGGAACAAGAACAATTTATAAATGTAGACTAGAAGTCAAGTGCCAGGAAAAACTAAGTAATGGTTAGGAAGAAACTGTTAGAAGAAGGGAGAGCATTATGGATTATCAAAAGTCTGAAAAATAATAAAGAGCAATATGACTTAAAGAAAATCAAATATAGGAACAGACATGAAGTGATAGTAACAGGAATTTTTAAAAACATGAACATTTTTGGAGCGACTGGGTAGCTCAGTTGGTTAAGCTTCTAACTTCAGCTCAGGTCAGGTCATGATCTCATGGTTTGTGAGTTCATCTCAGAGTCCAATTCACATCCTCTGTCCCTCTCTGTCTCTCTCTGCCACTCCCCTGCAGGTTCTCTTTCTCTCTCCCAAAATAAATAAATAAATAAACATATAAATAAAACACGAACATTTTCAATCAGAACACTTTAAAATTTTCTATTAAAGCATGGATTCATCCATAAAATTGGCTTATTGGAATAACATATATGTAAATATCAGGTGAGAGTCAAAAATAAGGACCATAATTAACAGTTACTTATACACACAAATACATAAATGTGTGTTACTATGTATTCTATTAACTCTTTTCTTTCTACTTTTGCATATTTTTCTTTTTGAATATATGCGTTGTAGTCAGAATAAGGGCCTCCCAGAGATGTCCATGGAGCCTGTGAACTGGGAGTAAATATGGCAAAATGGAATTTGAAAATATGATTAAGGTAATGAACTTGAGGCAGGAAGATCATTCCATATTATCTATGCTGGCCCAGTCTCAGAACTTCCTCAGGCTTGAAAAACAGGAGAAATGAAATGAAAGGACAGAGCAGAGAGATTCAGAGCAGGAGAAACACCGCCTGCAGTTGCTGGCTCTTGGGAGCCATTCTGAGCCCACTAGTCGAGAAAACTCCTGCTGAGGTGAAAGCAAGTTTGCACAGTCTCTTGCCAACCAGATGACGACCAATATCCCCCCCCTCAACTATTTCTGCTTGAGCACTGACCCCTAAGGTACCTTGCTGATCAATATCGAGAGTGACTTGTCCCCTTATTCCGGCCCTGGTATGATGATTGCACCTTGTGAAGGAACTTACTGTGGGAACTTCTTCTTTTGATTATGGGAACAGACATCGTGTCTCCAGCAGCTCCTGTTTCCCTCCATACTTTCCCTTGAGCTATGAACAGGCTAATGACCCCTAGTCATAAAAGACTGACCCTTACACGTACAATTCTGTTTCTACCGTTGCGTCAGTTCAGGGTGTTCATACAGCTCAACATGTAAATCAACTAACCAAAAATGTCTCTCATGCCCTAGCTATTCAACAAATCATAAAACTAGACACAAAGGTAAATGCACTCGAAGAGGCTATTCTATGTATTGGAAATAAACTAAACTCTTTAAACGTATGGTTGGCTCTCTGGTGCAGTAAAGCATGTAACTGGAAAATCAAGTCTTGCCCGGAGACAAAGAGCCTAACTTAGAGAAAAGGAACAGATAAGGGCAGTAGCTAAGTTAGTACATACACCTATGTTAACTGATGGTGTTTAGCAGCCCCTTCCCTAAGGCCTACTTTCCACAAACACCTTCCCTTACCCTGGCAGCTGTGATGAGGATGGATAAGAGTATCTACAAACCTATGACTTATCTTAGTGTTATTAAAATGTGAACACCTTGTTATTTTCTTAGTTACTCAACCTCACTATGATTGGGGCAGTTCTGCAAGAAGACTTGTGCAAAACCTGTTTCTGTACATTTTCCAAAAACACCTTATCACAAAGAGCTATCCACTGTAAAAATTCCATTTCCTGATGCCATGTTAACATTTGACCTATAAATAAAGACACCAAAACCGACAGGACAGAGATGACTGCCTGGTGATCAGAAAGGATCTCGGGGCTCTCTCACTCTCTTTCGCCCACACCGTCCATCCTTCAGGGACCCCTGGACCTGTCGGAACCGGTGCAGCCTCCGACAGCTGGCTTTGAAGATGGAGGCAATGGCCATAAGAATAGGAATATGGTGGCAGAAGGTAGCTGAAAATCTTCCTGATCAATAGCCAGTGAGGAAGTGTGGACCTCAGTCCTACAACCAGTGGTACCAAAATCTTCAACAATCAAAATAAGCTTGGAAATAGGTTGATTCTGAGAGACTCGAGAAAGGAATATAGCCTTGCCCACAACTTGATATCAACTTGGTAAAACTTGGAGCTGGTAGTCAGCTGAATGAATTGAGACTTCTAAGCTACAGAACTGTGAGATATTAAGTTTATCGTGTTTTAAGTTGCTAAAGCTGCAGCAATTTGTTATGGCAGCAATAAGAGACAAATGCAATATTAATCAGCTTTTTGCAATATTTTTATATTTGTTGTTCTATCAATGCCTTTGGCTTTATTAATTCATGAAATCAGAATCACGTTACAGGTGGAGATTAAGAGATGGGTTTTCAATTTTAAAAAGGGCCACTTGGAAAAAATGTGTGAGATAAATGAGCTGTCTAAGGTGGGTGCTGTAGAGAATGGAAGAATTTCAGAATTGTTATTGGATTAAAGGAGATAAAAGATGATATCTGGAAAGTCCTTGCCACAATAGAATAATGAAAATCCAATGCTGTGCTATAGGGTTGTCCTGTACTCTGTGGTCAGTGGAAGAAAATAAAGTATAATTATTGTGGTTGTATGTGATGTGGTGGAGTCAAAAGAATTGAGACACTCAGATCTGTATTTACATAAGATTGGCCTTAATATAAACAAGGGTTCTTAAGGTTTCCTAAGAAAACATTAAACCAGGTAAAATGTATAAACAAAGAAACAATTTTAATAAATACAAAAGAAGGATATCCGAAAGTCAAGAATTGACTGTTACTATAAAAGAGGAACTAAAAATACATTTTTCCAGTTAAACCTAAATATGATGAGTTGATAATTTATTGAAATAAGGGGACAACGGTAATAGAAAGAACAACATCAGGATCCTAACTCAGATGATATAAAGGATAGTCATGCTACATCTGTGATACTGAGCACAGAGAAAAGGCTACCTAGATCCTTTTGGATTTAGTATAATTGAGAATAAAGAGCAGTATTTCCGTACCAGCACAAAGAGAAAGTAGCAATTTGAATTACTTCGAGTAAAAAATTAAGTTTAAACAGTTTCTTTATTCTACTTAACTATTTCAAAAGATATCTTATTCCTTTTAGTTAAATACTTTATAATTATATTTTATATATTTTTGTGTATAGCTTTATTGTTCAACATCCCATAAGTGCCTATCAGTTTACCAGGAAAAGAACAAATTCTGCTGGGAAAGATGAATGGCAAACATATTTTCCTTTAAGTTTTGATGATGTATTGTTCTTGTCTTTTAGAAAGGATGAAAAACTAAGGACAAGTTACTTTTAAATTATTTTAATTTTAGGGAACCAGATGGTGCCCAAAAAACATGATTGAATACATACGTACATTTCTTAATTTCTTCTTGAATTTAAACTTCGGGTATCTTACCCACACATTCTCATCTCTAGTGGAATGTGGCAAAGAAAACAAAAAAAGAGACGGAAAGAAAATTAAAATATTTTGTAATACAATTGAAATTGTCTTTGTGCTATTGTCACCTTAGGATGGTGAGTGTGGCACTGTCTCAGGCACCAGTTATCATGTGCTGTCCATCCTGTGGGCTGAGGATGGAGCCAGGCTTGCCTTCCTCTAGAGTCTTGATGAATGAGTTGCCAGCTAAGGTCAATAACAGTTCTTTTACAGCTTCAAATAGTAACTTCGAAGTAGAACTAACTGAACTTTGAGCTAGATCTTTTATACACAGTTTTTGTCCATTCATAGCTGATGTCTAAAGATTTCCAATCATAACAACTGGTCTCATACTCCATTCCATCCACTGGTGTGTGTGTGTGTGTGTGTGTGTGTGTGTGTGTGCGCGCGCGCTTGCGTGCGCACCCGCATTTTGGAGAAAAAGACATGTTCAACATATATGTTCCCTATCAATGATGCTCTCCTAATGGGAAAGCCTCATATTTCTCAGTATTTGATTTTTACCACTTTTCCCAGGATATTTATCAGACATGAAATTCATAGATTGTCAAACATAGATTACAATAATGATTTAACCATCATTTACTATGTATTATTACAAAATCATATGATACGGATTTAGATGCTGGGGAAAAAAACTTGCTTTCAGAAGCCCTCCAAAAATTTTTTTTCTCACTCTTAAATAACTCCATTTCCAGAGAAATTGAGACACTGCCAACCCAGAAGGTTAGTTAGTCAACTTTGGACATAGGATTTAGCTTAGTAAGATGAAGTAAAACTAGCTAAACACTTGAAAATTTTTTCCTACTTCGCCTCATTTGGAGTACTTAGAATTGCTCCCCAAATATTGCTTTTATTTTTTTGTTTTTGTTTGTTGTTTTCTGTTTGTTTGTTTTTTCAGGTGTTACAAACAACTGAAAGCCAAAGCTAGAGTGTAGATTCATGCAAAAAGACCCAATACTCAGCCTTATCTATTTCTGCCTTGTGTCTTAAATGCTCATTATACAGAAAATGTCCTTCTTACACATAGGGTAGTAATTTAGCAAATATCCAAACTCCAGATTTTAATTAAAAACTTACAAATACTTACTGTTCTAAGTAGATTCTAACACTCTAACTCTGTGGAATGAAGGAGGTATATGGCCACAAAACATGTCTTGTCAAAATCTTATTCCCTAAATCAGTGGAATACATCAAAATGGGTGACAGAATTCCTCAATAATAGATTTCAACATATCGCCCAGATCATATGTTCCATCCCAGAAGTTGCAAATTCATTTAAATGTTAACATTGTACAAGTGTGTAAACATTGGAACACTAAAGTCCTATCCTTTTAGACTCATTCTGAAGAAGATCCCCAAATTAAATTTATTTGTGATGCTCTAAAATCATGTCATTCTTGACTTTCAAGTTAATAAACCCAAAGTTAATTTTATACTTGCATACACACATACTAGTATTAAAGTCCCAGTGTAACAACAGCCAATCACATGTATCATGTACTTAATTTACTTACTAGATCAATGTAAGATTTCAACATTACCACGCTGTGTTTGGTAGAAAAAAAAAATCTATAGACATCACTTAAAAGAGTTTATGAATAAAATCCCCCTTTAAGATCATTTCAATTAAATGAAAGTAATTACAAAAACATAATATGAATCATTAAAAAGGCATATTAAAAATACATCATGTGAATGATGGTATTATTGTCTTCCCACTTAACATAAGGCAAAAGATTAGGGAGTCTGGCTCTAAGCCAAAATCTTATGTGGGATCTTTCAGATCCAACCATAGCCAATTACAAGGCTTTGCCTGGAAGGTTTCATGGAGGGAAGCTGTTCTCCCCACACCAGACTGTGCACAGCCAGTGCATTACCGTTTTTCTGGAGGTGGTTACAATCAAAACCTGAGCCCCAGATCTCCCCTGGCAAGAGCTCCTATGCATGGGCGCAGCCTAGCCCGCCCAGGTGCCTTCGTAAGTCTTCCTTTTTAGAGACAAAGGCTAAGCCTCTTTTCACCATTTTTATTTAATACTTTTCTACCCATAACCCTTCCTCTTCTCCCTATCCCAGGGGCCTACAGGCCCATAAAAACGCAAGAGCTCCATTAGTTAATGGCTCCTCAGTCATTAGGTAATACCACTGTGCTGGATGTTCTATGATCCTCACATAAACAATTATACTCCATATATCTATTTCACTATTAACACAGTGAATAGCTGTGTACATATTTCTTTGTATACATATGTGGGTAGGGTTGTAGAATAAATTATTATAAATGGAATTACCAGATGAAAGTGTGTAAGCATTTTAAATTTTTGATAAATAATCACTGCCAAATTGTCCTCAGCAGCAATGTTTGCAAATGTTTCTGTACACTCAACCTCACAGTAAAAGTATCAGCAACCCTTTTTTCTCTGCACATGGAAAGATGGTTCTCTAACTGCCTTTTTATCAGTATTAGTGCTATTTTGAATAGCGCTAGGATTCTTTTCAAATATTTAAGGACCATCTGTATTTTCTTCATTGTGCCTTTGCTGTTCCTGCTCTTTGGCTATATTCCCTTGGCTTGTTTTCCTTAATGATTCATAGGACACGTTACAATAATAACATTTATCCTTTTGTTATATGGATTGTAATATTCTTCTTGTTTCCTTGTCTTTATAGATCATTCATAGTATTTTTTTACTATATAATAATTTGTTATTTATATGCAAGTAAATTTTCCCATCTTTTCTCTCAAGGCTTCTAAATTTGCATTTTTCCCAGAAAGGCAAATTCTGCAAACAATGTTTATAAAACAATTCATCTTTCTCCCATTTATAAGCAGTAAGACCTTTATTATATATGAACTTGAAAGTACTTATAGACTCTGATTTTGCATCAAGCTATTTATTATTTAATAATATAATTGTATATAGCATATTTAATATATGTTGATAGCTAGTCTTTCTAATTTTATTACATCCTTTGAATTTTATCTACTTATGCTATTATTTGCAAACGTATTTGTTACAAAGGACAATTGAAATCTGCTTCTGAAGTTCAGAAACTGCTGTAGATTTTTTAATTCTTATTGAGCGAAATAAATACATAAGCCACTATGCTATGTGGCATGTTTGTATGATAGACATTTTCAACTTGCTTTGTTTTTGCATGCTTCTCTTTTCCCTTGAGTAAATTCCTAGCAGTGCTATTGCTGGGTCGTAGGGGAATTCAATTGTTAATTTTTTGAGGAACCTCCACACTGTTTTCCAGAGGGGCTGCACCAGTTTACATTCCCACCAACAGTGTAGGAGGGTGCCCGTTTCTCCACATCCTCGCCAGCATCTAGAGTCCCCTGATTTGTTCATTTTAGCCACTTTGACCAGTGTGAAGTGGTATCTCAGTGTGTTTTTGACTTGTATTTCCCTGATGATGAGTGATGATGAGCATCGTTTCATGTGTCTGTTGCCCATTGGATATCCTCTTTGGAGAAGTGTCTGTTAATGTGTTCTGTCCATTTCTTCACTGGATTATTTGTTTTTCGGGTGTGGAGTTTGGTGAGTTCCTTCTGGATTTTGGATACTAGCCCTTTATCTGACATGTCATTTGCAACTATCTTTTCCCATTCCGTCCCTTGCCTATTAGTTTTATTGATTATTTCCTTTGCCACGCAGAAGCTTTTTATCTTGATGAGGTCCCAATAGTTCATTTTTGCTCTTGATTCTCTTGCCATTGGGGATGTGTCAAGCAAGAACTTGCTGCGGTTAAGGTCAAAGAGGTTGTTGCCTGCTTTCCCTCTAGGGTTTTGATGGTTTCCTATCTCACATTCAGGTCTTTTATCCATTTTGAGTTTATTTTTGTGTATGGTGTGACAAAGTGATCTAGTTTCATGCTTCTGCATGTTCCAGTCCAGTTCTCCCAGCACCATCTGTTAAAGAAGCTGTCTTTTTTCCACTGAATACTCTTTCTCACTTTGTCAAAGATTAGGTGGCCATACATCTGTGGGTTCAAATCTGAGTTCTCTATTCTATTCCATTGATCTATGTGTCTGTTTTTGTGCCAATACCATACTGTTTTGATGATGACAGCTTTGTAGTAGAGGCTAAAGTCTGGGATGGTGATGCCTCCTGTTTTAGTTTTCTACTTCAATATTACTTTGGCTATTTGGGGTCTTTTGTAGTTCCATACTAATTTTAGGATAGTTTATTCTAGCTTTGAGAAGAATGCTGGTGCAACTTTGATTGGGATTGCATTGAATGTATAGATTGCTTTCGGTAGTAATGACATTTTAACAATATTTATTCTTCTGATCCATGAGCATGGATGTTATTCCATTTCTTAGTGTCTTCTTCAATTTCCTTCATGAGTTTTCAATAGTTTTCATCATACAGATCTCTTATATATTTGGCTAGGTTTATTCCTAGGTATTTTATGTTTTTTTCTGCAATTGTGAATGGGATCAGTTTCTTGATATCTCTTTCTGTTGCTTCATTGTTGGTGTATAAAAATGCAACCGATTTCT
Source organism: Hyaena hyaena (assembly GCF_003009895.1). Taxonomy (NCBI): domain Eukaryota; kingdom Metazoa; phylum Chordata; class Mammalia; order Carnivora; family Hyaenidae; genus Hyaena; species Hyaena hyaena. The sequence goes on from NW_024081347.1 coordinate 695,943, forward strand.
GTACATTGATTTTGTACCCTGCAACTTGGCTGAATTCTTGGATCAGTTCTAGTAGGCTTCTGGTGGAATCTGTCAGGTTTTCTATGTAGAGTATCTTGTTGTCTGCGAAAAGTGAAAGTTTGACTTCTTTGCCAATTCTGATGCCTCTTATTTCCTTTGTTTTCTGATTGCTGATGCTAGGACTTCCAGCACTATGTTAAACAAGTGGTGAGAGTGAACATCCCTGTCGTGTTCCTGATTTCAGGGGGAAAGCTCTCAGTATGTCCTCATTGAGGATATTAGCTGAGGGCTTCTCATAGATGGTTTTTATGATGTTTAAGCAAGTTCCTTCTATCCTGACTTTCTCTAGGGGTTTATTAAGAAGGGATGCTGTATTTTGTCAAATGTTTTTTCTGCATCTATCGACAAGATCATATAGTTTTTATCTTTTCTTTTGTTAATGTATGTATCACTTTGAATGATTTGTGAATATTGAACTAGCCCTGTAACCCAGGAATGAATCCCACTTGATTATGGCAGATAATTCTTTTTATGTGCTGTTGCATTTGATTTGCAAGTATCTTGTTGAGGATTTTTACGTCCGTATTCATCAAGGATATTGGCCTTTAGTTCTCTTTGTTTGCTGTGTCTCTGTCTGGCTTGGGAATTAAAGTGATGCAAGCTTCATAGAATGAGTCTGGAAGTTTCCCTTCCATTTCCATTTTTAGAATAGCTTGAGAAGAATGGGTATTAACTGATTTAAATGTCTGGTAGGATTTCCCAGGGAAGCCATCTGGCCCAGGGCTCTTATTTGTTGGGAGATTTTTGATATCTGATTCAATTTCTTCACTAGTTATGAGTGTGTTCTGATTTTCTATTTCTTCCCCTGTGAATTTTGGTAGTGAGTGTGTGTTTAGGAGTTTGTCCATTTCTTCTAAATTGTCCAGTTTGTTGGCATATAATTTTTCATAGTATTCACATAATTGCTTGTATTTCTGAGGGGTTGCTTGTAATAAGTCTATTTTCATTCATGATTTTGTCTATTTGAGTGCACTCTCTTTTCTTTTTGAGAATCCTGGATAGAGGTTTGTCAATTTTGTTTATTATTTCAAAAACCAACTCTTTGCTTCATTGATCTGTTCAACTGTTTTCTTGGCTTCTATATTGTTTATTTCTGCCCTGATTTTTATTATTTCTCTTCTACTGGGTTTGGGGTGCTCTTGCTGTTCTTCTCTAGTTCCTTTAGGTGTACTGTTAGATTTTGTACTTGCGCTTTTTCTAATTTCTTGAAGTAGGCCTGGAGAGCAATGTACTTTCCTCTTAGATTGCCTTTGCCACATCCCATAGAGTTTGGATTGTTGCATTTTCATTTTCATTTGCTTCCATATATTTTTAAATTTCTTCTCTAATTGCCTGATTGGCCCATTCGTTCTTTAGTAGGGTGTTCTTTAACTTCCATGTTTTTGAGGTTTTCCAGTCTTTTTCCTGTGATTGATTTCAAGTTTCATAGCATTGTGACCTGAAAGTGTGTATGGTATGATCTCAATTCTTTTATATTTACTGAGGACTGCTTTATGTCCCAGTGTGTGATCTATCTTGGAGAATGTGCCATGCACACTTGAGAAGAAAGTGAATTCCATGGCCTCAAGATGTAGAGTTATAATATATCTGTCAGATCCATCTGGTCCAATGTGTCATTCAAGTTCCTTGTTTCTTTAGTGATTTTCTGTCTAGTTGATCTATCCATTCCTAGAAGTCCAGTATTTAAATCCCCTGCTATTAGCACATTCTTATCCATAAGATTGTTTCTGTTTGTGATTAATTGTTTTATGTATTTAGGTGCTTCTGTATTCGGTCCGTAGACATTTATAATTGTTAGTTCTTCCTGATGGATAGACCATGTAATTATTATATAATGCCCTTCTTCATCCCTTGTTACTTGCCTTTATTTTAAAGTCCAGTTTATCTGATATAGGTATGGCTACCTCAGCTTTCTTTTGACTTCCAGTAGCATGATAGATATTTTTCCATCCCCTTACTTTCAATCTGAAGATGTCCTCAGGTCTAAAATGAGTCTCTTGTAGACAGCAAATAGATGGATTTTTTAAATCCATTCTGCTGCCCTATGTATTTTGATTGGAGTATTTAGTCCATTTACATTCAGTGTTATTATTGAAAAATATGGGTTTAAAGTCATTGTGTTCTTTGTAGTTTTCATGCTGGTAGTGGTGTCTCTGGTACCTTCCGTTCCTTGCAACATTTCCCTCATACAGATCCCTTCAGGATTTCTTGTAGGGCTGGTTTAGTGGTGACGAATTCTTTCAATTTTTGTTTATTTGGGAAGACCTTTATCTCTCCTTCTATTATCAATGACAGGCTTGCTCGATAGAGGATCTTGGCTGCATATATTTTTTTTCTGTTCATCACATTGAAGATTTCCTGCCATTCCTTTCTGGCCTGCCAAATTTCAGTAGATAGGTCTGTAACCACACTGATAGGTTTCACTTTGTATATTAGGGCTCTTTTATCCCTAGCTGCTTTCAGAATTCTCTCTTTGTACTTATATTTTGATAGTTTCACTATGATAATCACGTAGAAGATTGATTCAAGTTATGTCTGAGGGGAGTTCTCTGTGCCTCTTGGATTACAGTGTCTTGTCCTTCCCCAGATTGGGGAAATTGTCAGCTATAATTTGTTCGAGGACTACTTCAGTGCCTTTCCCTCTCTCCTCCTTTTCTGGAATTCCTATGATACAGATATTGTTCCGTTTGATTGTATCAATCAGCTTTCAAACTCTCCTTTCGTGCTCTTGGATCATTTTATCTCTTTTTCTCGGCTTCCTCTTATTCTATAATTGTGTCTTCTAATTCACCTATTCTTCTCTTTGCCTCTTCAATCTGTGCATTGAATGCCTCCATTTTATTATGCATCTCATTTATAGGATTTTTAAAATTCATCCCAACTATTTTTAAGCTCCATAGTCTTTGTAGCAATAGTTTCTCTGATGTCTTCCATGCCTTTTTCAAGCCCAGCGATTAATTTTATAACTATTGATCTAAATTCTTGTTCAGTTATTTTGCTTATATCTGTTTTGAGCAATTCTTTAGCTCTCATTTCTTCCTGGAATTTCTTTAGAGGAGAGTTCTTCCGTTTCATCATTTTGGCTAGCTTTCCATCTCTCGTTAGTTTTAAAACTTGCTATGCATTCTGCATCTGCAAGTACTGCTATATTAAAGAAGGCTCTTTTGACTGTCTGGGGCCTGTCCATTCACGAAGTGTTCTTTGTATGATGTCTCTTGGTCTCTCTTGTTGAGACTTTGGTTATTTCATTTCCCTTCTCGTGGTGGTATTTGGGACTCTCCACCATGTGTACTTTGGCTTGTTTCTTGAGGTAGCCCTATCAGTGTTATGGAACCAGGTCTGGATCACCCAGCAGGAGAACCAGGCAGCACCCAGAGATCTTGGAAGGCAAGAGGTTTATTTCACACCAGCGGCCTCAGAGGAGATCACTCTCCAGAGGTCTGAGCCACTGAATCATTATTTAAACAGAAGTATATGTTCACAAAAGAAATATTCTTTTTTCTCTTATTTCTTGTTTCATGTTCTTTATTGTGTCTCACACAACAGCTATTACATTTAACTTCATATGATGGGTACTTAATGAAATTTAATTAAAAGGAAGTTGTCACTTTTCATTACATAACTAAATCTTAAGACTAGTAATATTTTCTAAACATCATTCTACTTTAAAAGGAATTTTGTGCTAACATATTTGACAAAGATTTTTGCCCAGTCCTTTGTGAATATCAATTCCCAAAAACCCAGGGCCCTATTCATTGGGAAGGAAGTCTCTTTTGTGGGAAATGTCATTTTCAGAGTACACAGATGGTAAGGGAATCCAGTTCAAACCTGTCAAGACTAACTTCATATTTGAGGAGAAGGCAGGAAACTTTATACTTGAAAAACACTGGTGAAACCCTGATATCAACATCTTGACCAGTACCTGATACAGCCCCAGAATTCAGGGTATTTCCCAGCTACTTGGTTTTAGAGCATGATACAATTTCTCACCTATATGGTTTAATCCTTTGAAAAAGGGAACATAAATACTTAGATGGCAAATAGGTCAACTACACAACTAACCAGCTATACTGACTGTGGTTATGTAAATAAATCAGGAAGACATTCATGTTATTCACCATTGCCTGCTTTTTATGTGCACAATAAAAACAAGAAACAAATATTGATTTTACTGAGAATAAAATCAATCAAAACAAAACCAATGGCTTAATTTCAACTACAAATCCTCAATCACCTTATTATCAACACTTCTACTTAAAGTCACAAAACAGATAGAAATTCTACAATATATATCTAATGAGTACCCTCTTTAAAATGTCAATTCATATTTTTAAAAATAAAGGAAAATGAAATTTACTATTGTGCTCTTTCATTTACCATCAGCCATGTAATTTAGATTTTTATAGTATATCATGTCTAGGTGTTTCATTCTCCATCTTACAAAGAAGAAAGCAAGAGCATCTTTCCCTTTTCATATAATGCTTTTTGAATATATATATATTCAAATAAATATATATATTTAATTAATTAATTAATATATAATTAATATATATATATTTAATCCAAGAGAATAGCATTGATTGTATGGACTTATTCCTACCACTATTAATTTAGAATGAACCTGCTGTGGGTTGACCTTTTACAATGAATTTGAGTTCAGCATATGCATCTAAGAATCATCATTTATAATGTATTATTTAAAATGTATATTCTAAAACATATTTATGACAAGGACAATGGAAATGTTAAGTTTACTAATCCTATTGTATAGACGTTAGTAATTTGATTCATTCTAGTAGGTTTTCCATATATAGAATCTTAAAAATAATTCATGGAGCAGCTAAATTACCCAGAATCTGGTGTTTCTTAGTTCATTTTTAAAAACCTGCATATTTTTCCATGTATTTTCATGTAAAATTGCTCAGGTTGGTACAATTGTAACACTTAATCAGTATTAATGTTGGTAATTCATTACTATGTGTATACAAAGGGTTCACTGAGGTAGAATAATCAAAGAGAGTATGATCAATAAAAAGGTACAATTAATTTAAGAGGCTAATCCATGTGATTTTCATTAAAGTATATGAATATATTAAAGTGTTATATTTTTTGTTTGGATTTCATATAACATTGGGGAAGTAGTGTTCAGAAAACACAAATTATTTACTTACAGGGGAAAGTAAAAAGTAGCCTGTGATATATAGAGAGGCTCTAATTTTTATGCTATGAGAGTCATAGGTACTTTTTAAACTTGTTATAATTTATCAAAGTCTACCTGCATCACATTGATATTTTTGTTGTAAATTTTACTGTGAAATTAATGCATTTGCATAGTAAAATGCTAAATCTTTTGATAGATACTCAAAATTTTTTTCTCCAAATCTTCTATGCCTAGTTACACTTTGAGCACGAGTATAAATGTACTGAGTATAGATGTTAAGTAAAACATATTTCCTAATATTAAAACCATTATTTAATGCAATTTTATTAACCAGATCACTGTCTATTGGAACCTCAATTTACTTATACTCCTTCATCAGTGTTTTTTGCTTCCAAATCATAAAAATTAATGTGTCAGTGCAAGCAGACAGGACTGGTAAAGGTGTAAATCATGATTTGTAAGGAAGCTCAAACAGAAAGGCTTTTGTTTTGCTATAAGCCAACATCTGAGGCACGAATAGAAGGAGGAGACTAAAGTAAAAAATAGTACTCTATTGTCAAGAAAAGGTGAGCCCTCAGAAAGCATTTCATCCTAGGGGTACCTGGATGGCTCAGTTGGTTAAGCTTCTGACTTTGGCTCAGCTTCTGAATTTAGCTCAGGTTGTGATTTCCTGGCTCCTGAGTTTGAGCCCTGGTTGAGCTCTGTGCTGACAGCTCAGAGGCTGGAGCTTGCTTCGGATTCCGTTTCCTCTTTCTCTGCCTCTCTCTTTCTCTCTCTCTCTCTCAAAAATAAATAAACATTTTTTTAAAAAGCATTTCACCCTATTATAGTGTAGCACCTAACCATTTGGAATCCTTGTATAAAATGACTGTCAGATATTCCCGATCCCAGAGTAATGGCAGTGTTTCTAAAAGGTCAGCAAAGATAATGGGTCACTACTTTACTGCAGAGATTTCAGAGAGCCCAGACACTCCTAAACACCAAGAAAGAAGATAATGGATATTTCCTCCTGCATTGAAGACTTGAATTACTATTTGAAAATATTTCCTTGAAATAAGAGCCAAATTGCACATGAAAATATAATAATAGCCTGTAACTAAAATCATCAAAATATTATGGCAAAATCTAGAATCTGAGTGTTGGATTGAGGAGGAGAAAACAAAAGCATTATCTCTACAATGTCATGTTCTGGGAAAAGGAAGCATGGAAACATGGAGGGTTTGGTTGTAGTATAGAGTTGATATATTTACATATAGTGGAAACATATTAATTGATTATTGACACTGGGAATGTTTTAAAAACAATTGATAAATGGAAAATCTTAAAGGACCTTCAAAAATAACTGGAGTTAACAGTGAGGATGAATAAAAACAAATCAGGATAATAAGAAAATGATATAAGAGAATGTAACAAAGTAAAGCATTTTTTTTTCATTTAAATTTTAGTTAGTTAACATGCAGTGCAATATTGGTTTCAGGAGTAGAATTCAGTGATTCATCACTTACATACAACACCCAGTGTTCATAACAGCAAGTGATGATCACCCATCTAGCCCATCTCCCACCCACCTCACTCCATCAACCATCGGTTTGTTCTCTATCCTTAAGTGTCTCTGATGGTTTCTCTTTCTTCTCTTCCCCCTCCCTTCCCATATGTTCATCTCTTTTGTTTCTTAAATTCCACATATGAGTAATACATAATTTTAAAAATGAACTAAGATGGGGCATCTTGGTGACTCAGTCAGTTAAGCATCTGTCTCTTGGTTACAGCTCAGGTCATGATCCCAAGGTCCCCATGATCCCAAGGGGATTGAGTCCCACTTGGATGGGCTCCGCACTGAGTGTGGAGCTTGCTTAAGAGTCTCTCCTTCTCTCTATGCTCGTCCCCACAGTGCACATGTTCTCTCTCTCTTTCTCAAAAAAAAAAAAAAAAAATTGAAGTAAGATGAAAGGAGTAAAATCATACAGACTAAATATAAATTAATTTGCATTTTAAAAAATAGATATTAAAACTGAGATAAATCAACTTTACTATGCATTATAAAAAGGAAACTAAAGAGAAACTAAAGAACTAAATGCTGAAATGTAGAATTATGTCAGATAATAGATATTCAGGCAAATGCAATAAAAGAGGAAACAAGAATGGCAATGTTAATATCATTTTCAAAAACTGATTTACTTGAGAAAAATAATTGAAGAGAGAATTTGGATAATGCAATAAACATACAGCAATAAATATACATTAATAAAGTGTATTCTATAAATAGAAAATATATTTTTCATGAAAAATATAAATAAAAATTTAAAAAATATTCTAAAGGGTTCTAAAACAAGTGATACATCAAGTAGATAAAAAAAAGCACAATGAGTGAGTAAATGATTAGAAAGTAAGCACTTTACTGTTGTGTCATTAGTTATAAACACAAATGATAACATAAAGTTATTATTTAATTAATAATTTAGTACATGATATAATATGTAGAATACAGAATACAATTAACATTTTCTGTGATTTTGGGTATTTAACATAACTCTAGTTTTTTGTTTTGTTTTTTTAATGTTTATTTATTTTTGAGAGAGAGAGTGTGAGCAGGGGAGGGGCAGAAAGAGTGAGACACACACAGAATCTGAAGCAGACTCTAGACTCTGAGCTGTCAGAACAGAGCCTGACATGGGGCTAAGATTCACAAACCGTGAAACCATGACCTTACCCGAAGTCAGACCCCTAACCAACAGAGCCACCCAGATGCCTCAACATAATTCTAGTTTTGATGACTGGTACCAGAGGCTGTGGTAATCAAATAAAATCCTTTTCTGCTCTTGCTTATTTCTCCAACAAATGGTATTTTGGAAAGACTGTTGAACTGAGAGGCAAAGTCTAAACTTTGCATTAGGATTTAGTTGCTTTGGAAATTTCAACTAGTATCTCTGAATGTCAGTTTACTTCTCTTCTTAGGTTTGCATTTAATGTGGCACTTTTGAAAGTCAGAGACATCTCTGACCTCTAGATTACAATAAAAATATGTTTGTATTACTACTTTTGTCAACAATATTAATAAAAGACTTTGACTATCAAAAAAGAGCACAGGTATCAAATATCTGCCAAATATAATTCATTATTCCAAGATATGCTATAATTCATACAATTCAAAATTTTTTTCATTATAACCATTATTTTATCTATTACCAAGGAAGAAAAGAATGCTGATAATTAACTTACTCAACGTTCTGTTGTCATTTAAAATGTTTTATCCTATATTTATTGAAAATGTATTTTAGTTTAGTTAGTTATATTTCATAAACACCACTATGGTGCATGTGTGAAGGTAAAAATAGAATACAAATAAATAAGTCTTTTCTACTTTATTTCTACTTTGTAGACTTTGCTATTTCTATTTTCTGAAATTTTTGCACACTATTGCTTGTAATTTATAGTCTGTCATATAACATTTAAAACATCTGAAATGAAAAAAATTGCAGAAAAAAATAATACCTCATCACATTTATCAAATCAATGGATATACTCTTACTCAATTGAATATGACAATTAAATGCTTTCCAACTATGATGTAGGGCTCTAACCAAGACCTGATAGCATTAATTCTTTGATTCATACAGTATCTGGAATTTTAGATCAAATGGTTCAATGGGAAATATTATTACTTTTTTCTAGGAATTCAATGTAAATTACTTTTGTAAGCATAATTCTTTTTTCCTCATCTGACTCATAAACTTAACTAATAATATAAGCACTAGTGCTAGATTAGAAAAGAGAAGCTTGAGACTAGTAAAAAATGGTGCACCAAAGGGTAACAATGTATTCTTAAAGACATGGTATCTATTGATATAGATATGATAACAGATTTAAATGCTTGTAAGAATACATTGTTTTCTAAATGAATTTTTACAATAAAATTACCCATTTAAAATGTGCTTCACGTTTTATTTCTGCATATTATGTCTTTAATTTGCCTGCTTTTCCCCAGCTTGATTAGTTGATTCTAGAATCACTTCTATTTAAATGCCACTTTTTTCCTGTCTTGTTTCCTTGATTAAAACTCAGTCGGGTGTTTTCCCTTCTGTCTGATGACTACATTATTAATCAGAACAAAACCAAAAAGTTCTGAATGAAATTATTCCCAAGCTTTAACAGTACTTTAAAATATGTATGAAGACTAAGTATCTTATCAAAAGTATTTCCATTATTTCATGAATATTTTACTTTTTTTCTGTTCCATAAGCACTGGCACATTTTTATTTGCTTTTCACTTATTTTCCATATTTGTAATCTATCACATGATATTATTGTATATAGCACAAAAGTAAAAACATCAGAAAAAATAATAGAAAATACTGAAATCAATCTCCAAAATGGAATGTGTAAGTTATAGGTAAAGATACAGTGTTTTCTTTACCTCAATTTAATGGAAATCAGTATAAGTGCATTTTGAAAAATTTAGGAAATTACTTATGTTACACACCATTGTCATTAATTTTTAATTAAGTATAAATTAACTAAGTTGACTGTGGAAAGAACAAAATTCCTGTCATTTGTTTCTTCCTTTCATACTACAAGGTCAAAATCGTTTATCACCTGATTGGTATTCCAGGGGTGAAGAAGTAGTTCAAATGATGGAAAAGACCTACTTTTCCATGAAAGAGTACAAACCAGAATTCACATGTCACAGCAGACCAATATTCCATTTGCCATCACTAGTCACATGGCCACACTGGGCTTAAGGTAAGGTCAGTCATGTAAACAATGCAGAATGAACATAGAGGAACAACTAGCTGCATCAGTCACCCCAGCTTACTTAGAGTGCATGTTGATGGCCATTACTCTTTTTAATAATGTATTAGAGTAATATATTCTTTCACCTATCCATTTCTTAAGAACTTTTTAGTTTTAAATGTTTAGGGAGAAGTCACCATATTTTATGTTTTAAAATACCCTGTAATTCATGCAAGAAGGCACATATAAATAGGATACATTATTCCATAAATTAAAAAGAAGGTATTAATTATTGTTTAAATACACCATTAATTCCATTTTCCACTCTTCTGCTTTCTTTGACTTTCTTAATTAGATTGGACAAAACTCTTCACAGTTCAAAATACACCATTCTTTTCAGAGTATTTTTTTTCTTCTGGACTGAAATAATACTTAAAAATTTAGAACTACTTATTATGGCATTTCTTTGCTTTTATTTAAAGGAAATTTTGCATGCTCTTCTTTTTTTTTAGTCATAAAAGATAATTAAACACTATTAGCTTCAGTTTCTTGGCCAAGAATAAATAACTTTTTATTACATAGTCACTGTTGCACGGTGTTAGGACTCATTAAATATTAAACAAGAGAAAAAGACATTTGAACTAGAGTTAAACACCCAGGTAAATTGTTTTATATTACCACAATCTTAATATCAACTCTATACACATACACACAAATATATACACACAACAGAATATACATACATGTGCATGTTTTGTACACACACACACACACACACACACACACACAGCCAGCAAGAAGCTTGGGCACAGAGTCAAGTCAATATTCATTACCAAACAGGGGCACCTGGGTGGCTCAGTCGGTTAAGCGCCTGACTCTTGATTTCAGCTCAGGTCATGACCCCATGGTTTGGGAGGTTGAGCCCCTCATCAGGCTCTGGCCTGACAATATGGAGTCTGCTTGGGATTCTCTCTCTCCTCTTTCTCTGCTCCTCCCCTGGTCACTCTCTCTCTCAAAACAGATAAACAAACTTAAAAAAATATTCATCAACAAACAACACCAGAGGTCTCAGCAAACAAATAATTGAGACAGGTTATTTTAGAAAATGAGTTTGTTACATACAATATAATGAATAAACTATATTTATTCTTATAGAAAGAAATGGAAACTTTCATATTGAAATATAAAGATTGTGATTGTGTTCCTATAATACAACCCATATTCCTCCAAAACTGTACCACAAGAAGAAAGCTGTGAGAACTCTGTATAGGAAGACCTATTTTCTACAGCCCGCTTTATACGGAAAGTAACAAGAAAAGCCCCTTCGAGAGCTGAACCAAGACTTAGAGAGAGGAGTGGAGCAGTTCCTTCCAGAGTGTTTAAATGTCCAAGAATCTCAAAAGTGTAGCTGATGGAGAAACAGCTGTATATCATACAGACATATAGAACAAGATGCAGGAAGTGGATAGCTGCATGTTTGTCTTGTTGAGAACTGATTGAGTATATTCATTTAACAACAAGAATAGGCATAGATGTTTGGGTAACTCGAGGGGCAGACTATATATAGCAGGGAATATAGTTGTGTATTCAAACATGTATTCTCAATACACTTTTTATTAAAAGAATGCAGTTTCATTTAGGGAAGTAATATATACATTGAAAACAATATAGTTTGCGACATCAAATGTTTTGGATGATGATGGATCATTCTAGGGAAACTGCTGATGAAACCTTCCAACTATATTTATGTTTGATTTTACTGTAGTGTGCTGTACCATTGAATCTTATTAAGTTTTGTTGAAATTCAGTGTATCTTAAGAATGGAATATTTCTTACAGTTTCCATTATTACTGATGAGAAATCACATATTCTTAAGCTCAGAGGTTTTGGGTTTTTTTGTTTTTTCCCTATGTGATCTGTTATCTTAGACTTTTCATCTCCAACAATCAAGACATAATACAAAGTGTGGTGTCACATATTAACTAGCTAGAGACAGTTTTTCCTTCTACTGCCCTCTTTGCCATCTCTCCTCTGAAACACTCATATAATCACACAAAGTAATACTAAGTGGCCATGTTAGAGAAATCAGGTATCAGTCAACTATTTCCAGAAACACGGAGAAATTGCCACTGATCAAAGATTGAATGCATTCATCATGCCAAACAGCAGGACGTGAGTGGAAAATGCGTTGAAAGTCACTACTCCTGCATGACCTGCACTGTTTTCCCCCTTTTCCAGAGCAAATGTTAGGCAAAAAGTCAGTCCTACTGAACAAACAAAATGAGTAGCTCTTATTTTATGTGAGTGTGGAAATGAAATGTTGAAAAAGAAGACAGCAGAAAAAAGGCACAGGAGTGAGTGTTAAGTGATTGTGTGTATTATCATATTGGGAATAAAAGAAGATCTAATAAGCCAATGTTTTATTTTTTGTTTTTGTTATTTTTGCAGTTTGTTTTGGTTTTGAGTTTATGTTCCCATTTTATTGTGGTAAATATAACAGAGCACTCCTCCTAGAAAAAACATTTCCATGCACATCTTCAATTCCAGGAAGAGCAAGAGAAATAAAAATAAAATACCCCTTCCATTAGAAGAGACTCACAAGATAAATTCTTAAAAGATTTATCTCGCAGTGAGCCTGATTAAGATGTATTGTAACAGCAATTAAAAGTATACTGAACATGGGGAGAAGGGCTTTTCTTCCCCTTCTATTGGGGAAACCCCAAGAAAAATCTCATTTCCATATGTTCTTTAAAAATATTTTGCAGAATGGGGGCATCGGGGTAGCTCAGTCAATCAGTTCGGTGTCTGACTTGATTTTGGCTCAGTCTTGATCTCATGGTTTGTGGGTTCTAGCTAACATCATGTCTGGCTCTACACTGAGAGCACGAGTCTGCTTGGGATTCTGTTTCACTGTCTCTCTGTCCCTACCCTGCTCACGCACTCACTCTTTTTTTCTCTCTCAAAACAAACAAATAAACTAAAAAAATATTTTACAGCATAAGAATAATAGGGGAGATTTCAAAGAATACTTCACTTTCAAAAGTGACTTACCACAAGAGACTAAGGCAAACTCTACAAAGTAACTATTTTGCTGTTTTCAAAATCAGTCTGTATTTTAAAATCTGTGGTATTCTTTGATAATTATAAGGTATCTAAAAATATTCTCAATAATGTTTTCTGTTCTCTGCTATCTTGTATACATAAAATACTTAATAGAGAAATTCTTTTAAACTAATTTTAAAAAATGAAACAAAAAAGACTTAGTAGCTTGATGAGTAAGTAAAGCAGGTATTTCTGTCACAATTATGTAATGCTTCATTTTACTATTTTGCCTTTTGTCATACAAAAAGCAATTAAAATGAGATCAAAAGAGAAGGTGACATAGATGTCTATAATACCTCCATGCATAATCTCAAGAAATGACCAATAAGGTGTTATGAGAAAAAAAATCTCATAAATCAAAAATAATGAAAAAAATCCATGAAAGACGCATCAGCACATCCAGAAATTCTTCAAAAATACAAAATACTGGGATGGAATTTACAAGGAAAAAAACAAACTAAAATCAAATACAAAACAAACCTAAATATATATGTATGTATATATTATATATGTGCTTTATATATATATATGTACACACATACACATATACATGCATGCACATACATATACTGGAAAGAATATGATAATATGTTTAAATTTATAAATATGAATTGCTATAGGTCTTAACATTTTATAAAATTGCCAAAATAGCCATATATTTGTCTCAAGTAAAATCTCAACAAATTCCAAGAAGTAAAATTTCTCCATTTGACTGATTACAAAGCATTATATTTAGTAATTTTAAAAAGTACATTTGAAAATAAAATATGCTCAATTGAAAAATTAACAGATAGTTCTTATTAACGTTAGGGTTAACACAAAACTGAAATTAGAATTAGAATAACTTTAAAGTGAACTTTGATAAAAGCAATCTATACATATGAAAATGCAAATTTTATTGATTAGTTAACATTCTGGAAAAAATGTGATTTTATATCAGAAAACTCTATGAAGAAGAGCTAGCATATATTAATTTTAAAAACAATATCATAGGGGTGCCAGGGTGGCTCATTCAGTTAAACGTCAGACTTCGGCTCAGGTCATGATCTCCCCGCACTGGGTTCTGTGCTGACAGCTCAGAGCCAGGAGCCTGCTTCCAATTCTATGTCTCCCTTTCTCTCTTCCCCTCCCCTGCTGTACTCTGTATCTCTCTCTCTTAAAAATAAATAAACATTAAAACATTTAAAAAAAAAAGACTCAAGCAGTCATCAAAAATGGAGTCAGTCTCCTTATTACAACTCATATAACATTCCTTATAATACTCCATATCTTTCTTATGATATCAAGGCACAAAAATTGTAAGTAAATAATTTTTAGTTGAAAGGTAGTTTATATCTCTAGGACGTGTGAGAAGACATAATTATGACACATCCTATCTCCCAAATTGTCAATGAAATAATCCAAAATATTTAATTTGCACAAATCTTGTTATCATCATTAGAATGCAGAAAAGCATTTTTCCAACATACCTATATCTTTGAAGAATATCTTCATAAAATTATACAGGTATAAGTTGAGCGAGGAGGATTTTAGTCACTGCACATTGGAGAAAAGCCATAAGCTTCCATTAATACTTTTTGTTTTGAAGTACCATATGGCTCTAAGGATAGAATGTGAAACATTCTTGGAAGACGAATCTTTCTCCTGCCTTTGCCATGCCATGCTTCATCTCCTTATACAGCCTGCAGGGTACAGAAATGTCCCTCTTTATTCAAGAGCAGATGGAAGTACGGTGTTAATGTTGGCGTTTGTTAAGCAGTTGGTTGGAAAGATGGGCTCCTTCCTGACTAAATATGAACTCAACAAATGAGTTTCAGAGGTGACTTGCATTAGTCTGCTAGGGCTGTCATTACCAAGTACCACAGACTGGGTGTATTAAAGAACAAAAAGTTATTTCTTGGTTCTGGAAGTTAGAAGTCTGAGATCAAGGTGTCAGCAGTGTTGATTTTTTTTCCTGAGGCTTCTCTTGTTGGCTGGTGGATGACCATTTTCTCCCTGTGTCTTCACATGATTTTTCTTCTGTCCTCGTCTGTATCCAAATTTCCTCTTCTTTCTCTCCCACCACCCCCCATCTCCACTTGACAAATGTATTCCTTTGTATTATTTTGCTAAGGTTAGCCAGGCACTCATTTAATGGTAGTGGTGATAGAAGGCATCATTATCTTCATTGTGCATCAGGAAGGACAGCTTATAAATAACTCAGCTTTAGTTATGTTATACATTTGAAGAATACTGTTTTTTTTTTCTCCCAGCTGAATGTATATTAAAGATAATCAAATACATTGCCTGAATGCATGTGTTCTATTTTCTTTAATCTGTAAGTTCAGTGTTTGAAGTTACAACCTTAAAGCATTTTTTGCTTTTATTTATTTATTTTTGAGACAGAAAGAAAGGGAGAGAGAGAGAGACAGGGAGAGAGAGAGACAGAAAGAGAGCACAAGCAGGGGAGGGGCAGAAAGACAGAAGGAGAGAGACAATCCCAAACAGGCTCCACACTGTCAGTGCAGAGCCTGACACAGGGCTCAATCTCACAAACCGCAAAATCATGACCTAAGCGGATATCAAGAGTTGAACGCTTAATAAACTAAGCAACCCAGGTGCCCCATGTCTGTGATAAATCTTATTTGAACTTGATTAATCCAGACTGCTGTATTAATATCTTAATATGTAATTTAAAATGTCTACTTCTATATTTTGAAAAACTTTTCCTATTCCGTGTTTAGATGCGATGACCAATTTAAGCATGTAGAATTATTTGAGAAGCTATTAATCTTTTTCTCTGTACTAAATAATTATATATATGTTGCTTTTTCTTGGAGGTTTTATAGGACTTGCCCATATAACAATCTGTGACAGGCACCTTTTCGAGTAACTTTTTGGCTGCCAAATTGATTTTTAAAATTTTACTGGTCTAATCATACTCTCTACCACATTTATGACAATGTTCTTAACTTTAAATTATGAAAAAACATCCATTGTGAAATAATTTAAAAATTATCAGTTTACAATAACCTACACTTCTTATTTTCAAAACCTACTCCATACATTTTATATTGTTACCTTAAGGTTTTTATCATTTTCTTTGTTTCACCAGATGTTTATCTCTTGTTTTATATTTTCCAAAATGTGTATCAGTGTCATTGACCAGTATATTATATATTATTTACTGTTTCACTGTTTTATTTCTTAACTATGAACACTGTCATCCATTGTAGCTTGTCTTCCTTTAAGTCATTTGTTAGCTTGTTTTAATATTTTTATAACATAGTTTTTATTTTTTTTTTAAATTTTAATGTTTTTTATTTATTCCTGAGAGAGAGAGACAGCATGAATTGTGAGATCATGACCTGAGCCAAAGTTGGACGCTTAACTGGCAGAACCACCCAGGCGCCCCAACTGTAGGGTCATTTCTAAGCCTCACCCTCCCTTTTCCCTGTGATCCCATAGGACAGGCTGATAAAGCTCTCATATGTCCAATCTTTTGGCACCATTAGGCTGGAAATGTAAACCTCCTCTCTTCAGGGAACTTTTCTCTAGTCCTCCATCCTAGTTACTATACAGACTCAACATAGTCCCTCAGTTTTGCCGGAACCATCCTCGACCTGCTTGTGCCCTCTTTGTTCTCACTGAAGTCTCTTGTGTAAGTAATAATATGCTTTCTATTACACTCTCTTGGTGTGTGGGATATCATAAACTTGGACATAAAAACACATTTTAGATGGGATCCACCCTATTTCTTCAATGTAACACAAAACACTATGAAACTCATTTTTAAATTTTCAATATATGAACTGAGTAAGAGCCAACTCTTTTTATCTTTTTGTATTTATGAATAGAGAAAATAAACTTAAAAACTATATACATAAGATTCAATTCCCATTTCTGCTCTTTAACAGCTGTGCTAACTGGGATAATTACTTAGTTTATATTTATCTCAATTTCTTCATCTGAAGAAAAATGTTTAATAATGCTCACTCCCAAAGTTTTTTCATGATTAAACCAAAAGAATATGTCTAAAGTTTCTGGTGTATGTCATGGTATGTAAGGCTCTGCATATGTTATTTTTTAGTATACCTTTTAAATACAAAATTAAAATGGTTTAAAAAACACAGAAAATAGTTTTATAATATTTACTTCTAGATAATAAATCATAACTTGCAAGGCCTAATTTTAAAGAAGTCTGATTTCAAAATGTATAATAGAATTTCCAATGAGAAAAAATGTTTAGTATCTTAAAATTTCCATGGTTATGCTAGTAATCTCTCCTAACTAAAAATAATTCCATAATTTCAAGTCATTATCCATAAATATTTTGGTACTAAAATATCTCACTTTTTCAATGTATATGAACATACGTTGTATCACTAATGTCTGTCTGTAAAACCTGTCCTAAGTGTTTCATGAAACAATGGATTATTTAAGAATCTAATAATATTTCTTCAGTACTTGGCATGAGAGATGCCCATAGTGGTCCAACAGGTCATTAATAAAATTAGAATAGTTTGGAACAACAACAAGCAAAAAGTTGCTTATAAAATGGACTTTTGTAATAGCACAATGGCTTATATATAGAATGTATAATGCATATGATCTTATAGCTTACTGGTTAAGGAGTAGTCCAATTATTGTTTAAAAATGAAACATGAGGGGAGCCTGGGTGCTCAGTCAGTTGAGCATCTAACTCTTGGTTTCAGCTCAGGTCATGATCCCAGGGTTGTGGGCTCCATGCTTGAGCCTGGAGTTTGCCTGGGATTCTCTCTCTCTCTCTCTCTCTCTCTTTCTCACTCACTCACTTTCTTTCTCATGAAATAAATGAAATGAAAAAAAATTAAATAAAATACAAATCATTAACTTCAAATTAATTTATCTGTGAATCCTAAACCTCCAGTAGAAAAGCCAAAATAAGATAGATTTTATGTATTCCTTAACCCATTACCTTCATATATTTTCTTCCTTTTCCTTAAATGTTTCCTTAATTTTAATTTATTAAGTAACTACTATACCCCATTGTTCTATATATATCTCAAATAGATGTACACTCTGGATTGAGGAACTAGCAACCAAGCTTCTGTGAAATTCTCCTGTCTTTTACAACTTTATTGAGAATAGTCAGTGTCAGAATTTGTGTGTTTGTGCATATGTGTGTGAAATGTGAAAGGGAAAATTGTTTGTCAACTCTTTAGAAAGAGAAGCATCTGATAATCAAAAGAAAATTTAATTGATTCCATTTTCTGGACTGATAAGCCAGAGTGGAAAGTGGAATATTAGACTCCTATAAATTAATACTACTGTCTTAGTTTGTTTCAGTTGTTTTAAAACAAAAAACAAAAAACAAACAAATAAAAGAACAGAGACTTGGTAGTTTATAAACAGTAAAGATTTAATTCTTTGTGAAACTCTACATTGTATATGTTTCCAAAATACCATGGTGGGATAGCGTAGGATAAACATTTCCATTCCAAAGGGAAAGGTAGGAAAGAAAAGAATGACAAGTCTTAAGTAAGTCCAAAACTTATCAAGGCAACAACATTAAGACTTAAGGTGTGAGAATAATCCTCTTTGGCTTGAGGATCTGACTTCTAGGTCCACTGGAGTGACAGCATTTCCCCTACAGTTCAGTGGGAAGGGCCTGAGTGGTTCTGCCTGGGCCCTGCCCTCATGGTGGCTTCCTGCTTGTGTCTACTGCCTCATGCCCACAGCTCTCTCAGTCTAGACTGGTATTTGGAGTCCCTGGGGCACTGGGCGGGGTTTCCCTGGCCCACCTGAAGATGCTGCCCTTTGAAACCACTTTGTCCCTCACAGCTTTGCACTCTAGGCCTATAATGGGACTGCTGTCCTGATGACCCCTTTAGGGTCATTCCATCTTATTGGAAAATAACTTCTGACTTCTGTTGAGATGGCTGACTCATATTAATCTCCTTATCAAACAGTAGCTTGATCATATTCTTAGTGTCCCCATCTTTTTGCAATATGGATAAGCTAATACTTTTCCAAATCTTTAAGTTCTGCTTCTTTTTTGCTCAGCACTTCATCTTTAAGTCATTTCTCTTTCTCACATCCTGCTGTAAGCTGTCAGATGGAGCCAAGTTACACCTTCAACACTTTGCTTCAGATTTCCTCAACTACATATTTCAATCTCATGGCTCCCAAGATCTACAGTCCACAAAACACCAGAATATGAATACAATTTAATGAAGTTCTTTGCCACTGTATAATGAAGATAACCTTTTCTCTAGTTTTAAATAACATGTCTCTTATTTCCATCTGAGATCTCCTCAAAATGGACTTTGTGGGAAAGTTCTGCCAGTATCTGTTTACAATTACTTAGGTATTCTCTAGGATTAGGCTTTCTCTACAGGTCTCTTTTTTCTATCCAAGCCTTCACAGAATCACCTTTCACACTCTGTTCAATGTATGCTTTTCCTAGCATGCTCCTCAAAGCTCTTCCAGCCTCTGTCCATTACCACAGCCACTTCCACATTTTTAAGTATTTGTTGTAACAGCACCCCACTTCTGTTAGCAATTGCTGCCTCGGCTGTTTGGGTTGCTACAACAAAAATGCCATATAGTAGGTGGCTTATAAACAACAGAAACTTATTTTCAACAGTTCTAGAAGCTGGTAATTCCAACATCAAGTCACTGGCAGATTCAGTGTCTGGTGAGAATCCAATTCCTGGTTCATAGAGGGCCATCTTCTTGCTGTGTGTCACAGCTGAAGGCATAAGAGGGGAGCTCTCTGGGAAATCTTTTATAAGGGCATCAAACTTCATGACATTATCTCCTCCCAAAGTCCCATCTCCAGGTACCATCACATTTCAGGTTAGGATTTAAGCATATGAATTTGAAAGGGACACCATTATTCATTTTATAGGAACCGCCACCTGCTCAGTAAACATGTTAAAGAATTTGAAAAAGTTTTTTTGTTTCTTTTAATGCAAAGCTATCTTTCTACCTGTTTATGATGAAAGTCCAGTGAAGAATATTTATGTTCAAGTTGCTATCACTTGTTTGGAAAGTGGAACAGTTACCTAGAACTAGAAGCTGTCTATCCGTTAGAGATTGTAAGAATTCTGATATTTCTTGAAGAAGAGTAAGAAAAGAAAGATTTTTATTTCTCCATTGTGGTCAAAAAGCCTGTTATGTCCTGTGAAGTTAGAGAATTTTTCAAATAAAATTTTCCAGCTCTAGAATTTACGCATCTGTCTTTTAATATAAAATAAAAATTATACATGATTAATACTGAAGCATTATATTTAAAATAAAGTTGTTTGGCATTTAAGTTGAAAATTATATCCCCCAAGAACACAAATTCTAGATACTTATCTTTTGGATTGTTTATTATTCCAAACCTTATTAAACAGTGCATGCTGCAACTAATATTTCCATGAGAAGAAATTAAGACATAAAGAAGTATTCTGTCTACAAAAAGTCTGAAACTATTCTGACAGCAGCAATTTACAGGTTTTTACATACAAAATAACACTATTATTCCAATAATTACACATCATAAAGATATTAACTGTTTTCAAAAATAATGAAAGTTTTATAAGAGAACATTACACTTTAGTTACTATTATTACCATTCCATAATGTATTTCCATAAAAAAGGAGGCCATTATATTTGGTACGTTTTCTTGCAACTAGAGATTATATCATAGAAATAATCATTACTTACTTTGAATTATGAAGATAAAAACAACAGGTGGTGAAGGAAGTCATGTAAGTAAAATGTTGTATATTAGTTGTATCTTATTTCTACCATTCTCTTATCAAACATTAATCTTAGAGTTATTTAAATAAATCAGGGTAGCTTATACTACCTTGATAGCAGATATATTTAGTATTCCATGTAATTAAAATGATTACAAAATAGCATCTTCGTGTTTTCCAAATTATACAAATCTTTTTTTTTTCAACTTTTTAAATGTTTTATTTATTTTTGCGAGAGAGAGACACAGCATGAGCAAGGGAGGGTCAGAGAGAGAGGCAGACACAGAATCTGAAAACAGGCTCCAGGCTCTGAGCTAGCTGTCAGCACAGAGCCCAAGGCGAGGCTTGAACCCACCAACCGCACGAGATCATGAGCTGAGCTGAAGTCGGAAGCTTAACCCACTGAGCCACCCAGGCGCCCCTAAATTGTACAAATCATTTTAGTGTTAGCCTACTTTATTGGGATTTAATATACTGTCCCTGCAATATATTAAAATGACGTTAGATAATATGTGGATTACTTTTTAAACATCATATAAGACTGAGGTAATTAAAGTGGAAGACTCACCAAGTTTTTGGTTATTTACCCACCATACAGTTGTTGTGTTGTCTTCCTTGATCGATCAGTTCCTGCCGGGGTCAAGCCGTATGGTCACCCTGCAAAAGCCAGGGCACTTTCACTAAAATTTGATTGAAATGTCAAGAGTAGTAGACCACTCAGGGCAGGGATCTCAAGGAGGTCTGAAGTGTCTGGAGAGTGCCAGAATAAAAGACTGGCTCAGGAGTTTATATTGCATTTAAGGATGGGGTAGGCGTGAGGTGGGGGCTTGTGTGGTTTCAGTTTCCAGAAGGTCCTGAAGGAGAAAGCACCAGGCTTTCTTATTAGCTCACCCAGATGTGGACAAAAAGGATGAGGAAGGAATGATGTCTAGAAGTTGTCAGCAGGTGAACATTGAAAAATACAGTGAGATTCCTGCTTGATCACTCATCTGTGAGCAGCTGTACCTGGTATTTTGAATGATCACCTAATGAAAGCAACGATATTCATATTTTGTGAGGCATTATTAAAAATGTAATCATTTCAATAGTGTATCATTTCATTAATAAATCAGAATGACACGTGTTTGAAGAATTTAGAGTAGTAATAATAGTTAACATTTTTAAAATATTTTGTTTTCCTAGAAGTACTTTTGTATCAGAAATCATATTATACTCTTTGAATTTCTTAGGGCATATTATTATTCATATTTGAGAATATTAAAAATATTAAATCGGCATAGAAAAGTCCTTTAATGTTATTAAGTGTTCTACATTTTTAATGTTCTTTAATGTTCTACAAAGTAGAATAAAAATACTTTTCCTGTGTCTTGAAAAGTTTTGATTTGTAAGCAAATTTAGTCACAATTCACATTTGGTTTTCTGTCTCCCAAGATAATAAGGTAGAGAGTAGGAATGGTTTATATTTTGAAGATCTAGCATATTATGAATTAGGATACCACACCAAATTAGTGCAAGACAATAAAGTTACTTATATCCTGATTTGATTACTCTACTCACAGAATAATCAAACACAACCCAGAAAATTTTTGATTTGGATAAACTATTATATTGTGTCAGTAATGTTGAAATAATAATGAAGACAACACCACCAACAACAAAAATACCAACTATTTTTTGATGGAGGTCAACACATATATTCTAAGCTCATATAAAAATATCAACATTCAATGATAACAAATATTGACAATAAATTAAATGTTGGAAATTAGGATAACATACTGTAAAGTCTCTATAATTAAAACACTATGTTGCTGACCTGTGAAAAGATGTATGTGGAACAAATTAAACATCAAATACAAGTACATGGAAATTAACTGTATATAAAGGTAGCATTTCAAATCACTGAGGAAAATTATCTTTTTACTAAGAGTTTGAAAACAGCTGTATAGCTATTTGGGCACAATGACAATTGGATCAAAATATAACTGCTTATACTCCTAAATGAAGCAAATTGGACCTAAATGTTAAGACAGATGTGAAATTATAAACAAAATTCTGGGTATATTTCATTATATCCTGAATGTCTGGAAAGCTTTTTAAATTCTGGCCCCCAAATCTAAGTGCAATTTTTTATTGCTGGTTTATATAATAGAAAAATAAAGTAGAAACTTCTGTATGAACAAAAACCAAATAAACAAAAGGGCAAAGTCCAAGAAAATGAGTAATTGGGGAAAAAAATCTTGCATTATGTTCACATATAAAGGGCTAATATTCTTAATATGAAAATATATCTAAAACAATATGTAAGCATAAAAAATTCAAAAGTTATTGAAAATTGATAAAATACAAAGTTAACATGCAAAAAATTATACAAATACCCTAAAATTCATCTTTCCATTGATTAAAAATATATACATCTATTAGTATGTCTATATACATGTAGGTATATGTGTATATACACACATATATATTTGTATGTGTATTTACACAAATAACAGAAATAGCATTCTATGAAATTGGAGTTTTAATTTTTAGTCAGGACATGAGGAATATATCATGATGCAAAAGATATAGTTTGGGGAAGAATTGGAAGTGTGACAGCAATTTATTTATGATTTATGTTATCAAATTCTGCCTTAGTCTAATTTCATGCATAAATAATATCTCCACTTGATGCTGGGATGGCAAAGGACTGTTGGACATGGCTGACTTAGTGGCTGGATAGATCTTTTTTATGATTGTTGACTTAGGTGGCATGATTACCTGATACCTTTTTGTCAGGACTTTAGTCTCAAAAATAGTCCAGTAAAAAGTCAGAAACTATTTCTCCATAGAAAACTAGATACTTACTAAAGGGTGGCTTTGTCTAAAAACCTTAAGGAATTCTATTGAGATTCTCATCTTCGGCCCAAATCAGGTTCAGATGTAGCTTTCTGACCATGTTCATGCACTTAGCACTGTTAAATATAACATATAAGGATCAAATTTCCAGTACAGAAATATTTGTACTGGACATAGGCAAAAGACGTTGAACAGCTTCATTTTTTCTGCCTCTACACAAAGCTAGCAGCAGAAATATAGTATATGCTCCCTATTTTAAGTTACCAACTTAATTACTGTTTTCTTTTTAAAGATAAAAAAAATGCAAGCCTCTTCCATGCCTTTCACTCGAGGAATTGAAATCCTTATGCCCACGTTATGTTTACAGAGTAGGCAAAAGTCTATGGAATGATGCATTCAACTTCTCTTCTCTGTATCATGATTATTGTCAAGATACCTAGCCTAGGAAACTTGCTGTTAATTGCTGTCTAGATTCTTTTCAGCATGGCATAAAAATACAGTGGCTCAGTGATCTAGAAAGATGAAACACAATGATTAGACAGTGAGATGCTTGAAGGTAAAAGTCTGGAGATGGTGTAGTTATTATTGATCATACAGTCCAGATTAAGACCATGGAAATGCTAGTTTAGTTTAGAGGCGGAAAGCATGATCAGATGCAGGAGCACAAAGAACCAAGAGACCAGAATGTTGAATATTTTGAACCAATCTTGTACTGGAAGATTGAAGTGATTGTGAATAATGACAGGAATAATAGTAAGGAGTGAAATGCCATGAATAAATAATTACTTTAAAAAATGTGGGGTGGGTTTGGGGCGCCTGGGTGGCTCAGCTGGTGAACCATCTGACTTAGGCTCAGGTCATGATCTTCCAGTTCATGAGTTCAAGCCCTGCGTCGGGCTCTGTACTGACAGCTGAGAGCCTGGAAACTGCTTTGAATTCTGAGTCTTCCTCTCTCTCTGCCCCTCTCCCACTCGTACTTTGTCTCTCTCTGCCTCTCAAAAACAAATATTTTTAAAAAAATTTTAAATGCAGTGGAGTGGCCCCTAAATCAATAGTTGATAGGAAAGATGATGTTAAAGTCCAATAACATTTGTTTTTAAAGTGAAAAGAAAGTGTTGAAGAAATAAATATTTTCGAAGTGACCTTGAGATGCAAAGCAAATACAAACTCTGTTTTATATAATTTGGGGAATATCAGCATCCTCTAGGGACAGGCATGTTTGGAGTAGTACACAAAACTGAAAGAAAAAGTAGGAAAGAATCTGAAGATTTAAAAAAATATACTGATGAAATGTCATGAATTCCAGCACAAGCAATGAAATGGTTTGAGCAGATATTGAGAAATGTGTTATAGAGTCAATTTAGGGAAATGTCTATAGGATAACTATTTGGGTCCTGGTAGTCCATGAAATTAAGTGATCATAGTAAATTGTAGTTTTTACCAAGAAATTTTGAGCCTAATGGCAACCAGATTGGTGTGAGAGCCTCTGGGATGGACAAGGACCACAGTCTAATGCTATAGTGACCTTTTGGAGGGGTTAACACTAGCAATAGGGACTTCAATAGGGTTGACAAGGTCAATTTACAGAGGAATTCTATTCATGAATTCTAGGGGCTGGAGATGTTGCGGCAGTTTGAGTAAGCACCTAAAAATGTGAATGTTGACTAAGAACAGAGGATTTCATTCTGAATTACTGACATTAATAATTTCAAGTATCTGTCACTTAGTGACCTGTGCAGAGATCACTAACCACCATGATCACCTCAAGTAGTCCATCTATGTTTTTAATTCCTAACTATATTTTAAATTGGATTACATAGGTTTGCATAAATCATCTATTAATTAAAAGTACCCTATAATTGCTTTTTTAAAAGTATAAATCTCTATGTAGATGAAAATTCTGCCTTACTGAGAATAATTTACTAACACATCTTTTGAGGCAGAAAGACACTTAGATTAAATATTTGTGATTAATATGCAAATACCCATTTGAGAAATTAAAATAATTTGATTTGCTTTTTTATTGAAATTGACTTCCTCGCATTATATCAAAATCATATAGGCTACAGGCAAACCCCGTTGGCCTGAACTTGAAATCTTCACAGTTGGAGGCTCTCTATTCTTCCAGGTCACGGGTCCAGCTCTCTCACCATGACTTTTCTGATTGTATAAGACACTGTAAACCTTCTGGTTCTTATCTACTGGTTCTTAGAGTCTTATAAAACCACTTTCTTTAAAGCATCCTAAATCTTTTCTCATTCCTTTTCCTTCTTCTAGGTAGTCATAAAATGCATTATAGTCAGCCTTGATTGAAAGGTTTTTATTGAATTATATTCCTCTTGAGGATACTTTCCCCTTTTTTCCACTTCTCTAATTTATTATCATAGTTCAAGACCAAGGTAATTCCTAATTTTCACTTCTTTTTCCAAATTCTAATACCATGTGTTGAAAGTTGTGAAATTCTGTGACCTGTATTATTCAGTCTGCTGCTTTAAAGTACTATCTAGCTGTGTCTTATTGTGTATGACCGTATATTAAATGAAAAGTTAACTTTAGGTATCCAAGGACTTTATGTCTTCATGTGTATACAGTTACTTGTTAAATAGACAAATGAATAATTAGAAAAACATGAGTGATCATAGTTATTATGTTTGTCTAGAAATCTATCTTTATCTTCCCTAGTATATCTCTTTTCTATTATTGTTAACAGAGAGCTTAAACTGAACATTTAGACACGGTTTTGTCAAGAATCATATTCACACTTTTAATTTTTTTTAATGTTTATTTATTTCTAGGAGAGAGAGAGAGAGACAGTGTGAGCAGGGGAGGGTCAGAGAGAGAGGGAGTCACAGACTCTGAAACAGGCTCCAGGCTCTGAGCTGGCAGTCAGCACAGAGCCCGACGCGGGGCTCGAACCCACGAACCGCGAGATCATGACCTAAGCGAAAGTCGGAAGCTTAACCGACTAAGCCACCCAGGCGCCCCATATTCACACTTTTAATTGTGCTTTGGTAGGACATAACTTGTACTCAAAAATTCAAGCTACGGGCATGTTTACTGTTAAAAATGATGTATAAAGGAAAATGTCCAGCATTGTATTAACTAATCCTATTGTTGAAGAAACCAGAATACCAAGCAAGATGAATAGCTGAAGTACATCTTGATACTAAAACCAGCAATAAGGAAGAGAGCATACACAAGGATAGAAACAGTTCTACTGAAATAAAATACTGGAGACTTGTAGGAAGGAGGTAGTTTTACAGCTAAAAGCAAGGCGCCCCCTGTAGTTAGACTCCTATCCTCCCTCAGAAGCTGAGAGGTGGGGCACTATGGGCCTTGATTACACTTCGAAGGGATGGGCCCAGGTCCTTGAGAAAGACAGTCCTGGGTTGTAAAACTGGGAAGAGGCTTTTAAAAAGAGTTAACTCTTGTAAGGGCACAGGGAAAAACAAAAAACAAACAACAGACAAAAAATGCAATTGCAATTACCTAAAGAAAAGTATCCTGGAAAAAAGAGTTCAGGAACCTAGGGTCAGAAAGAAAAATGTGTAAAGTTAGGTTGAGTTGAGACGAATGTTAACATTTTGATCTTTATTCATTAAAGGGCAACGTACATCCTTTAGGTCCAATTACCTTTCTATAAAAGAGATTATACTTTAAGTGGAATTATATATATCATATATCAGTACTATTAATATATGATTATATCATATATTAATAGTATTAATATTAATTATATATTAATATTCTTCAATGAAAAGCAGCATAATTGAAGTTCAGAGAGAGACACTTAAAAATATATTGTTCAGTAGGATAAAATTTTGAAACATAAAATTATTTTCTTTTAAAACTCTAATTCACATGGTATTTGTTAAAAACAGTGGATTATACATTCTGATATCAACTTTGGAACCAATTAAATTACATGAACCCCATTATTTGTTTTCCTCAGAGACTTTAAGATCAATGTTCCATCCATAGCCCATTAAGGATAAATGTTTTACACATCTTTTCAGTAACTGTGTTGGTAGCTGAAGCATGTGAAAATTTTACTACTGGGAGCTTTAAAAGAAATGGAAAAAAAATACATCTACAAAGAAATATTTGAAGGCAAAATTCCTTCAAACTGGCTTTCTACTATCACAAAACTTTGGTGTCCAAAAAATATGTGTGTATATGCTAAAAATGTGTTATGAGTTAGGAAATAAGAAAAATATAACTTAGGAAATGAGTATATTTAAAATAGTAATTGTATTAAACACTGTAAAATTTACTTCTTCTTGATACCTTGAAAATATCAATATTTTATTTTTTATTTTTTTGTTTTATTTTAGAAAAAGAGAGTGCAAAGCCAGGGAGAGGAGCAGAGAGAGAGAGAGAACGAGAGAGAGAATCTTAAGCATGTTCCATACTCAGTGCAGAACCCAATGCAGGGGTCAGTCTCATGATCCTGGGGTCATGATGTGAGAATGAAATCAAGAGTCTGACACTAACCTGAATGAGCCATGCAGGAGCCCTGAAAATACCAAGATTTTAAATGAAATTGTTCACAAGTACTGTATAGAGTAGTAGAAGTAAATAAAATTTACCTCATTTGAAGTATACAGAAACAGGGGTAGCTGTGTGGCTCAGTTGGTTAAGTCAAGTCATAACTTAACATAACTCAGTTGGTTATGAAGTTATAACCTTGACTTCAGCTAAGGTTATGATCTCACAGTCTTGAGTTCCAGCCCCATATTTGGTTCTGTGTTGGGCATGGAGCCTGCATAAGAGTCTCTCTCTCTCTCTCTCTCTCTGCTACTCTCCTGCTCTAGTGTGCTCTCTCTCTCTCTCTTTTTCTCTCTCTTCTGCCTTCTGTATATATATACACATATACACATATGTATATGTACACACGTATATATACACACATATGTATATATGTATATATATACACACATATGGAAATAGACACAAATATAGAGGAATTACCAATGTATACATTGGTATATGTATCCAAGTAGAATATTTTTATTCCATTATGGTCCTATTTAGGGAACTGTTTTATCAGGAAGTTTGGGGGCAGTTATTTTTAAATTTGATATATTAGATTAGTATATATAATATATGTAATTATATATATAACATATATAGTATTTGGTCTGTGTAATGCTCACTTATTTTTTGTTTGTTTCTGACAAGTAGTTGACTTCTAATCCACAGACATTTGTTTGAACTTTAGAAATTAAAGCATTCAACATCAGTGCACTTCAGCAGATATATGAAGTAAAAATTACTTCTTCATTTAGAAGTTCAGCTCAATAAATGAATATTATACAAATGACCTGAATACAGTATGCCAAAGGGAATGGTTTATTCAATCATCATGCTGGTTATCAGGTCAGGCACTTTTTGGCTATTTAAAGCATTCTTCAGCTTTCTTTTTCTACATTGTTTTTAAGCCTTAGCAATTATTTTTGCTTCATTAAGAAAGGATGTCATATGTTTTTCATTCAACAATTCTAATTTACATTAAAAAGTTTTTGAATAAGCTAGTGTATATATAGTAGATAAAATTAATATTAAGTATATAGTTATTGTAAGTCTTTTTTATACTCATGCTCCCTTTCTTACAGATATAAGTTTTATGATTTGCATTTCACATGCTTTATAACAGCACTACAAATCTTAAAAGATACCATTCATAGGAACAAACCTCATAATTAGAGTATATAGCTGTATATGCAAAACTTATTTGAGAAAAGATTCTCAAGGCTATAGAAAGAAATCATGGTAATTATGAAAGTGAAGCACAAGTGAGATTTATTATTAAAGATAGTAAGTTAGGAAATTTGGCCATGTTTATACTGATACTCTATAGGATGAATTTAGTCACAGAAACATATGTGATGTCTTGGATAGAAAGTTAATTTATATTCAAATCATTGTAAAGCATTATTGCTTTATTGACACCATGGAATTATGATGACAATGTAAGCATAAAAATAAAATATTTTTTCCAGTAGCAAGTTAAATAATCAATATATTTATAATTCAATTATAATTTAACCTAAACATGGTATGTTTGAGTGTGTGTGTGTGTGTGTGTGTGTGTGTGTGTGTGTGTGTGTGTGTAGTTCTGGAATTAAATGTAGAAAACTAATAATATATTCAGTTTGCAAATTCCTATGCAGCGTTTGTACTCTAAAAGGTACTTTTTAGTTGTTGTGCATTTTATGTCTAGGTAACAAATTTCTAATTGATTCAGCTACAACTTTACACTCCCTGTGGAACATAGGTAAAAAACATACAGTATCATATTCCTTCTGTTTCAAATTAGCTTTTCCTCATTATTCCCGTATATATTACCAAGATTTTCCATATGTGGGTAGACACAGTTTGTCTTCCCTACAAGACTCCTGCAGAAACAAAAATAAAGTGAGAACATTCATTGTATAAATATGTTCTATAACATTGTGGATTTTAAGTACCTTAAGGGCATCAAAATAAATAAGCTCATCTAACTGACAAGTAAATTCTCTATACTCACACAAGTAACTATAATATTTTCTGAATTTTACTACCGAACTGATACAAGTATTACTGATATCAAAAAATGGCCACTTGGTTTCTATATTCTAAATATAATTTAAAAATTTATTGTTTTTTCTTTTCAAAAATTGATCAAAATATATTTTGGACTGATACTTGCTTCCTCTCTCTCCTTAACGGCATTCCTTTAAAGCTTCTGCATTGGTGTGTTTTGTCTATTGACTTATTTGTTTCTCATTTTTGTGTCTGTCTATTCCATGCTGTAAACTATTTTCATTGGCATTTTCACCAATCTCTTGTACTGATCTCTCCCTTTTATGTAAGTCAATTGAATTTGTATGTCTCTAGGTCTAACCTCTCTGCAACTCTTATCTTTCATTTTTACAAACTGCTAGACAATATGGCAGATATATAAAAATATAGACTCAAAATTGAATGTTGATTGTATAATGACCCAACTTCAATTAGTACTGTTTTATGCATTTCTTACTCATCTTGATGTCATCATAATTTTTTAGTCACCTTATTTTGCAACCTTGAAGTTATTTTAGGCAATGGCTTTTTTACTACCCACTATCTTAGAACTATCTTAGAGTTCCCCAAAACCATCTACTCTAACTTTGTGTCTTTGCCTCTCCAGCCATCTCTAGCCATTTCAAATTTTTCATGTTTTCATTTAGACACATCTAGTAGCTTTCTAATTGATCTTCATCCTTCTAAATTTTGACGCTTTCATTTTTTCCCATGAGAAGTTGTGAGTTCTGAAGATCAATTCAAACATATCACTTCCTCAAAAACCTTTCTATGAAAATGATAAGTTACATCATTTTATAATACTATGCTGTGTTCTTCACAATGTATTGATAGTGAAGAAAAGCAAGATAGAATGTGTAGCATGGTACTAAATAACATTAAAAAATAGAAAAATAAACCATAAATATATTTACATGTTTTTCCCCCAGGGAGAAAAGGAAAGAAATATAGGATAAGAATAGCTAAGTTTATATATATACACTGTTTTTCGTATCACTGAAAGTTTTTACCCTTTTACCAACCTATCCCTATTTCTCCCACACCATAGCCCGTCAACCACTTTTATACTCTATTTTTATTATTTTTGGTTTTTTGTTAAGAGTCTCCATATAAATAAGATGTATTATCTGTATTTCTATATCTGGCTTTTTTCACTTAGCATAATGCCCTCAAGATCTTCCCATGATTTGCAAATGGCAAGAATTTTTTTTTCTTTTTCATAACTCACCTAGATATATAGATATCTTACCTTACCTTTAACCATTCATCCATTGATGAACACTTATGTGGTTTCTATATCCTGGCTATTGTAAATAATTGGCAATGAACATTGGACCGCAGATAACCCTTTGAGATCCTGTTTTTATTTCTTTTGGATGTATGCCCAGGAGTGAGATTGCTAGATCACATGGTTATTCCATTTTTTTTTTTTTAAATTTTCTGAGGACCCTCCATACTGTTTTTCAGAGTGGCTGCACCAGTTTATATTCAAACCAAGAGTGCATAAGGGTTTATTTCTTCACATCGTCGTCAACACGTGTTATCTCTTGTCTTTTTTTATTCCAGCCATATAAACAGGTGTTATGTGATATATCATTGTGGTTTTGATTTATATTCCCCTGATAATTAGTGATATTGGACAATTTTTTTGTGTACCTGTTGGCCATTTGTATGGCTTCTTTGGAAAAATACCTATTCAGTTCTTCTGCCCATTTTTCAACCTTGTTTGTTTTTATTTTGTTATTGAGTTGTATGAGATTCATAATAAATAAACAAGAAAACAAACAAATAAATAGAAAAACTAATAAATAAGAATTAGAATATCGGGGCGCCTGGGTGGCTTAGTCGGTTAAGCGTCCGACTTTCGCTTAGGTCATGATCTCGCGGTTTGTGGGTTCGAGCCCCGCGTCGGGCTTTGTGCTGACTGCCAGCTCGGAGCCTGAAGCCTATTTCAGAGTCTGTGTCTCCCTCTCTCTCTGACCCTCCCCTGCTCACGCTGTCTCTCTCTCTCTCTCTCCTAGAAATAAATAAAAATATTTTTAAAAAAAAGAAAAAAGAATTAGAATATCATGTTTTGGAATCCTTAAATAGCATAGATATATCAGTGATCATTAATGCAAATGTCACAAAAACAAAGGCAACCAGACACACATATCCTGTTGTATTCGTCAGAGTCCTGGAGAGAAACAGATCCAACAGAATGCATACATAGAGACAGGCTTATTATAAGGCTAACATGATTATGGAGGTTGAGAAGCCCCAAGATCTCAGGAGAGATCCAATTGTGTAGTTCTAGCATGAGTCCTAACGCCTGAGAATCAGGAAAGCGAAAGGTGTAAATTCCAGTATGAAAGCCAGCAGTTGTGAAATTCAGGAATTTTTTGTCTGCTCAAGTCTGGAGACAGGAAGAGCCAATACTCCAGTTCAACCAGTCAGGAAAGAGGAGTTTTCTTGTATTCATGGGTGGGAGAAAGGGAGGACTTTCAATGAACTGGACAGAGGTCACCTACATTTGGGAGGGCAATTGACCTTATTTAATTGCAGGAGCATGAGATAGTTTTCTTTCTTTTTTTAAATTTTACTTGAGAGAGAGAGTGCACTAGTGGGGAAGAGGGACAGAGGGAGAGAGAATCTCAAGCAGACTCCACGCTCAGTGCAGAGACCAATGCAGGCCTCAATTCCACAACCCTGAGATGCCTGAGCTGAAGTCAAGAGTCAGATGTTCAACCAACTGAGCCACTCAGGTGCCCCAAGAGAAGGTTTTCTTAACTCAATAAATATCTATCTGGTGAGCAAACCACTGTTGCTCTGGACTCAGAAAAGCGGCAATCTTTAACAATCTCATTTAGCAAGAAAGACTTCAGGACAGACTAAACAACTAGTTGCCAGAAGTAATGGCCCTAGTAGTGTTTTGCTGGGGAGGAAATGTTAAGCCATGAAATACAAAATTAAAAAGTGAAAAGAGAGAGCCAGGATAACTGATCAATTTGACACCAGTAGTAAATGTCAGAGGGACAGAAAGGAAATACTTAAGCACCGATGGTCAAAATTATCTAGTATTTATATTAATTATTTTATAATTAAAAAGTCATTATTGGTATTACAAGTACAAAACCTATACATGTATAAAAACACAGAAGAGCAAATGATAGCATATTTATTCCTGAATGTTTATTTGGTAAGTTGCAAAGATGGTCCACTATAAAGATTTAATATTCACCATCAGGAGACAAAATGTTAAAAAGTTATTGAAGTGAACTATATTTCTACTGGAAAAAAATGTGCCACACACTTTTAATAGTTAAAGTCTCTAAGCTTTATATGGTAACTTTAGTTTTATCCTTTTGTCATTCCAACAGATTATTTTAATACCTATAACTATTTCTCACAGCTTTCTCACATTTAATGCTTTGTCCTCTGAAACCATACCAACCTCAATTTTTAAAAGTCAATACCTTACAAGGCTCGACTCCATGCTAGAGGAAGATTTTATGAATATAATAATAATAATAATAATAATAATCTAATATTATTAGAGTGTGGATGAAGCCTTATCAACCTCACCTAGTGATTTGGATAATACGCTTTAGTCTTAATTACCCTATATTCCGCCTTAAAGTTTTTTCTAATGACCTATTGAGAGATAATCAAATCCCATTTACTCTCTCTCACTGAGGTCGATCAAGTAGTAAGTTTTTATTTCCCCACAGCTTTTATACCTCTTTGTCATGTTGAAAGAGATGATATAATATTTTAGAGAGAACCATTTTCTATTGCACATATTTTATTTCAAAATGTTATGTTATCCAATATTTGTTATCCTATTTTAAATGCTACGATAACATAAATCTATACTTAGAGTATAGAGCAACAATCCTCTTGTAGAACAAAATCCCTGCGGACTAATTTTAAAAATATATCTATCTTTTCTTCCAAGTGTTTTATACACCTTTTCTTAAAGCTAAAGCTGAAAGTGAGTCAGGAATGTATTGGATCTGTGATATTCCCAGAAGAAGAATAGAATTTATGAGTTACTTTAGTTACTTTAGCCTTCAGCAATTTCTGCTCTATTTTTGCTAATGCCAATACATGATATGACCAATTGATTATGGCTCTCCTCCTCTCTGGCACAGGATATATATTTTTCAACTACAAGTTAAAAAAGAAAATAAGTCCCTTGAAAAAGCCTCCTCAGAATGGCTACCATTTTCCTCATCTCTGTTGCTTACTCTATGGCATAGCCACATATGGTTGTGGTTCCTACTTCCAGTTTTGTGAGTCACCTTCTTAGTAAAATGGGAGCCATCACACAACCTTATGCCATTTGCTTTGCCATTCAGAAATAATTGCTCTATGATATATTTTCTGTTCCTTTTAAGTACTGATACAGTGACAACTGCAAGTTAATTCCACCAATCCACATTATTAATGAATAACTAAAAAGAAAATGTAAGATCATGACGACAGCAATTGTTCTATATTGCCACATGTGTAACCAATTACCAAAAATTCCGTGGCCTAAAATAGCCCACAGTTTCCGAGTTGGGAGTCTTAGCATAGTGTGGCTGAGTTCTCTTCTTAGTATCTCACAAATTTCAGTCAAGGTGTTGGCCAGGCTGAGTTCTTCAAGGGGCTAACCTGGAGAGGAATCCACTTCTAAGCATCCAAGTTATTGGAGGAAGAAATTCCTTTGTGTTTGAATGACCGAGGGCTCCAGTTTTTTGCTGACTATGGCTAAAGGCCACCCTCAGATCATAGAGACCATTCACAGTTCCTTTTGGCTCTACTCAGTTTCTTGCCACAAGGGCTTCCTCAACATAGCTGTTTATTTCATCAAACCAATAAGGACAATCTTTCAGTGTAGTCTACTAAAGTAAAGTCTTATATATAAAAACGTAATCAAAGGAGTGACATCCCTATATTCCTATAGGAATGCCATATTCTGTGGGCTAGAAGCAATTCATGCATACTGCCTGCACTCAATATGAGGGGATTACACAGTGACATGGACCCCAGGAGTTGGGAAATCATTTGGTGGGGAGAGCATCTTACAGTCTGTTCATCACAATGACTCTCATACAAATGTAAATGATCAAAGGCCTATTTTTTTAGTTTATTTGTTTATTTTGAGAGAGAATATAAGCCGGGTAGGGGCAGAGAGAGAGAGAGAGGGAGACAGAGAATCTCAAGCGGGTTTAGCACTGTCAGCACAGAGCTGGATGTGAGGCTCGATCTCACAAACCATGAGATCATGACCTGAGCCAAAATCAAGAGTCAGACACTTAACCCACTGAGCCATCCAGGTGCCCCTCCAAGATTTTATTTAATTCATTAATATTTTAATGGAAACTAAAGCACTTGTATAGTCAGATAAAGAATGCTGGAATGAATTCACAAATAGATGCAAAAATTCATGGATCTGGTCAATATCCACAGGGCATTTAATTAGAATTTCTATTTCTATGAAAAAATCATTTGCCCTACTTTTGGTATTTTACAACTGATTGTGTATAGCTCACAATATAAGTGATTGCGGAATAACTCAGAAGCAAAGAAAGATGCAGTACCTCCATGGAGTCAGATGACCCGGGTCTAAGAAATGACTTTCCTTACCACCTGTCAGGCTGGAACAACATAAACAAGGCACCAGGATAGTTTTTCTAAGAGGGCTTTACAGGATTTGCTCTGTAAGTATAGGTAACCTTGGTCTCTTAAAGTGCTTGTCAAAACTGATTAGACGGGGGCACCTGGGTGGCTCAATCAATTAAACATCTGACTCTTGATTTTGCCTCAGGTCATGATCTCACAGTTTGTGAGATCCAGCTCTGAGTCAGGCTCTGTGCTGACAGAGCCTGCTTGGGTTTCTCTCTCTTTCTCCCTCAGTCCCTCCCCTGTTCACTCTCTCTCTTTCTCTCAAAATAAATAAATAAACTTTTAAAAAATCTGATTAAATATGCATCATTTTAAAATATGATACTCCACTAAAATGTTAGTGGAGTATAACATCAATTTATACCGTCATATCATAGAAAAGAGTAAGACAGATGCTTCCTGAACCTGTACACATAACTATTTTGCTATGAAAGGAAGACAATATAATGAGTTTATGATTTCTGCAATGTCAGGGTAAGTCACCTGGTTTACAAAGGCAAAGTCACTATATTGAAATGGGATAGCTTAAAAAGAAAAAGAGCTTTCTTATATATATGGAAAATAGAACATTCAAGCAGTATCAACAATAATCCAAGCAAATAGCCACGATAAAACTCTCTTCTTCAGCCTAACCAGTCTTATGTATTTAACTTCTATTCTGCTGTATTCTTGATTAGCAGGAGCCCAACAGAACACTGTCTTCTTTTTGATCAAAAGTAATCTTGAAAATTTTGATTCAGTCTACTGATAGAGTCTAAATATTATCTAAACAATGTCAGTTCAGTTGCTATAAGGAGTCCATTTTTGAAGTGTCAATAGTTTGAAGTACCTGCTGCTGTCCTTTTCCTTGGGGCTTTGAGATCATCCTTGGTTAAACATAAAATTCTGGTCAACAGATGATAGCAGGGTATCTGCATGTAGCAGAGCAAAACAAACACCAAAATCCTGTGGGGGGGGGGTTCTATTATTTTTTTCTAACGATAAATTTCAAGTGTATGAAGCCTGAATAGAATTCATAATAAGATCAATGCAACTGACAAGAAAATCTGTTTCTGTGACACGACAGTAAAGATAACAAAACTATTCCTCCCAAAATTCAGACAAAATATCTCTGAGAATAATGAATAAGCCTATTTTCAATGAAGATAAGGCATATTACACTCCTGACATAAGAATAAATGAACATATTTTAATAAAGAAAAAATACTGAGATAAAACAAAACATAAATCTGAGACAAACCAAAACATATACAAAGAATGCCTGGTGTGAGACTGAGTAACTCTGGAGAAGGCCAGAGAGACAGGCCACCTTTGGTTGTCAAGAATCAAACTCTGTGTTCTGAAGGTGAAATAGAGCATAAAGACACAGTTTGGGGATAAAGAGGAACAACAGTTCCAGGCAAAGGATACTGCAGCAATCTCATGCCTTCAAAACTGCAGACCGACTGGGGGTAAATGGCTGAGGTGTTTTATAGGAAAATACAGGATCTGGGAAGTTCCAGTAAGAATCTGGTATATGCTGCCAGCCATGATCACGTCTTCAAGGTGGTCTCTTGTCCCTAAGTATACATTGAGGTCACCGAGATGTCAACATCTGTACTGAGTTCCTGGAACATAAGATTCTATAGAAAGCAAGATAAGGGTATGGGAGGCTTCAATAATGAGAATAAGGGGTGCCTGGGTGGATCAGGGGATCACCTCTGGTTTTGACTCAGGTCATGATCATGTGGCTCCTGAGTTCAAGCCCTGCCTCAGGCTCTGTGCTGACAGCATGGGGCCTGCTTGGGATCTCTATCTCCTGTCTCCCTCTCTCCCTCTCTCTCTCATAAATAAATAAATAAATAAATATTAAGATGAAAGAATGAGGAAGGAAAAATTTGAGCAGTTTAAAGTCAAGCTTTGCTGAAACATTAGTGTATTCATCCTTTTTTAAAAAATTATTTCTTTATTTACTTATTTTGAGAGAAAGAGGACGAGAGAGGAGAGCCTGAGTGGGGAGGGGTAGAGAGAGAAGAGAGAGAGAATCCCAGGTGGGGCTTGATCCCATGAACCACAAGATCGTGACCTGAGCTGCAATGAAGAGTCGTATACTTAACCAACTGAGCCACCCAGGTGCCCCAGCGTGTTAATTTCCAACCATCTCTATGTTTGTGTAGTTGTTTCATGGTACTTTTGTTTAAAAAAAAAAAAAAAACTACCTAGGAAAGTTGAATGTGCTTTCCCAACTGAGAACCATTAGCCTAAATACTGTTACATTCAGAATAAAGGAATAAGATTGTGAACAGGTAGAAATTTATAAATAATAAGAAAATTATAACTGAAAACATTATACTTTCAATGCCTAATATCAGGCAAAGCATCTCCAGGACTCTGGCAAATACAGAAAAACAACAGAATTATATCATAAGGTCTTGATCAATATTTTCTTTTAAGGTAAAAACATAGTATGAACATTGAGTGCATTGACAAACATCTAGAAACTTCCCATCAACCTTATCATTTCTGAAATAAGCATATTAACATTCTACCTATACAAATTTAAATTGAGAGGTGTATGCCATCTTTCTACTTAATCTTTCATGCAAATAATATAACGAATCAAAATGTTTCTGTTATCACTTTCTAAAAGATGGAAAAAATTTGTCATTCTCCAGAGACCATCTGGGAAACATTAAAGATAGTTATACATGTAAAAGATATCCTGAAAGTTTTGTGGATTTTCTTTTCCAAATTAAGATCAGATATTTGGAAGTCAAAAATAAAAAAAAAAAAATTGACGAGATTTGGATCATGAGTTAACATGATGATTTAACAATGAGTTAACAATTGCCTGAGAAACAATATTTGATAATATGTTTAAGTGGCAAATATACACAGAAGGTAACTTGACTGTAAGAACCTCAACTCTTTCATAAAGGAGGAAACCTTGATTTTTTAATTAAATAATCAGTGGCATAATATAGTCAACAGAATGAATAGAACATTATTTTATTAAGACATAGAATGTCTTCTACCACTATCAGGGTAAAGGTATTAACCAATGAACCAAAAAAGCAAGCCCATCTAAATTAAGAAAAGTTTGCTAATATTTTAACACCCTCTATAGTTTGTTTTTAGATTTATGTACTGTAAACCAAGGCAAAAATGCCACTTTCCATCCTTTGTTCTTTGTTCCTATGCTTTTTCACATTCTGTAACAGTCTGACATTTTATTCAATGATAGGTCTGTAGGGATCTTTGAGAGCAAAACTGCACTTGTATTAATAATATGATGTTCTCTGTGTTAACATGCAATGTGTTAATTATTCCTATCATCAAATTAGTTTATAAATAAGTACAGTTAAACATATCTTAGCTTTTATTTCTTATATAGTACATATCAACAGATAAATTCACACCCATATAAACAACAACAAGAAAAACTCTTTGGAGTACTCAATTCTTAATAATAAGAATTATGAAAGCTTGAAGGACAAAAACAGAAAAGTATCTTCAATTCTACAATTTTAGACAAATGTCAAAAGACACAGATAAAAATTCATTGGTCTTAATATCAAAAAATAATTCTGCTTTCCAGCAGGTTGATGTGTGCCCAAAGTAGACAAATATGCACAGAATTAATAATGATGGGAACTGACTAACCAAATTCTTTGCCATCTCTCACCCAACACATAATAGATCTCTATAAATCTATAAATCCATTTACAGATCATCAAAATATCAAACTATGAAACCAAATTTGCAATCACTGCTGTTGCAAGTGTGAAATCACATATCAGATATAAGCAAAGCAGAAACAGAAATAAAACAACATCAGTAAAGGAGGCGGGGGGAAATACTAGTGGTGAAACAAAAATCAGCAAAATTAAAGCTCTATTTTTGCTTGGATAGCTCCTCTGGAAACCAAAGTAAGTCATGTTGAGCCTAAGCTCCCCATATTGTGTATTTCTCCAGGAAGACAGCTTACCTAGCTTCACATAAATCTGTTGGGCATCTTAGTTAACAACAGCCAAAATAGTTAAAGGATTTTTTTTAAATGTTTTATTTATTTCTAGGAGAGAGAGAGAGAGCGTGAGCAGGGGAGGGTCAGAGAGAGAGGGAGTCACAGACTGAAACAGGCTCCAGGCTCTGAGCTGGCAGTCAGCACAGAGCCCAACACGGGGCTCGAACCCACGAACCGTGAGATCATGACCTAAGCGAAAGTCGGACGCTTAACCGACTAAGCCACCCAGGCGCCCCTAGTTAAAGCATTTTTAAAAAAGATAATACTATGGCTTTCATAGAAATATAAGTTGCTTATATGCCAAAAATTCTATTTACTCATTAATTCATGAGGGAGTTTGTTAGATCTTACAACTAATTCAAAGGGAAAAAATGAGAATTATATAGTCCAGGTATGAAATGTTTAATAAATTAAGAAGAGAAGTAGAACTTAAAACTTTTTTATATACATAAGACAATAACCAATTACATTCCAACATACAATTTATACATCTGTGGAAAAAATGATTTACACTACTGCAGGCTATCTACAATTTACACTTACAAATAGCTCAAAGCCAATGCAAAGTTCAAAGGCCCCAAAGAACAAGATAATCAAGATGCGAAGATAATTGGTAATCTCTCGGTCCATTTAAATGGACAGTATTTCCATAGAACAGAAATTAAAATACCTTCTAATGAAATTTCTGTTGGTCTCTTTACCTTTGACCTTTCAAGCATGGAATTTCAAAGATACAGGATTACCTATGTTCCTCTTTTCTCAAAGCCTTGTACTTTCTTTTGTTAGTTGCTATTTTAATCATTTCTGTTCATTCTTTATTAATTTTATCCCATACCTTATGTAAATGATAAACTTGTCAAAGTTCTTATATTTTAATCCCTTCTTTCCCTGGTTTATAGAGATAGTGTGATATTCTTATTACTGTTGCACGTCTTGGGTTATAAATTAATACATTCTAATCTATTTATTTTCCCCTCTCTCTCTCTTCTACACACAAACCTAACACACAACAAACTGGCAATATACATTATAACATATTAATTAGGATCATCTCTTGGTACAATGCTGTGTCATATACTTTATTATTTTCTTTACAATCATATTTTAAAAATACTTACAATAGGAGTAGTGTTTTTTAAATATTAAAGAATATAATATTAAATTTTATTAAAAGCAAATTACTCTAAAATAAAGCACTTTAAGTATATAACTCATCATTGCTAACTTGTAGAAAATTATATTTTATATATTATTTTATTTTATTGAATATAAATCTTCTTTCTGTACAAGCTTAAGATGCAAAGCATGCTATGCATTTACTTTCTCAATGCTTTTCGATTTCTTCCTGAGAAATATATGTAAATAACTTCTTCAATAGAACTGAGAGTTGAGTTTTTAAAAAAATGTGTAATGCCTTGAAATATTACCATTTTCCATTTCAAATAAACTATATGTGAAAATAGAAAATTTGCACATAAAGAACAAACTTACCTTTATGTTTCTCATCTATATTTGTTGTTTTACTAGCATTCCAAATCTTACCATTATATTTGAAAAAACTCTTTGTGCTAAATTTAATTCTTCAAATATGTAGGCATTTTTATCCCCCTTTCTCGCTCAAAGTCAGGCATATATTTAGTACAAAATAAATGTTTACTCAACAAATGAATTCTATTCCATGTACTTG
Organism: Hyaena hyaena; assembly: GCF_003009895.1. Classification (NCBI taxonomy): domain Eukaryota; kingdom Metazoa; phylum Chordata; class Mammalia; order Carnivora; family Hyaenidae; genus Hyaena; species Hyaena hyaena. The sequence continues at coordinate 737,454 of NW_024081347.1, forward strand.
AAGAGAACTGGAAGATACATAATAGTAATGATAATACATCTTTTAAAAGGTATTTGTTATATTTTAGGAATTTTGAGCTGCTAGCTTCTTCACTATCTGTACCTCAAGTGAAAGCAAATCTAACTTTTCCTTTCACCACTAAGAAAAGTCTGTGAAGAAAAATGGAAGTTTGTTTTGCATTTCTTCATGATCAAATGTGCTCACTAAAGAAAATTTGTATTTTATAAATTCCCAATTATATATCTGATTCTACCTGTTGCCATGCTTCTAAATGTCTAGGAAAGTATATATTCTCTGATACAAGCGCCATTTGAGTGAAGGGTATTTTAAGTAGAATTCTACAGTGTTTCATAAGATTGAGACTCCTTTTCTTTACTTACTTTAGAAATGGATTAGAGGTTAATATTTTTCCTAAAATTAAATAGATATTTTAATATTAAAACAGTCCAGAAAGGAGGTAATTTGGTAATAAGGTAATGTACAGAGTGAATATGAAACTATGCATCTATCAGTTTTTTTTCCCAGCTCCATAACCTTGTGAAGGAGAAAAGATTAATTGGTAAAATGTTTAGAATGATTTTTATATCATAACAACATTTTACATAGATACAGTTTAGTTTTAATACTATATTGTAACTCTTTGAATTATATTCCTGAAAGCCACAAAAGCTTAATGATTTAGACAAATATATTAGTAATATTGACAAATTTTTACTCCACTAAAATAGGATAGTTCTGCTTTAAAGTAATATAAATTCACCTTAAGTAGTGTTTAAATATCTTTTTGTCTCCAACACCACAAATTTTCTAAAAGATTAAAATATAGAAAGATTTAATAAATATAGAAATATAGATTAACAGGGGTGTCTGGGTGGCTCAGTTGGCTAAGCGGCCAACTTCAGCTCAGGTCATGATCTCACAGTTCATGGGTGCAAGCCCCCACGTTGGGCTCTGTGCTGACAACTCAGAACCTGGAGCCTGCTTTGGATTCTGTGTTTCCCTCTCTTTCTGACCCTCCCCTGCTCACACTGTGTGTGTGTCTCTCTCAAAAATAAATAAACATTAAAAAAAATTTTTTAAAGAAATATTGATTAACTAAGGGACAATAAAAATAAATACAAAAAATGAATAAATCATTTCAACCTTATAGTATTTTAAAAATATTTACCAAATGCTAGAATTGCCAAAATAAACAGCTAGATTGCAATCATAGAATACAGACTATTCAAATTAATACTGTCAATATTATGAAGTGTAATCAAAATATTATTCATAAGTTATCCACATCTTATGTAATTCGCTTACTTAACAATATTATTAGTAATTTTAAAAAGCTATTGCTTAAAAGATTAACAGAATAGCAACATTAGTTTTAAAAATAAAATGAACTAAAAATAAACTAAATAATAAAGTATAAAATATTGTTAGGTTAATATAGTAATCTTTGAGAGTAACCTGTATTTCTTTGATAATTTAGAGTTTTAAAAAAGTGTTTTCATTACAAGTGAAGAATGAAAAATGTAAACATCACAAATAGAGAGTAGACAAAAACATTTAACAGATGAGTATTTGGATTTTCATATGAATATGAAAAGAAATGGGTAATATTAGAGAAAATTAAAATTGACTCACTCAAATGTAGCTATAAAGGAAACAAAAAAAAAGATGAGAATAGTTTTTATACAACTATTCCCATAATATTGATTGACAGGTTCTTTTCAATTATTTGAGACAAAACTATAGATGGTACTATTTAAACCATTCTAGACAAATACAAACAAAAAAAACCCCAAAAAGGTGGGCTTCTTCTACTGAATTCAAATATATATCAAAGTCTTGATACAACTCAATTAAAATATAAAAAGAATATTATAGGCTCATAAAAACTTGTATATATATAAATTATAAACAGTTAACACATATTAAAATAATAATTGTATTCAAGTGAAGTTTAAAACAAAAAATAAACTATATCGCTTAGGAATATATATATATAGCTAATGAAACTACAAAAAATATCAAGAAAATGTCACAAAAGTCAGAATAAGCAAGTTTTGACCATGGGGAAGTCCTAAATATTTAATGAATTGACCACTGCTCTTGTTCACCATATAATTCTTCATATATACACACATATATGCATGTATATATAAAGAGTTTTTATATTTCTTATGTGTCTTATATTGCACAATAAAATACTGAGAGAGAGCAAGAGGGAGAGAAAAGGCAGAACTTGCTAAAAAGACATCTCTAGGAGTTCCACTACTTGAATTAGTACATATTCCCATTCTAACTGTGATTTTTCTCACTACAACCTTTATTTCACTGTCAAATCTAGTAGACACTAGAGCAGGATGACTAAGAGTGTGAACTCTTGAGAAGTATTCACGTCTGGCACTTGTTTTTTGATGGTAGGAGCAGGTAGAGGAATAAATAAGCAGAAAAATAATTGATTCATGGGGCACCTGGGTGGCTCAGTCGGTTAAGTGCTGACTCTTGATTTCAGCTCAGGTCATGATCTCATGGGTTGTTGAGTTCAAGCCCCATCTCATGCTCTGCATTGTGTCAGTATGGAGCCTGCTTGGAGTTCTCTCTCTCTCCCTCTCTCTATGCCCCTACCCTGGCTTGTGCTCTTTCTCTTTCAAAAAGAAATTAATAAAAACTTTTAAAAATTACCTAAAAATTTTTTTAAAGAAAAATAATTGGGGCGCCTGGGTGGCTCAGTCGGTTAAGTGTTGGAGTGTGGCTCAGGTCATGATCTCACAGTTAGTGGGTTCGAGCCCCGCGTCGGGCTCTGTGCTGACAGCTCAGAGCCTGGAGCCTGTTTCAGATTCTGTGTCTCCCTCTCTCTTACCCTCCCCTGCTCATGCTATCTCTCTCTCTGAGAAATAAATAAAAAACATTTAAAAAATTAAATAAAAAATAATCGATTCATAAGTCATAAGAATAAGGCAAAAGAAAGTGATTATTACTAGGTAACTGATCAAACTGCCTATGAACATTCTTGTAATCTGAAACTGTAGGGAAAATAACCTATGGGTAAATAATTCTCCTGTTATGATGAGCAAGATGACATGCTGCTTATCAAAGACTGATTCCCATGAAAAAAAGATGAAGAGTCATTTAAAATATGCCTTTTTTGGGTCTATAAGTCTAAGCTATATTCAGTTTTAAGTTCCTTGGTACATAAGTTTATCACTACCAATTTAAGTATTTTATGTAGTGGTTTAAAAGTGAGGCAACAAAACACAAATGAGGAAAGATGTGTAATTAACTAACGACCTTACTGATGTTGGCCATCGTTTAAACAATGCTATGGAACAAGACCGACATTACTTAGAGTGTTAAATAGCCAAGTACATCAACAGTGCAAAACCTGTGTGCCACAGCTCTTTGATATGTAAACTAAAGTCACATTTCTAGAAAGCCAGCACTAACCAAACATGGAGATTGGCACATTAAAATGTTCCCTTACTTACAGCATTTTAATTAAAGCAAGTTCAGGGGAGAAATCTCATTTTCACAGGCATCAGTCATCTGTAAAATCCCTAGCTTTTGCTGATGCAAATTAGTTCTAAAATGCACATGCCAAAAGATAGGTAAAGTGTAAGAATTTTCCCAGTAGTTATAGAAGTATTCTCTGATGGCTCAGGGATGAGTAATTTCAATTCTTTCAAGGCACTTTTCTAAATTACTAATTTCTCATTTCTTTCCATCTAATTTCAGAATTAGTAGTGCACAAGATTATTTTGTGGCTCTCTCCTTGATTTGCTCACAAAAAAACTATGCTATTGTAATAAAGAGAGGCCACCTGGTGATTACAGATTTGGAGTAAAGAAAATGAGCAGGAGTTTGAGAGAAGCCAAAGCAAATAAGAAAATAAAATACAACTCATAGGCGATTTAGCATGTATCTTGACTTTAGTTCAAATGTCTCAATTCATTAAGAAAAATTCAAATTAAAAAGCCCTTTACAAAGGCCTCAAAACAGTGATCTTTTCTGAAGAATGAAATATATATGTACATACAATGACTATTCCCTAAATTAGAATATTTTGTCCTAAGGCTGAAGTTGTTAAATGATAAAGTTCAATGCCTTACAGCTCTCACCATTTTTAGCACAAGTCAGCTAATAATTAAGAGAAACGGGGAGATTTTGGTGCCTTCATGCCTTTCCCCAGCAGTATCCTTTACCTGGCATTCTCTTCTTCCCTTTTACTAGTATCGACTTGATAAAACTCTACTCACTCTTAGTGATGCTGTGATTTAGAATAAGAAATTTGTATCTGGTCTTCAAAGAGCTCCTAAGACCCTCAGAATTTTCTTTCTTTTTTTTTTTTTTTTTTATTTATAGGAGAGAGAGAGAGAGACACAGCATGAGCAGGGGAGGGTCAGAGAGAGAGGGAGACACAGACTCTGAAATAGGCTCCAGGCTCTGAGCTGGCAGTCAGCACAGAGCCCGACGTGGGGCTCAAACCCACAAACCGCGAGATCATGACCTAAGCGAAAGTCGGACGCTCAACCGACTAAGCCACCCAGGCGCCCCGACCCTCAGAATTTTCTAAGTGATGAGAACAATAAAGGTATCTCTGTTGCTAATGAGGTGACTTTTGGAAAGCCCATAGGTAACCAAAAGATTGGGGTTACTTGCCAGGAGAACCAACCACGTATAGACGGTTGGAACTTGTAGTCCCCCATCCCCACCCTCAGGGAGAGGAGAGGGATCAGAGATGGTGGAGATGGCATCAATCACCAATGGCCAGTTTCATCAGTTATGCCTATGTAATTCAGCCTCCCTACAGTCCCAAAGGACAGGGGTCAGAGAGCCTCCAGGTTAGTGACCACATGGTGGCGCTGGGAGAGTGATGTAGCCGGACACGGCATGGAAACTTCACACACCTTTCCATCTCCCTTGCCCAATGCATCTCTTCCAGGTGGTTGATCCTGAGTTCCTCTTATAAGTCAGTAATCTAGTAAATAACATGTTTCTGAGGTCTGTGAGCCACTCTATAGCAAATTAATGGAACTCAGAGAGGGGAGTCATTGAAAATTCTAATCTATAGCCAGTGGGTCAGAAGTACAGTTGAGAACCTGGACCTGTCATTGAAGTGGGGACAGGGTACAGTCTTGTAGGACTGAGTCCTTACTGTATGGGATCTGACACTATCTTCCGATAGAGAGTGTCAGAAGTAGAACACCAAGTTTATATTATAGAATAGGTCGGTGGTGTGGGACTAATCTCTCCCTTCCACATTAGAATCGAGTATCAGATTCATTAATTGGTGCCAGAATTGAAATTGGCATTCAGATATGGAATTGGGTGCAAAAAGTTATCCTTCAAGGTGTCTGCTAGACTACAGAAGGGTTGAATTTATGTCTTCTGAGATCCTGTAAATCCAGCACTTAGCAAAGTGTCTGTAATACAATTTGGGGTATTCAGTATATTTTGTGGATGAAGGTTCATCTCAGCTATCTTCTTGATTTCTATGCAGCAACAAAACCTTACCTTTATACTACCCCTACCCCCACCTTTCCAAAACAGACTTAACAATTGTGTCTGTCCTAAATCCGCTATAGTGAATATTATCCATCAAAAGATACTATTCTTGGAGGATAAATGATGTGGCAACCATTCTCTTGCCACACACATACATACACTACATCTGGAGCTATTTGAGAGCAAGGAGATGCATGCCATCATTAACTTTTAGTTCCTAGCATCTGTCACAGTACCAGTAACATGCTAGGCTTTTAATAAATTTCAAAATAAATGTGAAAGTAATTGAAAGAAAGGATTCTGGCAAGATGGCAAAGTAGGAAGAACCAGGAATATGTCTCCCACCTAGACAGGACTGGCACTGGCCACATTTGTCTAACAGACCTGTTGTGGAACTGGGCAGTCTACTAAAGTCTGTAACTTCCAGGAGAAGCTTTTGATCATACATTGTAGCTAATCTTAGTCAATAGTCACACAACATTGTGACTGTATATAAGACCAATGAACTGTACATTTAAAAACAGTTAAGATGGTAAATTTTGTGTCATGTATATTTAAGTTTTTGAAATGATTGGATATTTCCTGCAACATATAGACAAAATAAATATTTAGAGAGTGTATTCTACATATGTACTTGAACAGGAAAGTGAATAATCTAAAAAGGAAATTACAAACACAGTTTCATTTACAATAGCATCAGAAAAACAGACAGACAGACAAACAAACAACTTAGGAATAAACCTAAGATGGGGCGCCTGGGTGGCTCAGTGGGTTAAGCGTCCCACTTTGGCTCAGGTCATGATCTCACTGTTAATGGGTTCAAGCCCCACATCGGGTTCTGTGCTGACAGCTCAGTGCCTGGAGCCTGTTTCAGATTCTGTGTCTCCCTCTCTCTCTGCCCCTCCCCCACTCATGCTCTGTCTCTCTCCATTCAAAATAAGTAAAACAAATAAACAAACAAAGGAATAAACCTAAGCAAGGAGGTGTAGGACTTGTCCAATGAAAACTACAAAATATTGTTGAAAGATTAGAGAAAATTTCTAAGCATCTCAAGAAATATGGATAAATCATAACAAAATGAGTGTTTTCTTATATTCTTATTGTGGTCCACTCACTAAAAATAAGTGGCACCATCTACATAATCATTTATATTATGTATAGACTAATAAAATCTGCTTCAAATATTGTGAATTAAAACCTGTAAATAAAAATCAATGTATAACTAAAATCAGTTCATCTCTTTCCTTTTAATTTCAATATGATACAATTTCTTTAAGACAGTTATACTGTGTTAATATATTAGTTGCATCATTTGATATTAAGTGTACTTTTAATCCCGAATATCAAATCTAGTAATTAAAATGAGAACTTATATAAACATTTTATGAGAAATATCACATTTCTTTATATGAACTTAACATATATAGGATCAACATTCATAACATTATCAATAATATATGGATGCTTTAGATTTATCAAATATTATTCAGATTTGAAATGAAAATATACATACTATCCTTACTTAATGAATCCTATTTTCCTCTTAAATATTTTACTTTTCAAATAAATGCCTATTCAAATATATTTTTATGAACATGGGAAATGTTAATTCTTTAATAACATTGTATCTTGCCTCAGTGACATATACTTCAGTTAAAATACAAGGCATATATAATATTATCCTTACAAAAATGACATGTAGGAGCACATGGGTAGCTCAGTCGGTTAAGTTCTGACTTCAGCTCAGGTCACAGTTTTGGGTTCCTGAGTGTGAGCCCCGACCAGGGCTCTGCACTGACAGCTGGGAGCCTGGAGCCTTGCTTCGTATTCTGTGTCTCTCTCTCTCCTTGCCTCTTTGCTCCTCTGCTTGTGCCCTCTCTCTCTCTCAAAAATAAATAAACATTAAAAAATGACACCTAAATTTAGGATGAGCTTAAGAGATAAGGAGACAAACTAAATAACCCACACTTCTAATACATTTTTTAGAAACAGTTGAGATGCAGAGAAAACATATCAACCTTCTTCAAAGTAAACACAATATCTATAGTATAGTACTACTAGAAGGCATAGACTTGAATCACAAATATGTGAAAATGGACATTTTTATCAGTGTCATTTAGATATTATTAAAAGGAAGAAAGAGTGCACTAAAAAAAATTCTGGCATTTCCTTGACCCCCACCCACAACAACTAACTCTCTCTCCTACTTATCCAATGGAACTCAAGTCAAGCAAAGTATTATCCATAAACTTTTTCCAAGACCTCCTGGAGTCTCTACTGTTCTCTCAAACCTCCTCCCATGTAGATACACCATCAAATGCTTCTCTCCCCTGTGATCCTATAGCACCCATTACGTTTGATACATTGTGTTAAAATCCACTGTTGGTTCCAGTAGAAAACAATTTCCTAGATGTCAGGACCATAAAATTGTAATTGTATTCCAAATTGCCACCTAGTCCTGGGCACAGAGCAGACATTCAATAAATGTATGAGCTGAAGTCATCCTTTCTCATATATAGAAAGGTAAAAAATATATAACACATGAAATAAAAATTCCATACATATTTTTTTCATCTTAACTAAGATGTCTCAAACTCAACAATCAAACCATTTGAAAACATTATGCAACATGTTTAAAATAGGATTTTCAAGATGTGCTCTTAGTGTTCAGAGACGCAGGTATTTCTTTTTGAGAACTGCTTATCCTTTAAACTAAGACAGGCCATAATAAATCTAATCAATCACCTACATATTAATAAAAGATATAAAGAAAGGTCTCAAAGCTACTAGGGACAAAATGCACAGAAATGCCAGTTATTATTTGATGTGTTATTTTTGTTGGAGTCTTCCTCCTAAGATTGCATGAATTTGTTCAGCCCTTGGCCCCAGAGCACCAGGCAAGAGGGAGCCTAGGTTTTGTTCTAGCCAGATTTAAAGAACCACGTGCCTCCCCGGAACGAGTGCTATTCCTTACTTACACTGGTAGTGTAACATGCCTGTATTTTGCAATGGTAGATTTTTATTCAAGTTTCTGTCTGATTTACTTTATGGGCAACACTTTCACTGGCTGCTCTTACCTGTTGCAAGAAGCATTTTACCAGAGCTGTTGTTTAAACAAATTTGCATCGGGACATTTTTGCTTTTTATATAGAGTGGGAAGAATGTGGGGCCTTTTCCATTTATGCTGAATTCAGGCAAATGAATTTTCACAGTAAATGCTACCAGTTTATCAAAGCTGTGGAAAAAACCTTTGTTCCAAAGTCTCTTTTGCCATCTGAACATGAACCCACAGTGCCATAGCTTCAAGACTGAGGGACCAAGCACAGGGATCTGCTCATCTCTATCTCTGTTTTTAACCCTCACAATCTTGCCCCTCTCCTCTTATGTAAAGCTTGCATTAACTCACCAGACTTTTCCCCATATCTGGACATATGAGATTAGACCGTAAAATAGCTTCCAAAGTACTGTGATAAACATTCTAATGTACTTTAGAAAGAGTAGATTTTAGTTGATATTTGAGGCTTGCATTTTCCCTACACTGAAACTTACTAATAAATTATGCAGCAAAACAGCATATATTTCCAGCTTTTAATAGTTTAAGAATAGTTGCCAAAACTAGGATAAATTCACACAAACACTTAACTGGGAGCTCCTTTTGAGCTCTGTCTTCTGTAGATATCACCAAATGAAGGAATCGACTAACTATATTTCTAAAAGAAAAATATTATGCCCTATGTAAGTAGAAGTAAAAACTTAAATTTGTATTGGAATAATTTTGATTGAACTACAAGTAGGTCCTATTCTGTAATAGGAAAACTAGACAAATCTGAAGATGTTAAAATAGAAAAATCTTGAACAGAGTGAACATAATTTCCTTATGAGAGACTTTCTTTGTGGTATTTATTCTCATAACAAGACACACAAGTGAAAATAAAACTCTGCAATTAGTCTGTGATATTAACAATTTAGTCTCAGAAAAAGTAATTTAAAAATTTTTAGTCAAGTATTAAAATGTCAATTACCATAAATTAATGTGTTTAACGATAAAAAATGTTTTCTTCTTTTTCAATGATTATCTATCAAGTGACTTCATGAAATTATTTTCATATGCTAAAAATTTGATGTTGAAAATACATTGTCCATGTGCAGGTGTTGAAAGACAGAGTATCAGTCCCTCTGAGGTTTAAATATCACATGAGGATTAGTCTTTGCGTGTAACTGTGATACACTTTGGTTTTAGCAATTGCTCACTTGGCCTTGCGTTCTTTTGAGCAAAGATTACGGCAAGCAGATGCTTCTGTTGGTTTATAATATCCACTGAAGGCAGTCAATTCACATATTCACTAACGTGTACAAAAATGATGTACACTATACACACATATGCACATTTATATGGATACCACACACATAATATATACATATAAATCTGTACACACAGCTCTTTCCATACTTCATTAGTTTCAAAGAACCTTATGTTTACTTCAAAGGATTAAATGGAGTCATATGTATCCATATATAGTTAAACAAAAATGCATATTTCTGAGGGAAGCAAGGAGGAGGGGAAAGTTTGGGGTAGTTTTACATGGAAGTCTAGATATTTAAAAGAAGCATGCCTTAATTTCAATTATTTACAATAGAGCTGAATATCTTACATATTAACATTGATATTAACTATAATTGCAAAATATACCATAAACATTATAAACAGTGTTACTGTAAATTGCTTTTATAAGCTTATGTGAATATCATTGGTCATGTTAATGGCTTATATTAGTTCATACCCTTCATAGTTTCCTGAATCGGGTTCTGCAAAAAATAGCCCCTTACAAAAGTCTAGCCCGTTTGGCTGTCATTCTGTATTTGTTGCTATGCAGAACTGTTTCTGGGTTAGCTTCAGTAATTTTAGGCAATGTGTTTCATTTTTCCCTGTCCACCTGCACATTGGATTTAACTAGAACTCTGATCATCAAGCACTTAAAGTAAAAAGAGGCTGATTAGTATGCTTTTGCACACCCAAGAGGAACTTGAATCAGTCAACACCCAGCTCCCCATCTCTGCCTCTAGATAACACCTTGCTCTGAGCCTCTTCTAGTCAGCACAGAGGATTTTAGAGTTTATGGCAGACCGACAGATTTCCTCCTCTTTCTGAGAAGTCTCATCCCTCTCCATCCCACGTCACCCTCATTATATCCAAAGAATTACCATTTAAGTAGCCTAAGGGACTCCTATGAAGAAAAGAAACTGTAAGAATTGATTTACATTCCCTCCCTATGGCCTCAAAAGTTATCTCATTCTGTCATTTTAATTTTTTTTTGTTTTATTTATTTTTGAGACAAAGCATGAGTGGAGGAGGGACCTAGAGAGAGGGAGACACAGAATCTGAAACAGGCTCCAGGCTCTGCACTCTCAGCACAGAGCTCAAGGTGGGGCTTGAACCCATGAACTGTGAGATCATGACTTGAGCCAAAGTCGGACACTTAACCAACTGAGCCACCCAGGCACCCCTCATTGTGTCTTATATAACCATTAACTTCAGCCCAACTCTAGAAATGTAAACAATGAAGACACTGTGTTAAAAAAAGAGAACATGATTACATTGTACCAAGTGAACTGATTAACATTCAAATACAGTTGAGGTGATTTTTACACTGCTCTGTGTTAGCTCCGAAGGAGAAGAGGGAGAAGCAGACAAACTATAAAGAAATAAAGTACGTTTTTTTCTTTGAATAAATAGGTGGAGTGTTACTAAATTCAATTGCCTCTTACAAGGCAAGTGAGAAATTGGAACAAAATATTAGCAATATCTATAATAAATGATAACAGGCTTAGTCCATAAAGGGCTATTACAAATACAACTTCGCAAAGTATATAAACAGGCAATTCATAAAAGATTAAATAAAAGGGGATGACACATATATATGAAGACATCCTCCCTCTTCTGTAGCAAGAGAAATACACATCAAGATGAAATGCTGTTTTTCACCTATCAAATTTGCAGTCACTTAAAAACTAAAAATATACTGTTCTGAGAAAGTATAGACAAGTGAAATTTTCATAGTATATTTTCTTTTAAGTTCATCTTTTCAAGTATATAAATTTGTCTAAGATTCAAAAATTTTATATTAATGTCCTATATAACATTTGCTTTAAATGCTTTTACTTCTCTAAGAAAAGTTATATTCCTTCTGCATACTTAATATTATTTATCTGTATTATTATTTATCTTTAATATTTGATCATTCTCAGGAGATTTTTGTCTAGTGTTTACTTTTTCAGATATATTGATACTCTTAATTTAAAATGTTTCCTTTTCTTAATTTAAAAATGCTGTTCTTGGGGTGCCTGGTGGCTCAGTTAATTAAACATCTGACTTTGGTTCAGGTCATGATCTCATAGCTCTCAAGTTTGAGCCCTGTGTTAGGTTCCTTGCTGACATCTCAGATCCTAGATCCTGCTTTAGATTCTGTCTTCCGCTCTCTCTCTGCCCCTCCCCTGCTTGTGCTTGCTCTCTCTCTCAATCTCTCTCTCTCTCTCTCAAAAATAAATAAATATTAAAAAGAATTTAAAAAAAATAATGTAAAATGCTGTTCTTATAATTTTACAAATTCCCTTTTCTTTCTTTGTATTTGTTGAAGAAAATGCATTATTTCTGTGATACAGTTTCCCACTATAAAGATTTTGCTGATGGCTCCTCTTAATGTGATTGAACCTGTTTATCTATTTTCTGTATTTCTCATAAAGTGGTAGTTAGATCTAAAGTCTTGACCAGGTTTTAGTTCTTTATCTCTTATAGTAAACCTGTGTGTTATGTTCCCCTGTGTACTTCTGACAGTAGGCTCAGAAGCCTAGTTGTCTCTCTCTTTCCATGCTGTTGCCATCTGTTTCTGGTACTGCCCAGATAGATTAAATCATTAGGAATTGCATTATGATAAGGTTCCCTTTCTATTATTTCTTCTTCACTTAAATGTTACATCATTTTAATAAAAAGATACTTCTTATGAGCTAATTTTTTAATGTCAAGTACCAATTGCATAAAGGCAGGAAAATGTTTTATTTTTTACTAATTTCAAAATTGTATAGTTTCCTTAGATTCTTCCCAATGAAGTTTCATTTCTTTAATTTTGCGTCCCTTTAGAGTGTCATTATTTAATCATGGAGGTAAACATTTTATGTGTTTCAATAATGCTGAATATATCTATATGCATGTATATGAATATAGATAGCATGTATATGTATAAATGTATATGTACATATTTATATAAAATATATTTTATACATTCTTATATAAATATATTTTTAAATTGATTAATTTTGGACATAGGCTCCTGAATCCTTTTGATACAAGTTTTTACAGTTTTCACAGTTTTATGATTATACATACATAGATAGATAGATTATGATTCTATATATGATTATATATATATATTTCTTTTTTTAACTTTAGACAGAGAGGGTGTGTGAAGTGGGGAGATGGGCTTAAGGGGCAAAAAGATAGGATCTCAAGCAAGATCCACACTCAGGGCAGAGCCCAATGCAGGGCTTGATCCCATAACTCTGATATCATGATTGTATCTGAAATCAAGAGTTTGAGAGTCAACCGACTGAGCCACCCAGGTGTCCCTATGATTTTTAAAATATATTCCAAGCTCATTTTGTTTATTTTCTAACCCAAATGTGGAATTAAAATTTTTCAAGGAGCCCTGGTTTCTTTTCATGCAAACTAGTATTTTGAGACCCCATTCTGAGCACTCAATGCCATCAGGTATATCATTCTTTCTAGGATTTTGGTAACAATCTGTGAAGTATTGTTAAAGATTAAATATACTGTGAGTTTATACCAAGACTTACAATGCAAAAGTAGGACTACATAAAGTGTTTATTTAACTTCATTATCTTGAATCTATCTCTTTCAAAATGCTTAAAATCCTGTTCTCAATAACATTAATTTAATCATTAGGCCCAGGCCCAAGGTCCATCATTTGTTAATATGCATTATTATAACCTTTTTAAAATAAAATAAGTATGAACGTTGATATCAATATCTAAACACTTTCATTGAGAGCTAGTTCCAGTGAGACAAAAATTATTGTGTTCTTAGAACATTAATTTTATAGTAATTTCCATAGTTTGGTTACCTTTCATACTATAGCTGTTAAAGAATACCTGACAGAATATTTGTGTTTTGCATTATAAATTTTCTGTATAATAATATTATGCATGTTATTTAGTTATGTTCATACAAATAATTTACAAGTGAAATATTATGGTAATCTGGAAGTCAGTTAGCCACTGAAGCTGTCTAAAGTAGGCACAAGCCCTGTTCAACCAATATACTGGATTAAGTAAGGCTAGAAAAATAAAAAATTCTTGCAATCTGGAGTGTCTAGGTGGTTTAGTCTCAGCTTGTGAGTTCAAGCCCTGCTTTGGGCTCTGTGCTGACAGCTCAGAGCCTGGAGGCCACCTGGGATTCTGTCTCCCTCTCTCTCTGCCCCTCCCCCACTCATGCTCTGTCAGTCAGTCTCTCTCTCAAAAATAAATAAATATTTTTTAAAAAATTAAATCTTGCAATCTATTTGGGAACATGCAAGAAAAATAAAAACAATACATGTAGGAGATTATCGAGAGCTTATATCTTTATTATAAGGCTTATTTTTGCCTCAGTAGATAGTGAGGCTTTTAGAATCTTCAAATAACAATATATCCATCTTCTATAAACTTGTAAGCACCAGCTCAGTTTGACTTCTGGGGAGCATCTCATCTGATTCTCTTCTTAGAGGAAGCACTGAAGAGCTCTTATCTCTGTCCTTATCAGTAAGAAGGCTCTACTTGTTTTCAGTTCCTTTGCTTAAAGACTTCAGTCAGTTCTTAGGTCAGTCTATAACGCTAGCAATACTTGCAGAATGCACATGGACAAGCGTTTTCAAAGTGTTAGGCAGTCATCACCTTCTAGAAAAATCTCTCTGCCCATAGTGCTCCATAATTACAATCGCAGTAATGCCTTTTTATAAATGGGTCTCTGCCGGAGGTACCTGGATGGTTCACTCAGTTAGCTGAGCTTCTGACATCCACTCAGGTCATTATCTCGCAGTTTATGAGTTTGAGCCCCACTCCAGGCTTGTTGATGTCAGCCTGTCAGCCCAGACCCTACTTTCAGAATCTCTGTCCCATTCTCTCTTCCCCTCCCCCACTTGCACTTCCCCAAAAATAATTTTTAAAAACATTAAAATAAATAACTGGGTCTCTGCTACTACTTCTATGAGAAGCAAAGTTGTTATTCAAGTTTTACAAGAACAGTTTAGGAAACCTAGCCAAAACCCTTAAAATAAAACAGGGTTTCTTCCTTCAGTTGAGAGGAGCAACTGCGGTAGATATAAATCAAGATTTTCTTTAAGAAAATCTTAAACTTTCAAGATTTATTATTTTATTTGTATTTTTGTTATAGCAGTAATGCATGGGCTTGATAGAATTTATTGCAAACCTTTTGTTCTTCAAGCTCTTCTAAAGGTGACTGAGTAGGGCTGCCTGGGTGGCTCGTCTGACTTTGGCGGAGGTCATGATCTCATGGTTGGTGGTTTTGAGCCCTGCGTCAGGCTCTGTGCTGATAGCTAGCTCAGAACCTGGAGCAAAAGTTTATTTTTCTTAGGTGAGGGCCAAAGACACAATGTATTTTCAATGCTGGAATCAGTTTCTCTCGATATTCTCTTGGTAAAGCCATAGCACTTTGTCTCCGAGGCTTTTCACATAGTCTACCTTGGATTGTGGTTACATACATGTATTTTTCTATCATGTTAAATTTTGTCATCCTTCAAGACATTATTTATTTTTAGAGTTCTACTACAAACAGTATATGGTAAAGGACAAGTACGTATTTAAAGGGAATAGATAAAGACAAGTTTGGGGGCGCCTGGGTGGCTTAGTCGGTTAAGCATCAAACTTTCGCTTAGGTCATGATCTCGCAGTTCGTGGGTTCGAGCCCCATGTCGGGCTCTGTGCTGACTGCCAGCTCAGAGCCTGGAGCCTGTTTCAGTCTGTGACTCCCCCTCTCTCTGACCCTCCCCTGCTCACGCTGTCTCTCTCTCTCTCTCTCTCTCCTAGAAATAAATAAAAACAAAAAAAAATTAAAAAAAAAAACAAGTTTGTATTTCTGTACCTAATAGCCCTGAGTGGGTCCCTTCAACCAATTTGTATTAAGTGTGAGACTGACCATTGACTATTACAAAGCATACTGTGTTACATTGCAAACCCCTTAGACAAAATCATTACTACCTGCATAATTATTCCAAATAGAGTGTATGTCACATTTATGGATGTTACTATTCTAAAACTTGATCCTATTGTACATCTGTTCTATAATAGCATTTTGTTGTTTTCATATTTTCTTGCTCTATTCTAAAATACCTGCCTTTCCTAGTTCTCTGCTACAATACAAGAATATCTTCTAGTGTCACCATCTGAACGTAACCTAATAATATAATATCTCTAAACACTCATTGTCTCATAATAGCCATTGACTGAAATTTTGGGCTGTGTGAAATAGTATACATATGGATTTCAAACTCCTGAAATATCTTCATATCCTTTATGTGAAAAATATTAGTTGGAGATTCTTAATTGCCATATCATGAGTAAAAATAGCTATATCAAAAGGCATCCATATTTGCATTCACTTTTTGAAGAATAAGATTTGTCCCTGGATGGTAATTTCATTCCTTAATTGTGGTATTACTAGCATGAATCTGATACCAGTGGGTTGGATCATCCCAAAGTCAGCTAACTTCGCTGTGTTCCATGTCCAATTCAACACCAATCATCTATGTCTTAATTCCAGATATAGAAGGATGAAAAGCCAGATAACACACATGAAACACAAATCCTGTTGGGGAAAAAAAAACCTGTTGGGAAAAAGTATATTATTGCAAGTCTACTGACCGATAGTGGATATTCATTCCTTTTACCATTAAAAATGGCCAAATACCCATTTTTCTCTTAAAGTATATCTTAACAGATGTTCAAGTGTTCTTTTTGTTACTTTTTGTCTTTGCATGGCATATATTTTCCACTCTTTTCGTTTCACCTGTTTATGTCACTAAATCTAACTTATCTGGTTTTTTATTTTTATTTATTTTATTTTTTTAATGTTTATTTATTTTTGAGACAGAGAGACAGAGTGTGAGCAGGAGAAGGGCAGAGAGAGAGGGAGACACAGAATCTGAAGCAGGCTCCAGCCTCTGAGCTGTCAGCACAGAGTGTGACATGGGGCTTGAACTCATGAACTGTGAGATCATGACCTGAGCTGAAGTCAGATACCCAACAGACTGAGCTACCCAGGCACCTTTAAATAATCTCTTTTAAATTTTAGTCTGATGAAAATAGAAAACTTATTGAAAGTTATGAACAGAGTACCAATATAATTTTAAAAGATCATTCTGGGGGGATCTGAGTGGGTCAGTTGGTTGAGTGTCCAACTCTTGGTTTCAGCTCAGGCCATGATTCCAGGGTCATAGGATCAAGTCCTGCATTGAGCTCCATGCTCAGCATGGATCTTGTTGAAGATTTTCTCTCTCTCTTTCTGCCCTTCTCCCTTGCTCATGCTCTCTCTTTAATAAATACATAAGTAAATAAGTAAATAAACCAACAAGTCATTCTGATGTTTATGTTTGGTTGTAGAGTTAGTGTAATGGTGGATGAATGGTATCATGCATTTGGCAAAACTCATACAACACAAAGAGTGGTCCCTAATATAAACTATGCAATTGAGTTAATAATAATGCATCTATATTTATTCATCAATTGTAACAATGGACTATACTAATGCAAGATATAAATAGAAGGGAAAATAGGGTGATTTTTTTTTCCTGTAAATCTGGAACTTGCTCTCAAATGTAAAGTTGACTAATTAAACAAAAAGTCCTATATATTTTCTATAAATTTCCCTTACTCAGTTTTTTGTTATGAGTGAACTTTTCTTAAGAACTTTTTAGGTAATTGGGTCTGTTTTGAAAGCACGTTTTTGAGGAAATGTATAATTTTCAAGTTAATGATTTCCTTAGTATCAATAATGATTAAATAACCATTGAAAATCAGGGTGTTCAATTGTACTTGTTAAATGGAAAAGCTATATATACGTAAACTTTAATTTGAAAACTTACATTTTCCATTATCTTCATTTGTCCATATATATGCTCAAGAAGAATCCAAGAACTCAGAAATGTTAGAGAATCCTACCTTAACTAGGCAATTTTAAAGGCTTAGGTCCTACCTCAGTGTAAACATATCCCAACACACTAAAAGAGTAAATTAGAATAATCATGGCAGATAACTTTTGTATTTAAGAACATTAAAATATTTTATGAATACACACAATTTATAATATATTTTACATGCAAATATTCATTTCCTGTGTAGATGGTATATTTGTATTATAGTTATTTTTTAGAGTATAATATTTCTTTTGATCTTTAGTTATTTTTTAGAGCATAATATTTCTTTTGATCTTTACTAAAAAGATCTCTGGAGCATCTTTGGCCAAAATGTGATCCAGAGAACACTGGCCCCACTGGATTTTATTTGGTTTTATGCACAAAGAATGCATTCAAATAAGTTGGTAAAATGAGTTGGAGAATTACTGAATAGTAATTGTAATAATAGTAATATTCTCTCACAGAGTTTCAATGCACATTAGTATTTTAAAGACTGCAAGCTATCTTCTACTACAGAAAACTTTTTACTACAACGCAGCATTTCTAAACGAGACCACAGGACACTTTTCTCTTCATTACAGAGCACTGTTGCAATCTCAAAGAGAATATATCTTCCACAAGAAATATTAGAGATACATACTGGTCTTATTTAATCCCCTTGTTTTATAATTGGGGATATCTAGGACCCAGATACCTCAGATAATAACCTCAAACTGTATAGAAAGCTAGTGACAACAATGAGATAACAAATAAAATCTAATTATTTCCAACCTACTTCATTTTCTACTATCTCACAGTGTTTTTCATTATGGAAATAAATGTCCTATCCTCCATTGTGAATAATTTGAAGGCTATCTATCTAAATGTCATATTTTGTTTTAAAAATAATCTATGTGTGTTTAAATTTATTCACACATTAAATTTATATATATATATATATATATATATATATATACACACACATATTCAGGTACATACCCACATATGTGATTTATTTATATATGTATATATAAATCATATATTATATATATATATCTGAATGTTTTCTTTATTTGCACCTAAGCAAGTGTTGAGAAAGGGCAGTGGCAAATTATCCTATGTGAGGAGGGTCATTTTAAACACACTAAGGCCAGATGCTAACAGGGAAATACATAGCTCTAAAGACTACAGAAAGAGCTTCTCTGAAGTGGGCTGCATTATGTCATTAAAACACTGAGGACAAAGCTCAAGTTGATATGATTGATTCATTCCATGTGTCAGATATTAATTCTATCAACTATAAACTTAGATGATGGTAAACAGAATGGAGGTAGAACAGGGGGCTAAGAAAGTAACATTCATTTCAGTTTAGTAGCCATCTGTCCTTATTTTCCTAGCAAATATAATTTAATTCACATAATTGCAGGCTGTTTCCCAAAAGAGAAAATTTCAGTCTTGCCCCCCATTCTCTTTTGATAGAAGTAGAAAGCATTTTAACAACCCAAAATATATTTCTAATATGAAATATGACACTAGTTTAATATTAAATCATTTTTTCTTGTGAAACCTGTATTATTTTTTACTCATGACTTTAACATAAATTATTTGAACAAGGAAATCCTGAGCCACTCAAATGCTTGACTGAACATTTAATATCATTTCATATGAATTATAATTGGACCTGTGTTTCTGTCCAAAGGGGAGATACATTTTAGCTTGGTCCACAATGTGTAAGTTATTCCTGTCAGAAAAACACATTCAAAAAGACTCCTCTCACCACACTCGTGTGGCTAGAATGCTGAACAGAATCATCTGGGCCAGAGACAGGGACAGAAATGCTAATTAAGTATGGCCATGAAAAGAGAAAGGAATGTCCTTCTTTGCATAATAACCACTTCAGGATATATTTCATGGACCTCACTGGAGATAACATCTGTTGTTAGAAAAACAGCTAATGATGCTTAAAATCTGAACGTTGATATTTAATATGTGGAGACTGAAAAGACACTGTGCAGTCAAAATAGTACTAGATGTATTCATTTTCTATTGCTACATAGCAGTTATCATAATCTTAGTAGCTTAAAGACACACAAATTTATGATTTCCTAGTTCTGTGTATCAGAACTTGGGTTCCATGAGTTCTTTGTTCAGGGTCTCATCAGACTGAAGTCAAGATGTCATCTGTGGTTATGGTCTCACCTGAGGCTTAGTGTTTTCTTCCAAGGTAAGCTCAGATTTGGAACTGGTTATTGGCACAACCGGTTTCTGTGGTACAGGACTGTGGTCCCTGTTTTGTTGCTGGTTGTTGGCCAGGACTGGTTCTCAACTCTTTGAAACCATCCTCAGATCCTAGCCATGTTGTCCCCTCATAGAATTAATTTCATTAAGGTCAGCAGAAAAATCTTCCTTCAGTCCACAACATTGGAGTCTTTAAAAAGCTAAAATATAATGTAATCATGGGATTGACTGTTCTGTCACCTTTGCTGTATGATAGAGTAAAGCTGAAGGAGACAGTGTTCCATTACAGTCACAGATGTCATCCAGCCTCAAGGGAGAAAGTATGTACAGCATGAGTACATCAGGGTCATGGGGACCATCTTAGAATTCTCCCTCTACATAACAACCTTCCATTTTACAACAGCTTGGAATATATAAAAGCCTGAAAACATGGAAATGGTTCAGTAAAATCTATGAAACTCAACATACGTAGGATGAAAATAATTCTGCTAACCTAATACAAATAATCGAAAGTGTAGGTTTTCAAATTAGGGTTTACTTCATCTTTCATCAAAGACAACATTACTCTTTGTAGATATCTTTTGCTTTTATAAAATACATATTTCTGGGGTCCCTGGGTGCCTCAGTTGGTTGAGCACCTGTTGATTACAGTTAATGTCATGATCTCAGGGTCATAGGATTGAGCGTTATGTTGGGCTCCATGCTGAGTGAGAGTCTGCTTAAAGATTCTCTCTCCCTCTCTCTCTGCCCCTCTCCTGTTGTCTCTCTCTCTCTCTCTCAAAAAATAAATCATTTTTCTTATTTAAAAAACTTTAAATATATTGAACCTTTCAAACTTTCAAAAATGGGTACTGGTATTCAAATTAAAAGTTTTCTTTATATATTCTGATGATATTGTTTGTAATTGGCAGGATTCCATATGCTTCATTCAATTTTTCTCTAAATAATAATTTTGTTTTCCTGAAATCTGACCATGATAGCTTTCATATTTATCACCTTACCTAAATTTAAACAGGTGTCTTCCTGATCAGGTTGCTGATCTCTCTTTTCCTAGAGCGTTTACTATAGAAAACTTGCAATTGTAAATTATTTCTCTGCCCCTTTGAGATATGAATCCTCTATAACCCAGAAAATGCCTTTCTCAGGAAGTGAGAGCCATCCTTTGAAATGTAATCACCAAAAGAGATAGCACTCCGATTTCCCAGTTTCTGTGGGAGAGTAGGAACCTAATTTCAATAAGTGACAATTAACAAACACAGATGGTCTAATCACATTCACCAACCTCTTTCCTAATGTCCTTCAGTACTTTTCCATTAGTTCACCCCAATGTTTAAAAATTCTTTTTTTTTTTTTTTTGTTTCAGCAGAACTGAGTTCATTCTCTCTGCTCTCTTGCAATAGTCTTGATTCTTATTCAGTAGTGCCAAATGAAGTCTTCTTGGTAGTTTTTAAAAAGTGTCCAGTGCAAAAACATGGATAGAAGCTAGAGTATGCTAAGCAAAGTATGTCAGTCAGAGAAGGACAGATACCAAATGATCTCACTCGTATGTGGAATTTAAGAAGTTAAGCAAATAAGCAAAGGGAGAAAAAAGATAGAGACAAACCAAAAAATAGACTCTTAACTATAACCTTCTGATGGTTACCAGAAGGATGGTAGGGATGAGTACATTTATCATGAAATGACAAAATAAAATAAAATAAAAATTTAAATGTCCAGTGTGATTTCTCTTCCACAATTCTCAGATTAAGTAACATGAGGGGGCACCTGGTAACTCAGTCGGTTAAGTGTCAGACTCCGGCTCAGGTCATGATCTCATGGTTCACGAGTCTAAGCCTTACGTCAGACTCTGTGCTGACAGCTTGGGGCTTGGGGCTTGGAGCCTGGATCTGTTCCAGATTCTGTGTCTCCCTCTCTCTCTGCCCCTTCCCCACTCATGCTCTGTCTGTCTGTCTCTCTATCAAGAATAATGAAACATTAAAAAAATAAGTAACCATGAAAATTATTGTTACTGTACAAGATGGACCTTAAAGGACTATTTTATTTGAGTTTTTTGATACCCAGAAAAGATACATCATGTATAAATGGAGGACCTGTAAAAATAGTCTTTACCTGAGTAAAGACTGTTTGTGACTGATAATGCTATATATTGCACTGTTATATATACAATCTATATTCACATGAATGCTTACAAAGCAGTATGTACAAAGTTGTCTGTTCTCGCATTGGGCAACCAGCTGAGAGTCTCATGGTATCATGGACTATGTAGCAAAATTTGTGTTAATGGAAAAGTTATAATCTTTGACTAAAATTTACTTCTTCTTTCATGATAAGTTCAAAAAATCATACCATAGCTTTCTTTTGTAAATTTGTTTTTTTCATCTTACAAATTCTAAATATGCTATAACTTGTACACTTATTTTTTACTAATTAAGAGGATGTAAATGTATTCATGCTAATGATGTTAGATAAGCAAGATAAAGCATGGAGAGGTTGTTTTTTGAAACACAAAAGAAAAGCTTTATTATTTCATTTCAGGTTTACTCACATTGAGTCTTATTGAAGTTTAGGGCTGGTTAAGTCTTTGTTCTGGGGGACTCTCTAATGCATTGCAGGATGATTCGCATCATCCCTGGTCTCTACCCGCTGGGTGATAGCAGCACACCCTCTCCCAGTTTTCACAACCAAAAACACCTTGAAATATTAGCATGTGTCTCTCAGCACATTAGGGGAAGGGGGACAAAAAACATTACCTGGCTTGTTAGATTAGCAGCTAAAGATATTACTGTCAATGTGGAATTTATTAAACTTTTGAAACATAAACCAACTAATTCTATTCTTAACATTGGGAATTGTACCAAAGCAGGAAATTTGTATTTGACAATTAGTCACCCATTGGTCATTAGGCATGCCTGGTCTAAGATGAGAACATCTGAACTATTATCAAAAGTAATCTGACACTCCTGTTTGCTGGATCTCTTGGGCATGCAGCTTTAAGAATAATGGAAAAATAATTAAAATTTTCAGACTATAATCCATAAAGGGCAAACCAAACTATACTATGTAGATTAAAAAAACAAGTTCAGAATCTAAGAATTACAATGAGATGAAATGGATGCATTATAGACTGTGAAGAGTCAGTTACTTTCTCCATCAACCTCAAGCCAACAATGTAAAGTAAATTCCACCAGGGGGCAATGGTGCCTTATTACGGTACCTAAGAGAAGACCAGGCACCTTCAGACTCAAATATATCCAGGCTAAAGTAATAATATGGTGGTGCTTCACTTACACTACATTAAAAAGGCATTTGTTAAATAAAATGTATCATCCTTCAAAACTCAGCCCAAATATCAACTCTTCCAGGAGGTATTCTATAATCTAAAATTTGGATCTGCCTGCCCACTTCCATGCTATAATAAAATTTTTCATTCTTCTCTCATAGCATTGATAATAGGTTTTAAAGCCTTGTCACTGCCTTTTATTACATTGGAAACAGACTAGGATTGTCGCCTATATGACCTTATATTCCCAATAACAGAGAGTGATACCCAAAACACAGTCACTTTTTGCAGAATGAACATGTTAATATATTAAATAAAACATTTAATCAAAGTCACATTCCTTATCAAAATAGTAAATTAAACAGAATATAGACAGGCTAAGATATCAAATTCATTAGGAAACACTCTAATAAAGTCATAACATTCTGTTATATTTGATAGACTGGTATTTATTTGCTTGTCCTAAAGTGAGTCTTCAAATTATTTTTCCCTGACACTCACCTCTCAATTTCTTCTTGTTTAGGATCCATAAAATTGAAATCAAAGAACAAAAGGTTTCTGTTCTTTTTTTAGTCAAGACTCCAGAGTTTCACTTCCCAGAAAGTATTATCAGTGTGCATGTACCCTTAATGTGTCATATATCACCCTATCATTGCAGTACTTTTACTAGCGATGAAAAAAAAAGCTCTGAAAAGTGGTAGCTACAAAGTTTATTCAAAGTACATGTCTTTTTTTTTCTGATGAAAAAAGGCCTTTAAAAGTTAAATGTTCACAGTAAAAACACGAAGAAGAAGAAAGCCCTCAGAACTTTCAGTCATTACAGATATGGCTATATAAAAGAGATTCCTTGAGGTGAGTGATTCAGTGATGTCACTAACAGAGACATTTCTTTATAACTTGGTGCCAAATATTTGTATAGATGCAGAGCTCAGACCATGAACTTAAAGAGTTGAGACATGGAGTCATCATTTATTAAAAACCATCATGTGCCAGGAAATGTGATGAATAATCCACTCTCCAAATGCATGTGAATTAAATGCAACACTTTTCTAGTAGACAGACTTCTGCTGAATCCACATGAATGCTCCTTATGTATATTTAATAGAAAAGCAGGTTGCCTCACACAGATATTCTCTGAACAGAGATAAAATGAATAGAGCAATAACAGAATGAAAGATAGCTGTCCCATAGAGTTGACTACAAAGAGATCTATAATGATAAGGGAAGAACAGCATACAATGGGGGAATCTAATCAAGGCAGAAGCAATAGAAGAATACATTTAAAAAGTTGGACAGATATTTAAGATAAAATGAAGAATAACTTCCGACATACTGAAACAAGAAGACTAGAAAAAAGTTTCTTTATGGTGCCCAAGATTGACTAGCAAATTTTTCCAGAGTCCAAAACTGTTAGCTCTAGAACAAGTAAGCCAGTGTGTTGTTTCCTCAAACACTAGGAGACCCAGGAAGAGATCTATTATAGCCCTGGAGTAAAAAGATAAATATCAGTAAGAGAATAGACATCAGCGATTCAAAAGAAACTCATAGTTAATAGTATGATAAAATTTAAATTTCATTAGCAGTAAGGTTGACAGAATTTTCTAAGGAAAAGGAAAATGACTGAAATATTAAGTGTGAGGTTTTATTTTTAGAGTAGAAGCCTAATAAGGCTATCTCCCATTAACACCTTGGATGAAACAGCAAGTATGGCCAGCAGATATTTAACTTTTTCTAGGAAGATTATTGCCAATATTGTCACATACAAACCATATCAAAAGATGTATCAGACATGATTACCACTCACTTGCACATGTTTTATTCACCTGGCTCTAATAAAACTACCTTGTAGCCATTCTTTCCTAGTCGGCAGATAATTAAAAAGCTCAATGTTCAGGAGATGGTGGAACCTTCTACCTAGGCCTGTTCAATAGCCTCAGGGTTCTGTTTTTAATTACTCAGAAAAAATGCCCTGGTTATAGTCCACCTGGGCCACAACCGTTATGCTCACCTTTAAAATGCAAGTATTTTTGGCAAGGCTGGTTGTAGAAAAGCTCAGGGGTCTTTCCCTAGATGCACCTCCACTCAATCAGCAGGCTTCCCTCACCATACCTTGTAGAAATTCTCATTTCCATTACCTCTGTTTCTACAGCATTAGGACACATTCTGAAAACAACAACACTAAACACTTTATTTTCCTACCCAAAACAAAATAAAAAAAAATGTGGACACTTTCATTTGTGTACCTATTTTCTATTTGGGGGCCCCTAAAATTTAAATGAAACCAAACAAGAGAGTAACTCATAGCAACTTACCATGCTTAGACTGACTCAGAACACAAAACCTAACTACCTTCCAAGAATGAAAAAAATAGGATTCCTCTTATTCTTTCTATAAAAATAATAAGATCAGAACTCAATTCTATAAGGCTGTATTTTATCCTGCCACAAGGTTTATCTGTAATTGAATCTGAAGACACAAAATATTAGAAAATTGGGCTTTTAAAAAGACATTTATTTACTAGCTGAAACTTTTAGATATTTATGTATGAATGTCCAAATCTAACATTATGATATTTGTTAGATTGATTCTTTTGCACTAGCAGAATCTGGTAAAAAGGAAAGGACTTTATAAACAATAACTCATAGAAAACTGGTAATAATCCAGATAGACTCAGAAACTAATTAACTTTACACAATATAATTTTGTATAGGACTGAATATTATAATAATATTTCTAAAAGAGAAAAATCTGGAAATGACATAAACTCCAAACATTGATGAAAAATTAAATATGTTATTAGTAAAAGCTATATTTTAAAATATTCATCTATAAAAGATTATGTTCAAAAAGATTTAATATGTAGGAAAGCAAAATTAGAAAATCTGTATACTTTAATGTATTTCATAGGTACATGCATGCTAACTCAGGCACTCAATAAATACTTAACAAACATAAGTGCCTCCATCACAGTGGTCTTACACTATCTTCTAGCTTACTGTTAATTTTTTAAGAGCCAAAAATTAAAATATGATGACAATGTTTATTATTAAATGGCAGTCATAATTCAATTAAAAACACTACTAGCACTGGAAAAAAAATAATCACGATCATATCTGGTGCATTATAGGTACCAAATAAAAAGCCATTAATTATTTTGAGTAAATGAATGCTCAATTTTGGCATATAATTTTTTAATGTTTATTTATTTATTTTGAGAGAGAGTGAGAGTGTGGGAAGAGGCAGAGAGAGAGAAGAGAGAATTCTAAGCAGGCTCTGCACTGTCAGCTTGGAGCCCAAAGCGGAGCTCAATCTCATGGACCGTGAGATCACGACCTGAGGCAAAATCAAGAGTTGGATGCTGAACGGACTGAGCCACCCAGGTGCCCTGAATTTTGGTACACAATTTTATGTCACATTATACTTTTTATCCATTATTTTACTTTGCAATATGACCAGTAAATAAAACTGCTATTTATAAGGATCCAGGACCAGAGCAGACTTTTTATATGTTATCTTTTGGCCTATAAAATAACTTTAGTGATTAATAAGAAAGGCTATAAATACTGAATATGTGTCCATGGCCAATAAAATGACCCATACTCTGAAGGGATACAAGGAGAATGGAATTTATTCATACTCTAAAATATTATTTAATGTTTATATATTTTAATATCCATTCTGCCAATGTTTTACCAGAACTGATCTCAAGAAACAATATTAGGACACCTGGGTAGCTCAGTCAGTTACGTGTCTAACTCCTGATTTGGACTTGGGTCATAATCTCATGGTTGGCGGGATCGAGCCCCCCATCGGGCTCTGTACTGGCAGCTCAGAGACTTTGGTATTCCTTCTCTCTCTCCCTCTCTCTCTGCCCCTCATCTGCTCTCTCTCTCTCAAGATAAATAAACATTTAAAAAATTGAAAACTAAAAATAAGCAAAATTAAACAGCATTGTTCTTTCATAAATGACCTAATGATACAAGAAGAAGACAGGTGCATGCAAGGGAAAAGGAGTTTACTTAGTTACATCTGGACTGTCTTAGAATAGAGAAGATTTTAATTTGGACTTGAACTCGTGAACCAGGAGATCATGACCCGAGTCAAAATTGTTGTTTAATGGACTGAGCCACCCGGGTGCCCCTAGATCATGTGTCTCTTGATCTCAGGGTCATGAGTTCAAGGGCCCTGTTAGGCATAAAGCTTATGTTAGAAGAGGAGAAAGAAGAAGGAGGAGGAGGCGGAGGAGGACCAGGAGGAGGAAAAGGAAGGACGAAGGTGACTATAAGAGGTGTATAAAATCAACCATTGATGTTTGAGATTGTGTGTATTACTACATCCTTATCACTGACTGGCCCAGTGTGAATTAATCATATTCTAAGATGGAGTTTCTCTGTATCCTGTACTACCAACAGGTGTCTCTGAAATGGGTGTTTCTGAGTTAGGTTTGTACTGGCCAGCTTGGAAAATTGAAAGAACCTGGAATAGGAGAGAGGTAGGGATCATCAGCAATTACCACTGGGATTCACATACACTTTCATATTTCACTTTGTCTTTCACAATGTCAATATTTTCTCCCATTGAAAATTAAAATGTAGAGAATGTTGAGTAACTGAGGTGAAATAAAGGTGACTGAGGGATAGCTGGGTGAATCAGTCCATTAAGCATCCAACTTCAGCTCAGGTCAGGATCTCACGGTTAGGGAGTTTGAGCCCTGCATTGGGCTCTGTGCTGACAGCTCGGAGCCTGGAGACTGCTTCAGATTCTGTCTCTCTCTCTCTCTCTCTCTCTCTCTTTCTCCCTCTCCCTCTCTCTCTCTCTCCGCCCCTCTCCTGATCACACTCTGTCTCTTTCTCTCAAAAATGAATTAAGTTTAAAAAAAAAGATTTTTAAAGAATAAAAGTGACTGAAATAAAATGTAATTCAATGTTTTTTTTTTAATTTTTAATGTTTATTTATTTTAAAAGAGAGAGAGACAGCGTGAGCAGGGGAGGGTCAGAGAGAGAGGGAGACACAGAATCTGAAGCAGGCTTCAGGCTCTGAGCTGTCAGCACAGAGCGCGACCCGGAGCTTGAACCCACGAACCGTGAGATCATGACCTGAGCCGAAGTCACACGCTTAGCCAAATGAGTCACTCAGGCACCCCTGTAATTCAATGTTTAGATCAGCATATCTTTTAGTCATATTTCCTGTCAATACGAAACCAAATAGATATACAAATTCACATACATGGAAACCTAAAGGCCAGGATCTACCAAAAATTTCATACAAAATGTAGATTTCTTTTAATGGCAAACCCTGAAAGAGAAGAAACAACATTAGATTTAGAGGAAGAGATATTTCTTGTGCATATTTTATAATTCCTGGACACATCCCCTTGCTACCTGGTAATATTAAAGCTATGGAACATTAAAGCTTGCTCCAAATGCAATCAAACTTAACTTAATATATATAAGATGATTAAAGTGTTATCATAGTCCAGAAATAATCAGAAAAATAAAATCTAACCCCAAATTCCCATTAAAGAAGGTACATTCCAAACAAAACATCAACAGTTTAGATTATTTTTATTTTAATTATGTATTCCAATAGCAAAAGTACTGGAAATTTAGCCAATATAAATATGCACAAGTTGAGGACACGTGGGTGGTTCAGTTGGTTAAGTGTCTGAATCTTGACACAGGTCATGATATCATGGTTTGTGAGTTTGAACCCTCTGTCGGGCCCTGTGCTGACATTGGAGAGCCTGCTTGGGATTCTCTCTCTTCCTCTCTCTCTGCCCCTACCCTGCTTGCACTGTCTCTCTATCTCTCTCTCAAAATAAATAGCTTTAAAAATAGCTCAACTTGGTCCCATCATGAATACCTTCTTCATGTTTAGCCACAAAATTAGATACTCTAGGGGCGCCTGGGTGGCTTAGTCAGTTAAGCGTCCGACTTTCGCTTAGGTCATGATCTCACGGTTTGTGGGTTCGAGCCCCGCGTTGGGCTCTGTGCTGACTGCCAGCGCAGAGCCTGGAGCCTATTTCAGAGCCTGTATCTCCCTCTCTCTCTGACCCTCCCCTGCTCACGCTGTCTCTCTCTCTCTCCTAGAAATAAATAAAAATATTTTAAAAAAACGAGATACTGTATAGTTTGAATCTATGTAGCAACTGCTACTTCAGTTTAATTGCATAGAACAGGCTCATAAGTGCTTAGTAACAGATTAATCAGTAAGAAAGGGAACAACTAGTAACAAACCTATAGTTCTACTTAATTTTTTTTCCAGAAAAACATTTGATGTGTAATAACTATAGATATACATGTTCTATGCTCAAAGATGCTTTATTTTAAATAAGCATAAGTACTTCTTCCTATGTTTTTCAGTTTAAAAAATCAGAAAGACCTCATGTGAGGTTGAATTATCCAAATTTTGTTGGAATAAACAACCTGCAAGAGCGTCTGTAAATGTGTAGTCACAAGAAAGCCATCTGGCTCTGTGTAATTATACCCATCTTTCATCCAATTCTGAATTCTAAATGTGAAAGTAGGTCCAGGAATATCATACAGATTTCTGATATATACTTGGGAATTGTCGATCCATAAACCAATTAACAGGTTTTATTCATATGGGTGTGTTCTTGTCTTCATTTATATTACACATCCAAATAAGGTACAGATTCAGGGATTACCTAATGGGCTGCTGCTATTATGAATTATTTCTAGTGAAGTATTTCACTGAAATACTTCAGAAATGAATGAAATGAAATGAGTGAAATGAAACAGAAATTAAGACATAAGAAGAAATTAAGACACAGAGTGTAGAGGCTGTCTGACTCTCACCTTTTTTTCATATAAAATCTTTGAATCAAGTTGTATGCCTTATAGGTGAGAAAAAGTATTTGTGATCATTTATTGCACAGGACCTCTGACTTTGGAAAGTTCACTGTGAGAGACTGGATTTATTGGCATGTTATGGCCAAATATTAATTTATTAGTATCTATTTTATCTGGATTACCTTTCTTCAGAATAGTAAGCTTCTGAGGTAGAGCAGAAACTGATAAGGAAAATTTAACCCTAACACAGTAGCATTGCAGCCATACATATTTTATTGTATGGATTACTTATTCTATCCTTTTCTGTGTTGTCAATTGCTCTATCTTAACCTCTACTTGTTACACTATAAATCCTGTGTTCACAGATTACATTTAGTATTATCAATTCTAGGTTGATGTCTTGTTCATGTGTTATTAATTGTTCAGCCAGTTTATATTATGGCAATTCATAGGTGCCTTAAAAATAACTCCTACTTTATGGCAAATAGAAGACTACTTTTCATAACTTTAGTTTCAATTAATAAAAAATTAAATTAGAATGTTCTAGTAAGTTAGTTAAATAAAATTATTTTAGGGTTATATCATGATTATGCCATAGTAGAAGATGTATATCAATTCACTTACTATAAGTATATACTTAGGGACTAATTTGAAAAGTATACAAAGATGTATGAATAAAAATATTTATATATGGTATCACCTGTTCATGTGGGAAAATATCATTTAGATAAATTAAAATGAACTTTAATGCAATAAATTCTAAAGCATTAAGTGGATAACAATCAACTGAAATCCTGATTAT
This sequence comes from Hyaena hyaena, assembly GCF_003009895.1. Classification (NCBI taxonomy): domain Eukaryota; kingdom Metazoa; phylum Chordata; class Mammalia; order Carnivora; family Hyaenidae; genus Hyaena; species Hyaena hyaena. The sequence goes on from NW_024081347.1 coordinate 768,261, forward strand.
AGTATTGGGACTGAAAACTAAAAACGTTGAGAAAAATTATGTAACAAAAAGTATGCATGGGATGTTCTAATTTCTACTTGTATTTTAAATTATATATAATTCTACAGTATTTTATGTTTAATAGTAAATAAAATATATAATTTCATACATTAGAATATAAATACAAATATTTTATATAAAATATTGATGATGTTTTAGTCTATTTTAAGAAGCACCGATGTGTGTGTTATTTTGTATGCCTGAACATAAGTAGGATACACTGTGAAAAATGAGAACAGGTAAAATATTTTTAGATTTTAAAGACTTTGACTTTATTCAAATTTTAATATGAATAAACAATTATTTCAGGAATGTCATAAAATGAATTGTTTCTCAAATGATTTTCAACAAGAAACATTTCTCTGCAAGGAACAATGAGATTTTGTTACTAAGCCAAAAGAGGGCAGACTGAGGAGCAGAGTAGACAAAGAAAAAACATTAGGAGAAGGGAAAGGAAAATGGGGGAGAGGGAGAAGTAGAAGCAGAAACTTGGTTGCAGAGAGAAAACTTAAGAATCAGTACTGAGAAAGACAAGGTGTGATCCACTTTCCCTCCCAAGAAATGAAAAAGTCAGTTGAATCTGTTGCTGTGGGTTCTTGGCTGGAGACTTTTCTTCAGCCTGATATTAACCTAAGGAAACAGTAAAAGGCAGCAAAGACCTTTCTGGGACTGGGAGAAATGAGAAAATCTTTATAAATATAGTCTATTTGTTTATTCTTCTGGAATTTGCCAGTACAGAATATCTCATTCCTTTCCAAACTCTGGCTACTCCTAAAGAGAAAAAGATCACTAAATTTTTGTTTTGTTTTGTTTTAAGCCTTAATAATGACCAGTGCTCACTGGAAAATATGTCTATAGAAGATAAGGATTTTTATAAAAGAATGAACAGTGGTGCCCAAGAAGATTGGTAGAGCACAAAGTGTCAGTCGTTAAGGGGCTGATGGTTGTGCTACGGGACAGAGGACTGATTCTGCACTCAGGTTAAACTGCTTGGTGCTGGAATATCAATACTTGAGAGACAAGAGATGGTGGGAAAGGAAAGTTTGCTTTATTCCGGAAGCCAGTAATCTGGGAAGGTGGTGGATTATCACCTCAAAGAGCATCTTCCCCATCCAGAGGGAGCCAGAGGGTTTTGAAAGAGATGGTAGGGGAAAAGGGGGGTGGGGGGATACATGCAGAAGAGAAGGTGCCAGTTGGTTAGTCGTATGTGGACATGACCCTAAATAGACTTTCTAGTATCTGTGGCAGCTGTTCTCAAATGTAGTCAGACCTTATCTTCTGGGAAACTTTGGTTCTTCACTCCTCAAGGACAGTAGTCCGCAAATCTCAAAGAAAGTAAGTTAGTTCTGGTACAGACTAAGGGACTTCACTTAGCAAGCAAGAAGTACATAAGCTTGAAGCAAACTAACCCTTAAGGCTGGGGGAGTGCTGTGATGATTGGAGGCAGATAATGGGAAGCAATGTCCAGAGGTGGCCAGGAATAAGAAATGTAGCACGCTTAATGGATGGTTGGGGGAAATTTCTTTGGTAAGATACTTATATCTGAGCATCCTGTTTCAAAGTTGGAAAATATAACTTTAAATATTAATTAAATATTACCTGTTACCTTTGTCAAAGAGCAGTATTATGTCAACACTTCTTTTTTTTTTTTTTAAATGTTTCTTTATTCTTAGAGAGAGAGGGGAAAGAGAGAGAGAGAGAGAGAGAGAGAGAGAGAGAGCATGAGTGGGAGAGGGTCAGAGTGAGAGAGGGACACAGAATCTGAAGCAGGTTCCAGGCTCTGAGCTGTCAGAGCCCAACATGGGGCTCGAACTCACAAGCTGTGAGACTGTGACCGGAGCTGAAGTTGGATGCCTAACCACCTAAGCCACCCAGGTACCCCTGTCAACACTTCTGATACCTGAATACAATTGCCCATTTAAAACAGCATTTCATTATGGGGTACCTAGGTGGTTCAATTGGTTAAGCATGAGACTCTTGGGTCATGATCTCTGTGGTTGATGAGTTCGAGCCTTGTGTGTCTGGCTCTGCACTGACAGCACAGAGCCTGCTTGGTATTCTCTCTCCATCTCAGCCTGCTTATACTCATGCTCTCTTTCTCAAAAAATGAATGAACATTTTAAAAATAGGATTTATTGGGTGCCTAGGTGGCTCAGTTGGTTAAGTATCCAACTTCAGCTCAGGTCATGAGCTTGCGGTTTTCAGGTTCAAGCCCCATATCTGGCTCTGCTGAGAGCTCAGAGCCTGGAGCCTGCTTTGGATTCTGTCTGTCTCTCTCTCTCTGCCGCTCCCCCACTCATAATCTGTCTGTCTCTCTCAAAAATGAATAAACTTCGAAAAAAATTTTTTAAAAATAAAAAATAGGGTTTAATTGACCCTTTGTTTTCTACTGTATTAAATTTAAATTGTATTTATAAATATATATACCGCTTTCTATTCCTTACAAGTACAGATAAAATAAATTTCTCCAACTTCGTAATGCCATAAGAGGTTATTTTCATCTACTTAGCTAGACAATAACAAATATTTTAAAATATAAAAACCATTAATTTATTTATTCAACAAATATTAATTAAGCACTTACTCTATTCCAAGCAGTGACATAACTATATGGGAAACATTTTAAGGATTATTAAGCTTGTAGATCTTACACCTTGAGAGAAGAAAGCAGGCAATGTTCAATACAGTAAAATAAGTAAATTCTTTAGCATGTCAGAAAAGCAAAAAGGACAAAAGTGAAATTTGGGTAAAATAAGATTTGTTGAGACAGCCAGAAATTTAACATAGACTTGAATTTTTAAGTAAATTGATCTACCAATTTTAAGGTCCTACCTTACCAGAGGAGATACAGGATGCAATAACTTGTCTTCCAATCTGAAGAACATATTCCCTTATGCTCCTGACCAACGGACCCCTAGAAACTTCACAGAAATGCCAGGTCTTTGAATCTCCTTTGAGTTATTTTTTATTTTATTTTATTTTATTATATTATTTTTAAGTTTATTTATTTATTTTTAGTGAGAGAATGTGAGCAGGGAAAAGGCAGAGACAAAGAGAGAGAGGGAGAGACAGAATCCCAAGCAGTGCACAGCCTGACATGGGGCTCAAACTCACAAACCCTGAGGTCATGACCTGAGCGGAAATCAAGGGTCACACACTTGACTGAGCCACCCAGATTCCTCTAGAGTTATTTTCTTATTTTAGAGGTACTTGCTTATTATCAAGACCTCCACTCTACTTGCTTCCTCCTGTTAGGCCTGTCCAATAAGCTTGATGTCATCAACAAAATGTTCTTTATAATGTTCAGACGATCTACTTCTGATAGAGAGCAGGAAAAACAATTTATGCCCAAGGGAAAAATATAAATAAATATTTTTTTAATATTCCAATATAAGCACAAGCTGTTCTGATCATTTTTTTCTAATAGGAATAGCAAGGAATAAAAACTTACCAACATATAAGATACATAAACCCCTATTAATCTGCTCTAGCCACAATATCAAGTTCAAAACAGCATTTATAATCAGGGCTACTACTTATCTGAGTCTGTGAGAGTTTATAGTCATTCTCCAGGATTCATCCAGTTTCTGAAGAGGGGTGATTGGTGAAGTAAAATGATGCAGAAGAGGGACGTTCATCTCTACAGCCTATATGATGGTGGCTGTAATCTCTACCAATCTACCGGCAGGAAGGCATATTAGTTTTGACTTACTATTTTGGCTAGGAGAGTGGAGGCAAATAGAATCAGAGATTGCTGTCATTGTATAGAATCTGCCACAGTAACCAACAACCTAAGATCAAGGTCAGAGGTCTGACCAGATCCAATGGTAGGAAACACAGATACTGCCTCTAGATGGGAGGAGCATATATCCTACTGTAAGATCATTGTGGGTCATGGTGGATATTATTCTGATACTATGGAGTGTACAATCTTGCACAGTTACTGGAAAAATGAAAAAAAGAAAAAGAACTGGAGCAACCAGGCCAGCACCATGTAAAGATTTTACTTTATTTTTCCTAAAAGCAGCAAATATCATTTAGCTTTTCTAAGGCAAAATTTGACATGGAGGGTAGAGGTTGGATTTGAGGAGACAAGAGTATTCAGTATTATCCAATCAAAGAGTATTTCAAGAAGTTGTCTTGGTGAGGGTTGAGGAAAGTTTTGGTCCAGGGTAATGACAGCAGAGGTAAAATTAATTGATTTGAGAGATACGTGAGTGATTAGACCTGAGAAAGATTGACCAGAGTGGGTATGGGAAACAAATATCACTGGTAACTCCTAGGATTCTGGCAATGCAGAAAGATGAGTGACACTGCCATTTATTTGGATGAGGAACGAGTTTAGATGAGAAAGGTCATGAAGTTTCACTTTGCAGATTTCAACTCGAGGTGCCTTGTTACATCCACCAGAGGACTGGATAGTCAAGTCTTTATCTTTAGTAGTGAGGCTAAGATCAGAGATTTTAAATTAGGAAGGCAGCTGGGGGTAGGGGGTGGTTTGAAACTGTGGTATGATATGTGAAGCAGCTTGGGGGACGGGGTGTTGAAGCCATGGTGAGACTACACACTCAGGGAAAGAATGAGCAGAAAAGTTCTTCCAGAGCAGAACCTTGCTATTTCATATTATTTTATCAATAGATCAGAGTAAACTTGCAAGGACAGGGATAATGAAAAAGCAAACTGGCAGAAAAGTTTTATTTTGCTTTTCATGGAAGCCACTTGACTCGTTAGTGATAACACCATGTTAACGATAATGTATTTACTAAAATGAATTAATGCAATGTAAAAAACTATCTCCAATCTAAAAATCCTGAAGTAAGTAAACCGTGAACTCATTCGTAATACTGCTGGAAAGTAATAAAAATAAATGTCAGTGTTGGGCTAACTAGGGCCTTTTCTGAAGTATGGTTGAAAAATAAGTGCTAGATCTATCCCAAGTTTTTAACATCCCAAACTGTACTTATAATAAAAGTTAAATAATATCTTGACAGACCTAAGTTGTCTTCCATATTCTGAGTATAAAAATTGCTAAATGAAATTGTGGACAACTTGTAAAAATATATAGAAAATATTTGTTTCAAATAGTGCTGTTTGTATATTTCTAAAAACCTGCTGGTAAGGCAAATTTGTTTATACATTTTAAACATTTTTTTCCCAGAAGTCAACATTGTGAGGAATAAGATACCTAAAAATTTTAAAGTGTTATAAAGTACTTTTTTTTGGACTGGTTTGGCACAAATTTAATTAATTTAATAACAATTTTTGTGAACGTCCTGGTGATTCCTTATCAATTGAGACAAAATTGTGCTCCTTTAAAAAGTAACTTGATAAGTTACTGTTATTAGTATAGATTTGCTCAGTTTCCTAAATTTTATTTTAAAAATTTTTTTTAATGTTTTATTTATTTCTAGGAGAGAGAGAGAGACAGCGTGAGCAGGGGAGGGTCAGAGAGAGAGGGAATCACAGACTGAAACAGGCTCCAGGCTCTGAGCTGGCAGTCAGCACAGAGCCCGACGCGGGGCCCGAACCCACGAACCGCGAGATCATGACCTAAACGAAAGTCGGACGCTTAACCGACTAAGCCACCCAGGCGCCCCTCCTAAATTTTATTTTAGACTTTTACCTGACTATATGTCATTGTGTTATCAATTAATATTACTGATATCTCTATATAATCAGTATATCAAGATTAATCGAAAAGGAAATGCAATTTTCATATCATTTGACTACCTCCAGAATCCCAGGGATGACTTAAATGGATATTTTAAACTTTACTTTTAAGTAAGAAAGCAGGCTAGTTGAATAAATGTTGGGGAAAGAAAAAATGTGCAGGGGAGAAATATTTGCATATGATATGAGAAAAGAAAGAGATTAAGAAATGAAAGAGCATCAGAAAGGTGGATTCATAGTTTTGTTCCTTTAGTGCAGAGATTTGGGTGGCTGTGATGTAAATAAAATACCTGAGGTTCTGAGCTATTGCTGACATTTTCTAAGTATTAATAAATTTTAATATGTTTATAAATGATGCTTTAGAAAAACAAAAATTACCTGATAATCAGGAAGGGTTTTTTTGTGCGTTTTGTTTTTCTTTTTCTTTTTTGTCTGGCTGAGTCACTGATAGTGTTTGTGGCCAATAACTATCTTCTGAAGATCAGATCCATACAACTAACCATCAAAACAGAACTTACCAGTTGCTGCCAGATTTGGAATTTGTGCCTGGCTTAATTTGTTTCCTTTATTCTCTCAAATTCTAAGCTAAAATAAGAATGAAATTTAGATTGTTTGAATGTTTGTAATGTATTGTATGACCTTAGGCTTACTTGATAAATGTTCAGCTCGGTAAGAATAAGGGCTTTCTTTATCCAGATTAGCATTCTTTAGCCAGCACCTAACTAATGCAGCACATAAATGTTATAAAAGATAATTATAAAAGACTGGATGAGTATGATTTATTCTCTTTCTCCTATCTGAGTTTCCAAAAATGTGATTCTTTTGTGTACCCCTTTCCTTTCCTCTTAACCTGTTCCTCTTTTCCATCTGCTTAATTACATGTACTGTCCGTGTGTAAGGTTCAAGGTCTTTCCCAAGTCTCCAGGCCTTGGTTATATGGATGTGTCATTATCAGGATTTTTCATTTCTGGGGCAGAGAACCAGATGAAACTATTTCAAGGAAATAAAGTTTCCTTTCTGCTGATATAACTAAATATTCAGGTCCAGATATGGCTTCAGGCCCAGCTGGATCCAATCTTTGAATAACATTCAGTTCCTGGTATCTCTGTCCCTGTTAAACTCACATCTCTCTTCTGTCAGAGATGTTTCTCCTCTGCAGCTGTCTCTGGAGTGAGGATGCCAACAGTTCTGGCTTAGTCTCCTCTCATTATCTTGTCCAAAGGAAAATTTACCTTTCCTTTCCTCCTGATTTTGATATCATTCAAAAATTATGTCTTGTTGGCTTGACTCAGCTTATACATTTGAACATAACACTGTGACCAGAAGAATGGGATGTTCTAATAGACTGATAAACTTCACATGTCTAGTTCTGATGTTAGAGGATAGGTGTGTTTGCTTTTCAACCATGTAAACAGAGTACTAAAGCGGGGGTTCCCCAAAGTGAGATGTTGTTACCAAACAGAAATAGACACACTGAGTCAGCAAAAACAAACATATGATCTCCAGTACAGTACAGCTGAGTGCATAGACAATATCCTCTACTCCTGCTATCATATTATATTATAATTGCTTTGTTACCTAAGATCAAAAGAGCACAGGTTAAACTTGTCAATTATTGTTATCTAAGTATACATCAAAGTGTCTGTGGTATAAATCTGTGAATTAAAATTAAGCACTTGCTTGATGAGTGAATAATTAGATAGGGCAAATCATTGTACCTCTTTTCCAGTTGCTATTTCCTCTTAAGATTTAATAATAGTAACATATTAACTAGGATAATTGCATTAATGGTCTAAATTAGTATAATTATAATAATCAATATAATAATAGTTCTGAAATAAAAAATTTGTTGTAAGTCTTACATAAACTGATACCTATATGTTCTTAGAATGTCCCTGACTCATAATGAGCATTCAATAAATGGTAGTACTTGCTGTAGTTTATTATCAGATCAAGTTATATTGGGAGACCTCTGGATCAGTACAACTTCCTATAATTCTAAAGTTATGTTAAGTCCATATTGGAAGTTTGATAATTAATTGCTACTAAGGTAAATGCTTTGAAATGTCCAGGATTTAGTTTCTGTTTCTAGTGAAATTACCTTCAAATATTGTTTTCAGAGCATTTCTCCAGAGGAAGTAGCATGATGTTTGGCTCTAAATCCATGCAGGATAAAGGATCTGGAGTCATTAGAATATGGTATTTTGCACAAACAACTAGACAGGAATTCTCTTACAGATGATTAGTCAATCGTGAATACAGCCCAGCAGATGGACAGCTCCAATGTGCCACATGAATTATGTTTTTACAGCTGCAGCTCTGGTAAAAACTAAAATGCTCTTGATGAACAGCTGCAGTTTTCTTAGAATTCTAGACAAGGGATACCAGTTAAGTTTTTTATTGCCATAGCACATGGCATAGGAAGACCTGATTACCTTGAAAAAAGGTTGCATAAAATGCTTTTATAGTCTGCTGTGTTAATTTTATATTTAAGGGACTTTCCATATTTACAAGCTTTTTTTCTATATTTACAGTTTGAACACCTGCACTGTGTTACCTGATGTGTATTTTATGTGCCCATAACTCATACTGAACAATAGTAAAATTGTTCAGGCTATTAGCTAATGACAAGAGAATGTGCTTTACATGATTCTATAAAAAACCAAAAATTAAAATGCTGAGATATTGAGATATTAAATAGTCAATTGCTTATATTCAGTAGCAGAACAAAACCAGTTTGCATATTTACTCTTGATTACAGATATTTCTTATTTCAAACGTAATTCAGGAACCATGATTGCATTTCCACCTCGGTAACAAGGCCTCCAAGTTCTCTTGTTACATCTGAGTACTTACTGAGAACTGAAGAATAAGCAAGTTCATATTTAATAAGTTCATTATTTAAATATCATAATACTAGGTTTCAATATATACATCAAACTAATATCAAAATGCCTATCTTTAAGAAGATAATATTGCTTTCATTGAGTACAGCTTTATTGCACATGAAACTTATTTTCTTTATTTTTATATGTAGTGCTTTGTTATCCCATGCATTTTCTAAAAGGATTGTTTTGTTTGTTTGCGTTGTTATCTATTTTTTCCATAGATCCATCTGTATATGTGAAGTTTCTAATAAGTATATTCTTATCTGTAAAATTTACTTATGTTCATAATGTTTGATGAAGAACATTTTTCCTTACTTCCCAGAATTTTGAAGTTGGTCATGAGATAAGAAATGACCATCCACATATTTAATTTCATGAAGATAAAGCCATTTTTTTTGATAGGGAGAAGAGAGTTAAAGTATTTGCCTCAGAATATAGTTTAGTAGAATCACCTTAATTTTTACTATAAAAGCTCATACAGAATATGAAAATGCATCAAAATTTTAAGTAACAAAAATCTAAAACAGTGTAATTTATATATATTTAATGATTTGCATACGTCTTTTAATGCTTTGTCTGCTATTCTGAATTAGTGATGTTTTATGAAACTAAAATAAAAATGCATTTTACTAAGTACACATGCTGAATATCTATATCTATTATTCACTTTAATGTTTTATGATGTTTCAAACATAACACTTTCCAACAGTCTTAGGTGTTGGATTTACACAAACAGATAAGGAAATGCTATACTACTCCAAGGAATTTACTATTCAAACAAGAAAATAGATAATCAATAATATATAGCACAGATGAAAACTATTTTGCTAAGTGTATGATTAAAACATAGGGGTACAAAAATAGGGGTAATTAATTCTGCCTAGGGACAACAATAGGAGTACTTGCCCAGTGACTGGTAATTTTAGGATTATTATAATATCATTTAACTCAAAGATGAATTGAAGTTAACCCTAAAAGTAGCCTTCCTAAGGTAGCAATATTATAATGTTTCTACAATGAGTTGATACTTTAACTATGCCTTACATGTAATTACAAATAAATATGTGTACATACATACAAATACGTATATACTAATAAACAATTAGTCAAAATAATTGCTATTGCAGGACACTGTTCTCATACTTTTAAATATATTTCAGAGTACTTATTAGGTTACATTTGCACTTTTTGATATCCCATAAACACATATTTTCAAAATTAAGTTTTACATTAATCTTTACTCCTATTATAACAGTTTTTATTCCTCACAACTAGGTATCATTTTCTTCTTGTTTTAATTCATCAAGTTAATGTTAAAATTCTTTTTATATATTAAATGTCATATTTAGTCTGTAATATATATGTTTATTGTGTATACACACACACATACACACACACATATATATATATATATAAATTTATCTGTACATATCAAAGAATGGACTAACAATGTACAGGGTAGTCATAGCCACACACAAATCTATTTAAATCTATTTAAATTACACAAAATTGAAATGAATTTCTTAGTTTCATTCCACTTGTTCAGTAATCACATGCAGATAGTGGTTATCCTATTGGACAGCGCCTGTATAGTGTATTTCCATCATCACATACATTCTATTGGTCAGTAATGATGTGGAGAAGGATTTAGTGTCAGAATATCTACTTATATCTAATCTAAATGTTACATTACTTGAGGCAGGTACCTGTTATGGACTGAATGTTTGTGTTTCCTAAATTCACATGTGGAAGCCCAACTCCCAATATTTGGAGATGGGGCCTTCGGAAGGTAATTGGAGTTAGATGAGTTCATGAGATGAACTCATGATTGAGTTAATGTCCTTGTAAGAGGAGATGCTAGCAAACTTGCTGTCTTTCTCAACCATGTGAAGACATGGTGAGAAACCTGCTGCGTTAAAGCCAGGAAGACAGCCTTCATTGGAACCCAACCATGCTGAATGATTGATCTTGGACATCTAGCCTCCAGAACTGTGAAATAATAAATACCTGTTATTTAAGTCACCCAGTCTTTATTTTGTCATGGCAGCCAGAGCTGAACTAATAAAAGCATACTGAGGAATACTTACCAGGTGAAAAAGTAACTTCTCATGATAGAAGACAGAGAGGATTTCCAAAGACTATTCCAACATTAACTTAATATATATCAAACATGGAAGAAATTGTATGGGTGTGCATGTATGTGTTTGTATGTATTGTGTGTGTGTGATTTTACTAATTTCAGATTTAAAAAATAAATGTACTTCTTTGGAATGAACATGAGAAATCAGGGAACATGTTCTTTGAGGCTTATTGGCTTACAAAGATAATGAAATCTCCTAAGTTATACAAACCATTCTGATTTTTCTCTTCATTAATTAACTTGTCAACTCCAGGGACCACAAATAGTGACAGGTTGTCCTGGTAACAGTAACAAATATAAGGCAGCTTTTCAAAATGTCATAATGTTTTTGTCTGCCTAATAGCAATCACCAATTTGAGCATATATTAGTCAACTAATATTTTAGTACAGCAAATTTGCCAACTAATATTTAATAGAATATTATCTTCTCTCAGGGGTCAATTTTACATTTTATTTAAATTTTAGTGCACACCTTTAGGTTCTAAATATGAACATATATTTTGTCCTATCTGAACGTTTTTCAAAAAAAGAATATGTTTAATAAAATGTAATGAAGAACATAAAGAAAAATTAAGAGAAATGCAAACAATATATGTTAACAGTTAGTATCCTAAATAGAGGTAGTACTCCAAAATAGGAAATATACTCTTTCTTCATTTGCCACTAATATGTCCTCGTTAATATCTAAAAGGAAAAAATACAGAAAGAATTTTACTTAATTATAAGAATTTTGGATATTCCGGTATCCAAATGAGGATTTAACAATGTTCTTCAAGAATGGACAAATGTTTAGAAATAGAACAAAGAGTTAGTTGCCCATTAGATTTTTATTTTAAACAAAAAATTCGTAATTGATGTGTGATTACAATTTGGTCCCAATTAAAACAACTGAACTTCTCTAACAGAGAGATGTTTGCCAATCAGGATGATTTGGGCCTTTTATGTGGGAGAAACAGAAGCCATCAGAACATGATGACGAATTCAGTGTCAGTGGGTTGACCAACTTAATTAACTTGTTATTTTAAATAATTTATAAACATTTCTGTAACTCATATTAAGTATGATGTGTACTGTAATTCACATAGTTAACATAGTAATGCAATGGGAGACTGAAGGTTTCTTACTTTTCTTTCCCCTCCAAATTTCTGGGTATTGATTCCAAAAAGACAGATAAACTATTTTGTCATATATCCAAATTACCCTATTAATAGTTAATGGTACAATGTTGGTAAATCTATATGTTAATTAAATTTAGCAAATTGGTTTTATCAAAAGATGAAGCAGCCATTCAGGTGACTGACTTACAACAGATGAATTTTGAGGAAATGGCCTCCTTCCAGCTACTATTATTGATAGCTGATTGTCAAGTGCCCTGAGAGTGCCAATTTCTAGCTTTGTCAAGGTAGGAGAGTAGTTCCTTAGAGCAAATAGGAACAAAACAGGAAGGGAAATACTAACTAAACAAGTGGGAGGTCTTTGAAGTTAGTCTTAAAGTGGCAAAAACTTACCTTGATCTTTGTAGCAGAAACTAAATCACAGGGTCATTTCTTCAAATTTCAACTTTGGTATATTCTTTGATATATCTAGAGATTTAGAAAAATATTTTACCTGTACAAAGAGTTAATTGATTTCTTCTTCAATAAATACTACTAAATACCAGAAACATTCAGTAATCTGCTCAAAAACTAAGGAATCCATAAGTTTTTGTATGTAATAGAAAGGAGAGAAGAGAAATGCAGATACCTCCAAGATTAGGCTTGTAAATATTCTTCATTCAAATATGAGTTTTTAATAAAACAGTCCTAATGGCTTATCTATATCATATGAAAACCCAAAGAGTAATGAAAATATTATGAGACATACAGACATTAAAGAATGAATATTCAAGTTGAAAAATTTTCCCAAAGAAAAAGCCAGAATAATCGAAACAATTTTGATAATCAACGCTAAAATAGAAGAAAATTTTCCTACAATTATGATTTACAGATAAATAACACAATCTTACATCTAACTCCCAAAAGTATATGTAGGACACAAAAACAGAATCATAACAGCTTTAGAATTTTTATCTACATCATTAAATTACACAAGATGGTCAAACGGTATTATCAGTGTATAAAATGTTTAGAGTAGAAGGGAAAATGTCCCAAATATTTTATATTTAAATGAACTATTGTCTTTGTGACAAAGGAAAAAACCATGACACACACACACACACACACACAGACACACACATGTATTATATAAATATATAATTCATGCAGATTATAAGTAAAAGGGTCTTGATGCTATCTAATGAATTGGAGGAGAAAACTAAGGCTTCCATGGGTTGCAAATATTCTGTCACTTAAAGCTAATGTCCAAGTGTGCCTCTTGGATCCTTCTAACAAAGGCACAGCTATGATAAAAGTGTACATACATTGCACAGACACAACAATTTGGAAATTGAATTCTAGTTCAACCTAACAACCATCTATGATGGTACACTTGTTCCTTAAATGTCACAATTAAACTGTAGGACTATATAGGTGGTGTTCTGATAAAGATTGTCTTACTGAAGACAAATTTCATGCCTTCTTTGCTCTTTGCCTGTAGAGGCCTGAAGGAGACTGCACAGCAGTGGGCCATATACACACCCAATATCATAATTGGAAGATAATGCATTAAGGGATACACATATATGTTTATATTGATGCCATGATATGGTTTTTCAGCACAAAGATCTGGCTTTTTCAGTGCCAAACACAAGTCTCGTGAGTGGGCATTCTAAGTTTGCACCCATAGAATGAGAAAAAAATAAAAAAAGATACTTCAGAGAAGAGAGTTTATCTCCTACTTAGGAGATTCTATTGGCTGTCTCTTAGGCTGTCTCATAGAACAGGAAATTGGTTCTATATCTTACTCTGATAGTGGAAAACAGGAATACCTTGAATAGTTTTATAATTTATCCAATAATTAAAGCCTTGGTGATAAAGCACCTGCCACCTGCAGTTTTATTCTCAAGTGAAAGCTAGATATGTACAATGTGGATACATAGCAACAATGTATCAGTTACTCTAGTCTGATTCAAATGGAACTAACAAAGACTTCTTTTGGCTGCCAAGGTAACTTCCTTGCAATAATAAAATAACAGCAAAACCAAAAAAAAAAAAAAAAAAAAAAGAAGGAAATTTAGCTTGGATTGCATATGAAACCAGAACTTGAAATAAGAAAATATGAGAATTCTGTCCCTTCTTAACACAAAGCTTTATTTGCTACAGAAAGATAACTTATCTTTGTGTTTCTGTAATACAGAAAAAAACTGAAGTCCCGCTTTGTTCCAGCTAGTAAAGGTTATCACTTTAAAATGTGAATATTAACATACATTTCTGATACATGCAAAAACATTGTTGGTGGAAACTACAACTTTATCAGGTACCACAAATACCAAGCATCGTTTGTTATTTCTCAGAAGATGATTATTTACTTGTTATTAGCCTTGTGGAAAAAAATTACAGTATGACACTAGGAGGCATAAGAATTTAAATATGCATTCAGTCAGTAAGCTGAGAAAATAAGGAACTTTTACTTTGGGAGATTGAGTCTAAAAATCTTGTTGGCACTACTGAAAATGGCATTCTTTGCTCTTGGAATCTTCCAGCTGTGCTTTGGAATGAAGTACAACATTAAATGCTAAAGTTGTATAACTTGATCCTAATTCAGAGAATATTGCTACAATATCTTAGTCTTCAAAAGGTTCAAATTTATTTGTATTTAAGCCCTGTTAGGTAAGGCCATTTTGTATTCAAAAGAATACCTCCAAAGAGGAAATTCACCAGGGAGTGTTTGATCCTGTAGATATCTCTGAATAATTCACATCAGAAGTGCACCAAATAAAGGGATCACAGTTTTACTTAGATTTTGGCTTACTTAGATTTTGGAGTTAGTGAAATTCAGACGAAAGTCTTCAGAAGAAACTTTGGACTGATGTTTAAAGAGACAACATTCAGTTTTGTTTTGTTTTGTTTTGTTTTTAAAGGCTAATAGCAGAAGAAAGTTGTCCCACAATACCATTTTATTTCATGTATAAAAGCTCAGGCACCAGCAGGCTGAAAAAATAAATAAATAAAGCTTTAGATAATGACTGGTAAAACTATCCTTAATGGAAAAACATACTTGGAGTTAGTGAGTTTCTTTCTGTTCTGACCTAGGAACTGCTCTCTGGTTTTTTATGCTCCATGTTTATAAATTCATAGCTGCTATGCAAAAAGAAAATGGTGATTTAGATTTTAAAAAGTTATTTTATTTGATGCTATGTGATATGGAAAAGACACTGAGCATTAGGCATCTAAAAATGAAGAAAAAATCCTTAGAAAACTAAGGAAAATGGGTAACATCTGGAAAACTCTTCTTTAAGCTTTTAGAATGAAGATGAAATCTGAAAGTTTGATTTTTATGCTTATATCCCAAAACCAACATTTCAAATGTTATTCCTGTTCTAAAAACATCAATGATGGTCAAGTAAATTTCGGAACTAGAGGACTGGAAAATAGAAGTTTACAAGAGGTGAAATAAACATGGAGCACACTAATATGTAAAACAGGCATAACAAATTATATAAAGATTATTATAAATTTAAATTAAAAAGTCAAAGAATATTTTAAATATAACAGTAGTAAATGTAATGATGTCTATATATCTAATCATTAATGCATTTATATTTAATGAATTAAGTTGTAGATCATAAAATTACAAAAGGGATGTTGACTTATTTGTCTCATGTAAGAGAAGGTCAATTGATATAATTTTGTTCCATTCTTTGATAATTTATGTATATGTGTGTAATAAAAAAATGAATTTGATTGCTTACAGATAACCACCACTTATCAAGTGACTTCTTTTATTTATTTATTTTTAAATGTTTTATTTATTTCTAGGAGAGAGAGAGAGAGAGAGAGAGAGAGAGAGAGACAGCGTGAGCAGGGGAGGGTCAGAGAGAGAGGGAGTCACAGACTCTGAAATAGGCTCCACGCTCTGAGCTGGCAGTCAGCATAGAACCCGATGCGGGGCTCGAACCCACGAACAGCAAGATCATGACCTAAGTGAAAGTCAGACGCTTAACCGACTAAGCCACCCAGGCGCCACACAAGTGACTTCTTTTAAATATAAAAGAACATTTTCAGGATGTATAAAATAAGTTAAAATATTTCAATTAATTTAATTGCACAGGAGAAAATCTTGGGTTTAAATTGAAATGATAAATTCCAGTTATATTCTGTTTACCACTATTTCACTTAAATACCTGAGAATAGTTAAAAATATAAGATGACAAAAACATATCAAGTAAATTCAATCCCAAATTAAACAAGAGCAGCAATGTTATTTATAAACAAAATATAATTCAAGGTGGAAAGCTGCTCTGCATAATTTACAGACATACAGACAATTCCATTTGTCCTAATGTACAGTACCATGCCCCCAATCCCTTTTCTTAATTTTTCACTGATTTCAAATTCTCTTGTCCCTGGTTACATCTGATTGGTGAACATGTATTTTTTTTTTTTCCAAAATTCAGTTCAAGAATCACTTATTCCACAGCATCTTTCAAATAATGCAGTCTACCCCTGCCAAACCTTTCAGATTTCCCAACAACTACTTGAACCTGATCTCTGTGGTAATAGTTTAATTTACATATATTTATTAACGTTATCATTCTGTACTATGTTCATCTGCCAGCTTCTCCAGATTGTGAGTTCCTTAAGTTGAGATACTATGTATTATTCATCTTTGTGGCAGATACAGGTTAGTCATTCACAAAACTGGATTTCTTTATTTCTTAAGCACACAGTTAGACAATATTTCTCAGCCTTTCTTGTAATTGGTGTAGCTCTGAGTTCTTACAAATGGTGTGTGGGTACAAGTGATAGACACATTTCCAAGGCCTTGTCCATACCAAGTTTCTACTTGCCATTCTCTGTGCTGTTTTCCCGTCTCCTGACTTGATGCCTATGACAATGGTGACTTTAATGCTGGAAGAAAATGGGTTCCCAAATACCATTGTAAGAAAAGTGCTTCTTAAAGTTTAGAAACATAGTTTTGGACTTCTCACTATAAGAAAAATTAATATGAACTTCCATTGCATCAACCACTGAGATTTTGTTGTTTACCTCACATTAGCTAACATTACATAAGTAGATGCTTATTTTTTTATCATCAACATCTGGCACTTAGTGATGTCCTAATAAAATTTGCTGAATAAACAAGTAACATGTCCTTAACTATCCTCTGTTCAAAGTAATAACTTGTACCTCCTCTGAACACAAAACATATCTTTTCAATTATTACACATATCCCTTCTTTTGTAATAATATGAAATTGCTGAATAATCTGCTACTGTACCATTCAGAATCCCATGAATACTCACTCTGGCTTTAATATTTTCATTGGGTCTAGAGAAATAATTGAGCATAAGTGGTTATGTACTGCAGAGTAAATTAATTTTAATAAAATATTTTATTCTTTATAAAACTGAAATAATCATTTTATAATATCATACTCTGAGTTATACATCTTTATTAATAATTAACTCAAATAGGAAATCAAATAAAAGTCCTTGTGAAGCTAGAATGTAAGTTGTTCTTGACTGGAAGACCATTTATTTTCATAATACTCACAATTCCTTAAATTATTAGAGAACACATGGAATTATTGCTGTTGCCAAATTACTTTCCAAAACACTGACTCCATATTGCTTTTGAAATCTTTCATTATCAAAGCATAATAAAATATTTTTAACCTTTAAAGGCATATTTAAAAACCAATTTTTAATGGTAGTACATATATTTTTATAAACTATGCTGATTATAGTTTCCATGACGTATATACAAATAGAATATACCAAAAAATATATTAATTATCTTTGCAATATAGTACCTTTCATCTTATCTTCTTTATATTGGAAGACTATACTGACAATTGTTTACCCCCTATATTTATAATCAACTCCCAACATTGATGATTTGACTCATAATCTTTGAGATCAGGTGGTGAGGTTAGTTAAGTGGGGATAAATATAAAACAAAGGATCGGCAAAAGTGGTGGGCTTGCAAAGACATAGGCAATAAAAAAAGAACTATGAGACACATCTGAGACAGAATCATGATTGCATTTGTGGAGGGTCAGGAAGCCTAGGTTCAAGGCACAGAATAAAGGCTTTAGAGAGGAATAAAAATACTTTGACTCATGAGGCTGAAGGAAATGAGGTTATTTGAAAATACACAACTATTTCAGTGCTGAAATAGTAAATAGGTCTTCCATTTTAGTTAAGTAGAAATCACTTTGTTTAGAGACAAGTTTAGAAAACCAGAAGGGAGGGGCGCCTGGGTGGCTCAGTCATTTAAGCCTCCTCCAACTTCAGCTCAGTCATATACTCGCGGTTCATGGGTTCGAGCCCCGTGTTGCGCTCTGTGCTGACAGCTAGCTCAGAGCCTGGAGCCTGCTTCAGATTCTGTATCTCCCTCTCTCTCTGACCCTCCCTGCTCACACTTCTCCCTCTCCCCCTCCCTCTCTCTCTCTCTCAGAAATAAATAAAATATTGGGGCGCCTGGGTGGCTTAGTCGGTTAAGCGTCCGACTTTCGCTTAGGTCATGATCTCGCAGTTTGTGGGTTCAAGCCCCACGTCGGGCTCTGTGCTGACTGCCAGCTCAGAGCCTGGAGCCTATTTCAGAGTCTGTGTCTCCCTCTCTCTCTGACCCTCCCCTGCTCACGCTGTCTGTCTGTCTGTCTCTCTCTCCTAGAAAATAAAAAAAAAAAGAAATAAATTATTAAAAAATTTTAAAAAAGACAACAGGAGGGAAATCAGTGGAGAATTTGATAATATAAAGGCAACCCATTTAAAGTAAGTTAGAAGGGAGAGTGGGCTGGGTCAGGAAATGAACATGCAGTTGTTATTAGAAAAATTCTGAATTAGACCAAAAAGAGGTCGCTGGATTCAAATTAATTTTATTTTGGAGGTAGTATATAAATAGACACCTACTTAATTAGATATTTTATTGAATTAGCAAAAGAGCCAATGATATTTTAAAAACATTTTGAGTTAATTTATTTTCTATCTTGAGAAATAAACATAAGAATATTTTATCTACTCATAATCTCCATGCCAGGATAGAGTAGGATCAGTTAGCCAATTTTGCTACCTAATGAGAGGATATGAAATGAACACTGATGTTATTTCAATACTTAAGAGGAAACTGTGATGTAGAAAGGATATTTACTATCTTCACCTTCAAAAGAGTTAAAAGAAGCAGAGGGCAGTCATGAATATTACTTGCATATGCTAAACCTAGCAGGAGCTTCATATACATACTAAAAACTGCCTCACACAAAATCCAACAGTGAAAAAGTTGAGCCAGAATCCTGCGAATGATCTTTTAAAAGGTTAGGCGGACCCTAGCTTGGAGAAATTCTATCCCTCTTGGAAACATACTTAACTAAAGTGAATCAATGCTGAAATTCGGACCAGTCACTTGACTTGTAATGTGATTCTGCTTTTGCATGTCTACCGAGAGGCAGGGTCTTTAAACGTCAGTAGTACACACAGGAAAAAATTACCAGAATATAAAGCCATATTATGCTATAGATAGTGAGGAAATATATAGCATTCCCTTAAAAAAAAAAAAAAAAAAGCACTGGATGTTGCTTCTGAGAAGAGAGGAAGTTACTCAGAGGGACAAAACAGGTAGAAAAAGAGATGTGGTTTAGATATTTTCAATAGTGTAATAACAGAAATAAGCATAGACTACATATGGCAGATTGTGTTGTTGAAGTATTTATTGCCCCTTTCCTGTGGAAGAATATATCCCTGGCCCACTGGCATCAAGCTTAGTTATGAGACTTGCTTTGGACAATAAAAGTGAATAGAAATGATATGTGAGAGCCATCACAAGGTTCTGCTGTGAAGATGCTGTGGGGCAGGGCATCAGCAGAAGGCATGAGCAGGAAACAAATATTTTCCCTTTAAGTCTCTTGAGATTTGTTACAGCACCATAATTTACCTAATGTGATACTGTGTATCAGTTTTTGCTAAACAGCACTGAAAAAGACTCCATATAACATTATAGTTCACCTTATGAATAAGAGAGGAACCTCAGGGAAAGTACTTTCTCTATCAAAATTATAAAGAGGTTCCCAGGGAAGCACTATATACAGAATGAAAGGAAACTAGTGCTTTTGCAATTGAAACTCAAGCAATGTGGTACTTAGCAGAAGGCAAATAAGGAGATTGGTATCTTAAATGGAAATGGACATACAGAATGGGAGAGGGCAACAAATCTGTGATTTTCATAAATCCAGTTATGTTCCTATTTACAATTCAGTGATGAGTGGAGTCCATATTTAGGTTGTTTTTGTTTTTTGTTTTGTGTTGTTGTTGTTCTATAGGCGCTTTCAATAACACACAGTCTTTAACTACTATCTCTAGATGAATGGTTCTCAAAGCTGGTTTTCACTTCAAAATCTGCCCATATGTCTCAGATCTCTAACAAACCACTGAATATATCCACATGATATTCATTCCATAGACACCTTCCCATTTTTCATCAGCATTAACAGTAATGGCATTCTTTATACCTAGACCAAAAATCTGGAGCTATTCTAATACCTCTCTTATTCATTTAACAGTTAATAAGTCCACTTTATTCTATTTTTTAATCCTCCTTTGATTAGAGTTTCTCTTGCCTAAGCTCTCTTTATTTCACCTGGAATGTTGCGATCATACCTTAGGTTCTTTGCCTTCGGGCTCACTACAGGCTATATCAGTCCTCAATGCTATCGTCTGAAGAGCTACCAAAAATGTAAATTTAACCATATATGTGCCTCTTCTGTTTTTAAACTGCTCGGTGAATCTCCATTTGCTAAAAATTAAACATGCTAAAGCTTTGTAGCACATAATTCCAAGCTGTTCATGTCCTTGTCTGGTTTCTCTTCTGAAATAATTTTCTACCACTTTCTTCGTACAACCTACATACAAAGCTTACAAACCTCTTTCATTTGCAGAGTATTCCCTAATCATAAAACACATCTTATGTGGAGGTATGTCAGAAATATGGTAAACAATATTCAAATCCACTAAAAATGCTATTTACTCCATATTTATCTGATAAAGCTTTTCATCTCCAATTTTCAGCAAACCTATTTCAATTATTTTTATGCCATTGATGTATACAGTATTTGGATGAAGAAGGTTAATTATTAATAGTGCCTGACATCATGCAAAATGAGCTCAACCGCAATCAATTTCCATTGTATATCACATAGTGTCCATAGGCACACAAAAATGAGTTGTTATTTCATAGTGTGGGCACACGTAGCTTGTGAAAAACAGTATTTTTATTTTTTAATACAGTGTTTTTAAAGCAGATTCCAATTGCATTTGATTCAAGAAATTAATTTAAACTGACAAAATATTTTTAAATGAATCATTCAAGTTGTGCTCAAATGAAAAATTTAGGACAAGTATGTGTGCCTCAAGCTTAAGAAACAGCTCCCTATTCTCATTGTTTGTCACAACAGGGGGTTTCAATGGATGAATGGCTTTGAGATCACATTAAATGCCTTGCAGCTTATCCAGATGCTGGAATAAAAATGTAGAAAACAAATATGCCCTTGTGGAAATCAGCCCTTTACAAATCTAGGTGCAAATATCTACTGCAGGGTATTAAAAAAAATGCAGGGCCACTAGACCAAGCAATGATGCCTCACTTTTCTTCATCATAATTTCAATCATCCTAGGAGAAGGATAAAGCCAGAATTCAGACAATAGTCAACAAGAAATAAATGAATGCATTTGATCATTTTTCAGTCTTCTGAATTCTGACATTATATAGTTGAGATAAATGTGATTCTTACTTTTCCACATGTATTATTGCTGAAAGCAAGGGATTACATTAGTTTTAACCTATGATGAAAAATACAAGAAATATTTAAAATTTCCCAAAGTCAGAGCACGTTTTGCTATATACCTCACAATAATAAGTTGTACTATCTCTTTGTAATTTGTAAAGCTAAATATATGTAGTTTCTAGCATTTCCTGGATATATATTTTAGGTGAAGATATCTTATACTTGACTTCCTTAATAATTCCAAGAACAGTTAAATTTATTTTTACTCTTCTCTTATTATTGAACCTATGTCCAGGTAACAAGAGTTAGTTGTATAATTTAGGAAAATCGTACTTTGAAGAGTAACTATTTCATTGAGCAATATCATAGACGTGCCAAAAGCAAACAAATTATTTTTTCTTAACTGTGCCAATGCCTCCCCTCTATTCAATTGAATAACTGAGTTTATGATACAATTAATGTCACTTAATTTTATCTCAACTTACAGAAGGGCCGGTGACTGAATCTCCAGATAGCATCTAACAGGCTAATAGTGAATAGAGTGAGAGACCGAGAGAGAGGAGAGAGAGAGAGAAAATGGAATCAGACAAACAAAAAGAAACAAAGTTTGTACTGCCTGTATAGATAGGTGTGGAAAGAAGGATAAAAGCTACATCAGGAAGTTTCTGGAATGAGTAGTTTGTACCATATTCTCTCAGGCTATTTTTTCCTCAATTCATTCTACCACCCACTAAAATCTGATTTTTCTCCTGACCAATTATCTTCTTCTTTTTTTAAATTAATAAATTTAAGTTTTATTTTATTTTTGAGAAAGGAGAGAGAGATCACACAAACAGGGAAGGGGCAGAGAAGAGAGGGAAAGAGAGAATCCTAAGCCGGCTCCGCTCTGTCAGCACAGAGCCTGATGTGAGGCTCAGTCTCAGGAACCATGAGATCATGACCTGAGCCACTTATCCAACTGAGCCACCCAAGTGCCCTTTTTTCTTATTTTGAAACCATGAAATTACTCATATTTCTCACCCACTCCTAGAAATTTACTTATATTCACGTCCAGTCTGAAGCTATTCCTGCCCATTTGTCTTTATTATTCCAATCCTCTGCTCAACAAAATTTTTGTAGCCTCCTATAGTCTTCAACAGCTTAACTTCTCAGTCCCAATTAGTTCTTCCCCTTAAAACTACTAATACAATCTCATGTCTCTAAGGAAAATGTATATTAAAAAATAAAAGTCTGAGAATTTCCTTCCTTCCAATGGAACAAAGATAGTTAAAAAACCCAAAAGACTAAAAAAGAATGGAAAATGTTTATGTCAACACCTACCAACCCCGTCCCCCCCAAAAAAGTGCAAAGTATAATTTTATTTCAAAAACTTCAAAAACTTCCTTATGTTTCTCAAGAAATGAGAAAATGTTTTTAGTTTGGCACAGACTACCAGAGAAAGATTTTATCCCTATGTGCATTGAGTTCCTAGAATCCACACTGTTGAGATGACTAAATCTGTGAAGTGCCAAGAAGATTCCAAAATTTTCAGATAAATCAATTACATGAAAGTCTATGTATGTTTGGACTACTGAAACTAACATCTAGGGAGAAAATGGTGAAGTTAGGGAAGCAGACAATGGATTTGATTTTCTAAGGAAATTAAATCTAGGCAAAGCAATCCACACTTTAAGGATATGATATATATCATTTAAGTGTGTAAACTCCACCACTGTGAAAAAAATCAACCTAGTAGGAGAGTAGACCAGAGTCCAGGCATTGAAACAAAGCCTGAACACATCTTCACTAAACAAATCTCTACCACCTTACCAATTTGTTTAGCTACAGAAACATCAATGGGCACAAAATTCCTGGCCCTCACAATATAACTGAGGGAAAAATCAAACTGGCCTCAGATATAAGGTAAGGAAAATCAAAAGATTATGAAAAATTATGTATGAATAAAAACACCCAAGCACAAACAAGATAAAAAGATAAAAAGCAGAAACTATTTAAAATGCTACCACCTGAAAGAAAAAAAGAAACAGAAGAAACACACACACACAGAATGTGTCACAGGAAAAATTTAAGAAACTTAAGAGAATGCTATAGATCAATGAAATAAAAGCACAGGTCTTAAAGATGAGATGATAAAGCAAAAATAATAATAAAAGTAAAGTTCTAAGCTTAAGAAAACATTGAGAACCAAGGAAATACCACTGGAGAGTTAGTAAGTTCATTAGAAATAGCAAGGATTAGTACAACAGTACAGAAAATTGAATTATTGTAAAAAATGACTTTAAAAACCATTGTGAATATGGATGAAAGATGACAAATTGATTAAGCAGTTAGACATAAAGAAATATGTATGGAAGACAAAGGAAACTCAACATAAAATATAATCATATTCCTGAAGCAGAAAAGCCACCAGATGGCAAAGAAGATTTATTCAACAATATACTCTAGAGAAATTTTTATTACATTGAGGAAATTTTTAAATGGAGTTTTGATAATATGAAGCACTCTGCTCCAGGGACATTTGATACAGAATGTTCGGTACACGATATATTGTACATAAGTCATTGTTTCTTGACTGTAAAGAAGTCAGTGAGCAAAACAGCAAAAAAAAACCCCACTTATTTCACAGAGCTCTATTCTTTTGGAAATATGGCACAAAATTGTCAACTCCAATGACAATTAATTCTAGGTGACTTGAACAATATTTTCTATGTTCTTTGAACTTCTCTGTATTTCTAAAGTTTCTGAAAAAAAATCTATGGGTTGGCCTTCACTTTTACTAACTCCCTTATCAGCCAAATTTTTGTTTCTCCAAAGACTACTTTTTTTTTTTTTACTGTAAACATGCTGGAAGAAGTTAAATATTTACATAGAAATACCAAAATCCTATAGGGAGAAAAGAACACTTCAAAATATGTATATCTAAAATAATGATTACAGGAAGAAATTGTAACATAATTATCTGGCTTTAGATATAGCAGAGAGGCACTTTTAGTGGAATGTGGAATCAGGCAGATTTTGGTTCATGTCCAACCTGCACTGCTGAATACCTGGATGACCTTGTGAAATTCGCTTCAATGTCCAATATTGTGGTTTCTCTAACTACCTGACTTGGGTAAAAATGTCTACTTCATAAAAATTGTATAATATAAAGTATGCACTGAACTACACACTCCTCCTATAAAAACTTCAGGATACAAGTTAGTTCTTAATACTATTTTCACTTCCCTTTACTCTTGTTTCATAAGTCAAAAGAACATCTGGAAAATGATTTAGATAACAGAGGTGCTCAATAATGCATACACATTAGAATCACTAGGGAAGGTTTTTAAAAATATACATGCTTGAATCCTACCACTAAGGATTCTTATATAATTGGTCTTGGGAGGGAATGAAGCCTCAGAATTTTTTTAAATCTCCCCAGGTAATTCTTATGTGCAGCCAGGTTTGAGACTCACATATTTAGAAACACTGCAAATGTTAGTGTCTCACTAGATTATTCTTAATTTCTTTAAATTCTTTCATTTACAGTTTGTTGACCTGTGTCTGCCCTATAGGACATCCATAATAAAAAATGCAAGCCCTTCTCAATTTTACACTGTAAATATTTCTCAAATTCATTTTCTATTCACTATCCCTCATATTAGCATTTGCCTTCATCATCTTCCACCTGGGGATTAAATGGACTCCTGACCACTGTGTCTCTCTCCATGATTGTTCTTTTCAAATTTCTTTTTCAGGCTACAAATAGAATCTCAACTTACCTACTAAATCTTTTCAATGCTTACTTATGTAACATGGAGTACACGCTCTGTACCTTGTTCTTCCGTGTCTCCACAATTTTTTCGAACATCATCTCTTTCCACCTTCCACCACAAAATCTGTGTTCAAGTACCACTAAGTCGTAGTCGTAACATTATATAAAATGTGTATGTAACGTGCTTTTGTCCATGCTGTTTCTTCTTGAAATGGCCTTCCTTTATTTCTTTTCTAGGGTCATCCTTCGAGATTTATCTCGAAGATCAGTCTTCCAGAAAAACCCTAAGTTCCTTGTTCCAGGCAGAGAACATCTTCCGAATGCTCCTAAAATTCTCTTGCATTGGCAACTTTATTGAAATTCTTCTTTTAGACTATAAGTTCTACGGTGAGGGTGTCTATCCTATCTTGTATCCCCAGAGCTTAACGTATCACCTATGCTGATTGGTAAACACAAATTGATTAAATTGGTCTGACGAGGACAAAAATACGTCAAAAGACTTAATTGAGTAGAAAAATTCCTCACTGTAAATGGCACTTAAGAACAATTTTTTACAGAGATTTTAAGATATTTTGGTTTTACTCATAGCTAAAACAAACTTTAGTATTACCACATACAGTGATGGAAATATTGTTACTATATGTTTTATGGGGTTGTTATTTCTGTCTTGGAATACATGGAACATATATAAATATACATATATATAAGGAGTAAATATACATATACATAAGGAATAAATATACATATACATAAAGATTCCATCTCTTTGAATTGTGCAGGTCATACTGGTGACCCAGACTAGCTCTAAGAAAATTTGCTAATAGATTAAAGCAGTGACTTAAGTTATGACATTTCATTATGCTTATTAATTAAAGAAAAATATTCACATCATATTAAACCAAAATATTTTTAAATCAGCAAAATGGAAAGCATCAGATCTTTAAAATGTTGTATGTCTCAAAATTTTTTTATAATAATGGTATTTCACCAAGGAGCCCCATTAATAATTTAGGTCACTTGTTTTAAAGTAGGCTTTTTCTGTTCAAAGTATTTTCATTTAATTATATTGATCATGAGAAGTAAATTTGTATAATGACACATTATCCGGAAGCAGAAATTAAAAAATTAACCAGATTTTTTTTTGGTAGATTTAAGTAGTCAACTGGAAAACTAGTTCTGAGACTATTCTTTCATAATTGATTTACACTGTCATGACAGATGTATACATCATATTCAATTTTCTTCTTGAAAATGTCTTTTGAGTCTTCCCTGCCCAGTAGACTTCTGCCCTACCTAGATAACACCCATAACTTGAGTTACCTAAAATGACGAATATCCAAGCATCACAAGGAAAGAGTCTAAGAAGTATTCCATAAGTGTAAACTTGGTGGGATCATGTCAGAAATGGCAAATCAACAGATTTTAAGAATTGAAGGCTATCTTGTGGACCTTAGTAGGATGACAATTAATTCTCAACTTCAAATTGGCACATTTGCGAACAACATAGTCTGAGATCTCACATAGATACCAACACCGTAATATGAGTTGGAAGGGTTGGGGTGATGACCTGTTTAGGGCATTCAACACTTCCATTGTAGAGCAAGTATTTTTGATACCAGTCACACTGTTGAGGACAATGAAGCATTCTTGACACTGAAGCCCTATAATTACCTAGAATAATTCCAAATATTGTTACAATTTTTTAAGACTGTAGAAATGTTCTTAATGCTGGACATGATTACTTGATAGTTTCCCTACATCTTTTATGGCTGTAAAATAGGGAATTTATTTTCATAGCACAATCAGATATTTTGCTTTCAGTATATACAAGAAAAGTATTATATATAACTGTCAATTCCCTTAGAATCCATTTTCAAATTCAACAACCCAGTCTGAACAACAGCCAGTTATAAAATTTCCTGTGTCATGGTCATGACAAAGTCTTATTTTTGGTAAGATACAGAGAACTCTCTGTTCCCAAGTCACCAACCACAAAGAGATGTCAATAGAGACAGTGACAAGTTTAATTTTAGACATCAATTTATCCAAGAGCCATTTTCTGATTTTGCCAGCTTCCTTCTCAAATTTAACTATTCTCTTAGGGAATTTTAGGATTTCTACCACATTTGTAGATAAGATAAATAGTAAAAGTGGAGGTAGCTCAGTATAAGTTCACATATGATTACATATTGAGGAAAGAATCTATATTTGACTCATAATCTACTCTAATGGAATAATTTAATATCTGAACTGAGATATCGGCACAAAGCTTTTATTATATGTCACAGATTTGGAGATAAAACTTTACATACCCCCAATAGAAGTAATCATGTAAAGTGAATCATGATGCATTCTTATAATACAATGTATGTTTTCATTAAAATGTTTCTTATCAAATGATGAATGATATTTAAAACAACATAAAATGCCTCTGATATAGCATTAAGTAATAAAATGTAAACACAACACTGTATTAGCAAATATCCAAAATATATAGAAAACATATGACTCAACACCAAAAAAAAAAAAAAGACAAAAACAAAAAACAAATAATCCAGTTTAAAAATGGGCAGAAGACATGGACAGACTCCTCTTCAAAAAGACATATAGATGACCGATAGATGCATGAAAAGATGCTCAGCCCAAGATTATTCATCGTCAAAGAAATGCAAACCAAAATCACAATGAGATATCACCCTACACTTTTCACAATGGCTAAAATAAAAAACAGAAGAAATAGCAAATGTTGGCAAGAATGTGGAGAAAAAAGATCCCTCATGCACTGATGGTGGGAATACAAATTGGTGCAGCCACTGTGGAAAACAATATGGAGGTTCTTCAAAAAATTAAAAATAGAATTACCATATGATCCAGTAATTTCATTACTTGGTATTTACCCAAAGAAAACAAAAACACTAATTTGAAAAGATACATGCATAGAACTGTTTACTGAAACATTATTTACACTAGCTAAGATGTAGAAACAATCCAAGTGTCAATCCACAGATGAATGGATAAAGAAGATTAGGGCTATACATTTGCAGTCACATGGATGGAGCTAGAGAGTGTTTTGCTCAGGGAAATAAGTCAGTTATACCATATGATTTTACTCATTTGTGGAATTTAAGAAACAGAACAAATGAGAAAAAAAAAAAGAGAGAGAAAGAGAGAGAGAGGCAAACTAAGAAACAGACTCTTGACTGTAGAGAATTAAGTTGATGGTTTCCAGAAGGAAGATTGGTAGGGTTTGGGCTTACGTGGGAGATAGGGATTAAGCAGTTGTGATGAGTGATAAATAAGATTAAAAGTATACTTATTGTGATGAGCACTGAGAAATGTATAGAATTGTTGAATCATGATACTATACACCTAAAACTCATACCACACTGTGTGTTGATTATACTTCAATTTAAAAATATTAAAAAAAAAAAAAAGTATATCATTATGTTGTAGCCACCCAAGCCGAGATCAGTGAACAGAATTCAGGAACACAGACTGGCGTCACACACACTCCTTTATTCAGTGCTGGGCATGATTGGGGAGCACCCAAATCAAGCAGCCCCGAATAGCAGCAGGGGAGAGCTTATATTCTTGAGTTTATCAGGCTGGACTAGGTTCCCAGGCTTCTGCATGACTAGGACCTGTTTCTCTAAGATACAAATATTGCCTATGTGGCAAGTGGGCTATAGAGGCAGACAGCACAGTTATTGTGCTAATCTCTGGCTTCCTGCCTAACTTTCTGGTGCAGTTCTTGAGAAACTATCTTGCAAGGATGAGGCTAGCTTGTTGTGCACACCGTGTTCTAATCTTCTAGTTCTTTACATACTGGCCAAAGGTTATAAACAGTGGAGGGCCTATAACAATGATATGATCTAAAATGTGTACTAATATACGCAGAGACAAAAGGAAGATAACACAAAAATGTATCTGCGTCAGAGAATTGTTGATGATTTATCTTACCCTATCTGGAATTGCTCTGCATTTTTGTTTTTGGCTATGCTCACTTTTATAATAAAGAATAGAAAATATTGATTCAGATAATATTAGATAATGACAAAGAGAAATATGTTCACATTTTTTGTTTTAAATTATTTCTGTAGTATATTTTAGTTGAAGGAGAAATTATATATATGGATAATATATATGAATAATACATTTTAAAATATTAACTCATTTACTCCTCATAACAACTTTATGGACATTCATTCTATTATCATCCCTGTTTTACTGTTAGGG
This sequence comes from Hyaena hyaena, assembly GCF_003009895.1. Lineage (NCBI taxonomy): Eukaryota > Metazoa > Chordata > Mammalia > Carnivora > Hyaenidae > Hyaena > Hyaena hyaena. The sequence continues at coordinate 797,866 of NW_024081347.1, forward strand.
ATATGGAGACCCAGGATGCCAAGTAACGAAGTAACCTTTCTAAGGGCACGCAGTTTTGGTGAGAGAGCTGGGATTCTAATGTACATGCCATTAACTACTATTTTAGATTACCATTTGTAATGCCTACATAAAATGTATCCACTTTTAAAATGGACTGGTTAATTATAATTTGTTGAATATTAAAACAGGCTTTGTTCAAAAACCAAGGAAGCATTTTTAAGACCAACTAAAAGTAAAATTATTCTGTTACTTTCATTCATAGCATGCAAATCCAACAGGTCATTTTAATAAACTCGAGGACTGATATCCCTCAAGAACTACTTCCTCAAATTGTAGGGTCATATCATTTGGCCTTAAAATATTTATAGGCCTATTTCATTCTTTAGATTCCCTTGAAAAGCTGCAGAATATTAATTACCATAGCCAGCGTTTTGTAGAGTCTATGGAAGTAATTTTTTTTCACTTTGGCCTGATAAGCATTTTTTGATTGAAGACACACTTTTTAGAGAGACTGCTGAGCTTGAGTTATAAATGATAAGTCCTTTTTTTATCACAGCTGGTTCAGTTTAATCCCTCAGCATGGATAACCACGTGGTTAAATGTACCTCTCCTCTGTGCACATTACTAAGCAGTATTGTTGGGAGATATTTGGATTTGTTACTTTGCAGCTGCCAGATATGCCTTGTTTGCTTAACATGCTTAAACATGAGTTTTAAAGAACATAAATAAACAGTGCTTTTGATAACAATAGCTATCACTCTCACAAGGAAGCGGCCTATCATTTAGCAAGTGTTCAAATGAAAATGTAAAGAAACTATGCTAAGTAAGCCCCTTACCAGAACAGATGTTCTCCTGCTTGATTTCCAAAAAGTTTACATAATTTAAGTGATGTACAGTTTTCAATAAACATATTTCCATAAACCTAGATTATTTTCATTCTCAACAGCAAACATTTACCATTCCTTGATGTATGCTGTAAATTCTGCCAGATATCATAATGTAAAGATACAGCCTCTATTCTCAAAACTGTGTATGGAACAGGATAAATCAGGGAAGAAAACAGACAGCTGAATGGCTAGATGAATAACTAGAAAAACTACTAATTGATTAAAAGATTGGTAGCACAGGAATTTGGAATCTTAAATCTTAGTTCAATCCTCTCTTGACAAGAATGACTTGCGAGTTTTGAAAAATGCATACAGTCTTGCAAACACCATCACAATCAAGATACAGACCCATGCTATCGCCCCTAAAAACTTTCTCACACTCTTTTGTAATTAAACTCACTCAACACTGGCAGCCCCTGGCAACCACAGATTTAATTATTTTTTTGTTCCCACTGCTTTTCATTTTCCAGAATGTCATATAAATGAAATCCTGTATTACTTGGCAATTTTGTCTAGCTTCTATAACTTAGGTGCTCAAATGCATTGGTCACTAAAGAAATGCAAACTAGATCACAATATGATATTCACTAGAATGGATAAAATTTTTAAAAATATAGAAAATACTGAATGTCAATGAGGATAGGGAGTAACTAGAACTCTAATAGTTCTATTACTATTGAGAGGGGAGATAAACTTGTAAAATTGCTTTGGAAATCTGTTCAGTAGTGACCACTATGGTTGGAGAACTGCAGATTGCACACCATCTGGCCCAGCAGCTCCAGCCATACACTCAACAAAATGCATGTGCTGGGGAGCTTGGATGGCTCAGTCAGTTGGGCGCCGACTTTGGCTCAAGTCATGATCTCACAGTTCATATAAGTTCAAGCCCCGTGCTGGGCTCTGTACTGACAGCTCAGAGCCTGGAGCTTGCTTCAGATTCTGTCTCTTTCTCTCTCTCTACCCTTCCCCTGCTCATACTCTGTCTCTCAAAAATAAACATACATTAACATTTTTTTAAAGAAATGCATAGGCCTGTTGAGCAAAAGGCATATACTAGAATTTCAAAGCACTATGTGGCATAATGAGAATAAATTTTCCAAGTTTCCATCAACAATAGAATCAATAAATTACTTGTATTCTCAGTGATAAATCTCACAAACATAATTTTGAGTGAAAGAAAACAGACACAAAAGAGTACACAACTTTCAGCTTCTACCTAGTACAGTAGTTATCAAGTAGGGACAATTTAGTCTTCCCAAAGGACATTTGCCAATGTCTGGAGACAATATGGGTTGTGATAATTGAGTCCGTACTACTGGCATGTAGTAGATAGAGTCCAGGGAATGCTTCTAAATATTTTACAACACACAGGATAACAACCCCAGAGAGGGGACTGTCCAAAATGACATTGCAGTTGACAGACCCTGACCTCGAAAGTAAAAAGCTTGAGTGTTGCTCCCATCTTTACAACAGTAAGAACGGTAGGTGATCCTTAAATCATAACTTCATTGAACCAATCATAGTCAAAGTCACAGGTTAATCAGCTAATCTGGCATGTAGGGAAAGATAAAAAAAAAAAAGAGGGAATGTGATCTCTTGCTTCTAGGGGTATTAGTTTCCTAGAAGTGCTGTAAAAGATTACCTCAAATTTGATGTTTTAAAAGAACAGAATTGAATTCTGTCACACTGCTGAGGGCCAGAAGTCTGAAATCAGTTTCAATGAGCCAAAATCAAGAGGCAGGCAGGATAGGGCTCTCGCTGGAGCATATAAGGAAGAATTTATTCCTTTCCTCTTTCAGCTGCTTGTCACATCCCTTTAACCTCAGCCTCTGTGGTCACACTGCCTTCTCCTCTTCTGTCTGTGGTAAACCTCCCTCTGCTTTTCTCCTACAAGGTTGCATTTGACTCTACATTTAGGGCCCACACCAAGAATTGAGGATAATCTCCTCATCTCAAGATCCTTAATCGCACCTTCAAAGTATGCTTTCTTTTCCTATATAAAGTAACATTCAGAGACTCCAAAAATGAAGATGTGGATAATATCTTCCTTTGGGAGGTGAAGGGGTCATTATACAGATTATCACAATGGAGTAGACATTAGTAAAACATCATTTAAAATTTTTTGGCAAAGTACTGAAGACAGAGCTGGGCTACCATGAGGATTTAGAAACCCTGAGAGCCACAGACACAAAAAGAATCCTCAGCACTTTCAGGACCTTTTCCACAAGGATTGTCTTGCACTCATGAGAGACAGGGAGAGGGTAAGAATCCTGAGAACATTCGTGGGCAGGCAAGAGGAGGGAACTGCAGATCCGCAGGGCAGGCACAAAACTCCATTCTCTTCCTTCCTTATCTTTCCTATGGAACAAAAGTCTGAATCCATTGGAGGAGGGACAATAGACCGAGTTGTTTTTAAGGCACAGGTGAACACTTCTTACAGCTCAGAAAAGAGAACAGGAGTACACAAATCAAAATAAAACGCGGTCCCTGTGATGGGGGTTGGTGTGCATCCTGCATCCAGAATATGAAGGGTTACATACCTGGAAGAGATAGAGAATTCCTAACAGGATCCTACCCCTGACAATCCAGACCCACAACTGCTGAAGTCTGAGGCTGAAGCAAAACAACAAAGAACACCTCCCCCCACCTCCACCCCATAGCAACCTAAAGCTAAATGAGAAAACGAGAAATAAAATGTTTTCTCTGAGACACAAGCACAGAGGGAAGACCTAAAACAGAAGAGAGAGCACACATCTAGAGAAATCTTCTGGCACCCCATCCACTGCTTTAAACATAAGGTAACACAGTAGAATTTTAGACTATGGTATATTAGAGTAACCATAGCAACAACATTCCCCAAACCTGCTAAACCCCTGATTAGATTGATTCAATGTCCCACACTAAAGGCCTAGCAAAAAATACAGAAGTTTATCATTTTATTAACAAACGTAAATCAATGTTACTAACAAAGTTATTTTTGCTTGTAACATACCAGTTCTTATGTTCTGATTTAGAAATGATTTAAAAGTAGGAAATACCAGTTATCTGATTAATCCATAAAATGTGTGATCATAATTTGAAATATAATGGGTTTGGGGAAGGGCATTTGTAACTTAACACATCATGATGTCGGTGCCTGATGATTAGAATGGCAAAAAAACTTGCACCTAAATGTATAGATGGCCTGATTTCACATCCTATACATTTTATTTTTTGCTTTTTCAGAAGTCATTGCTTGAAAAAGCAAATATAAAACTAATTGTGTCACTTATTCAATGAGAAGCTTATAAAGTAAATATAAGTATATTCGTGTAATATGCTAGCATTTTCATGAAAGTATAATATTCATCTTGTAAGCAAAAAAAAAAAAAAAAGAAAGAAAGAAAAAAAAGCTCTGATTAATCACATCACACTCATCACACTCCAGGAAAAGACATATCCTTTTAGGAGAAAGGTTTCATTTCACTCTCACACTGTAAAAGATCAATAAATGTCTAAGTGAAAAGTAATAAAACCTTATAGAGAGCAACAGATTATTCACAAAGAAGTGAAGAATGGTGTTGAAACCAGTTGTAAAATATCTGTGTGAAAGTTCTAATTAATGTCAAACAAGAATGAGCTTACGTGAACTAAGCTAGGTGCCTGACACTCAAGAGTTGACTACTCAGCCTGAGAAGTTTCTGAGTAATATAACAAGAATTCTAGGAGAAGAAAATAATAAAAGAAGTGCACATAGCTTTTGAATGGCATTATGTCACCCAAAATCAATAGCATATACTTAACATACAATTAATATAAAAGCTTGCTGAATTAATACATACTGTTTTAAAGAAATCTGAAAAGTATATAAGAAGGAACTCAATTGATGATTATAACAACTAACCCCATGGATATCCTGATAAAAGAATTTTCGAAACTAGAATTAAATCTACATGACTATTTGTGATCATTCATTCTTAATGCTAAACATCATTGCTTAAAAAACTGATTTGAATCTGTCCTACTGTAAAATTAACCAATATCTAAAATAAATCCTCATGTGATTCATTAAAGTCAATGATGTAGATATGTAAAAGCATTTCCAGTATTTGAAAAGGAATTAATAAATATCATTTTTACCCCATCGCTTCTTCCTAATAGCATACCCCTAAAAAGTTCTGATATTTAGACCAACTCAAAAAAACTACTTAACTCGTGGAAGTAAAGCTTCCAAAAGCTTTCTATCTCCCAGTGATGACTCACTTTTTACAACTGATAAAAGGACTTCAAATACCTAGAATATAATTATAACCAATGTTTTATATAACATTGATTTTAAAGTGTTCTCTTGACTGATATATGCAATGGCTAGATGTATTTTCTGACTGACTTAAGTTTTGGTAGTATCAAGGCCATTTGACTGAGTAAGAGTCATTTTAATGTTTTATTTTCATAATGATGTCAAGTTAAAACTAAAATTTCCTTAAATTAGTACAACATTTTGTGTTCCCTTGAAATGCTTTGCCTAACTGTTCATCTTCAAAGGAAGTTATAGTAAAGTAGAGAAAATCCAGGCATTTTGTCTAATGGTATAAATCTTGTCTTAAAGACCAGCCAAACACACTCATCAGTGAGGAACCTGCTTGGGATTCTCTTTCTCCTCTCTCTCTGCCCCTCCCCCCACTTGCTCTCTAAATGAATGAATGAATGAATGAATGAACTTAAAAAAACTGTTTCATGTAGAGTCCTGTAAAAAATAATTAAGCCTTTTAGTTTATCAGATAAATCTGCCTTACATATGGGATTTCAATAAAGATTAGTTTGAAGAAAGGATACTTTAACTAGGTATGAATTTTGGACTTGGATTTGCCAGACCAATTAAGTATGAATCTCTGGGAGTAGGACCCAGGCATCACTGTTAAAACTCACCAGGTGATCCCAATGTGCACCAAAGGTTAAGAACTGGAAGTCTTGAGGAGAACGAGATGCAGTACAAGAGGTGAGTTGTGTACAATTTAGGCAGGAGTTCTTTGTTGGCAATTTAGTACAATCCATAGAAAAGCTAAACAATTCTCATCCATTAATTAATTCATTCATTAATACACACACACACACATTTGGCTTGTATTTCATGAAAATAAAATGAATATCCCCATTCCATTAAATTCTACTTCATTACGTTGTGTAAAGCTAATAATAGGACATAATTTTCAGAGGCTGGCAGATGTATTATAAATACTTGACATGTAGATGTTCCCTGTATTTATAGCTATCAATATCATAAAAGAATTAAGTAGTTCATAGCAGCACTCTCAACAATAGCTAAAACATGGAAAGAACCTAAGTGTCCATCAACGGACGAATGGATCAAGAAGATGTGGTTTATCTAGACCATGGAATACTACATGGCAATGAGAAACAATGAAATCTGGCCATGTGTAGCAACATGGATGGACCTTGAGGGTGTTATGCTGAGCGAAATAAGTCAGGCAGAGAAGGACAAATAACATATGTTTGCACATATAGGAGGATTAGGAGGAACTTGACAGGGAACAAGGGGGAGAAGAAGGGGGGAAATGGTGGGGGAAAGGGAGAGAGGCAAACCATGAGAGACTCTTGAATGCTGAGAAACAAACTGAGGACTGATGGATGTGGGGGGTAGGGGGGAGATGGGCATGGAGGAGGGCACCTGTGGGGATGAGCACTGGGTGTTGTATGGAAACCAATTTGACAATAAACTATTTATATAAAAAAAAATTTAAAAAATTAAGGAAACCAGGAAAAAAAAGTCAGTAAAAAATAAATAAATAAAAGAAGTAAGTAGATTACGTATCTCCATTAATGACAACCATAAACAGTAAATGGCTCTTCCCAAAACATAAAGTAGTATTAAATAGGATTGATTCTGGATAAAAATATATGAGAAAAGAGTAAGAACGCAAATTTACATATAAATTTCTCAATACTTTGGGGCGCCTGGGTGGCTTAGTCGGTTAAGCGTCCGACTTTCGCTTAGGTCATGATCTCGCGGTTCGTGGGTTTGAGCCCCGCGTCGGGCTCTGTGCTGACTGCCAGCTCAGAGCCTGGAGCCTGTTTCAGAGTCTGTGACTCCCTCTCTCTCTGACCCTCCCCTGCTCACGCTGTCTCTCTCTCTCTCTCCTAGAAATAAATAAAACATTAAAAAAAATAAATTTCTCAATACTTTGAATTGCTATCTTTTTAGCTAACAGTGATTCTATACATCATAGATTTCATCCTGGGTTATTTTAATATGGAGATAAAAGATACAAATATAAAGCATGCTGCTTTGTATAACAGTTTCTCGAATCAACTTCCTGGTACAACTAAATAATGGAAAATCATGAATTGTATTTTTGACTATTTAGGCTGAAAATATGAAGTTCACATAAGAGATAGAGCAACTTTATTTTCCAGAAATCTTTCAAACATGCAACTTCTTTGGAATCCATGAGCAATGAAAAAATGGCTCCTTGTTGCATGTTGGAATCACCAAGTGAGCTTTTAAAAAACACTAACACCTTCATTGATAACCAGAAAATCTGACTGAATCCTCTGTGGTATGGTCTAGACTTTGGGACTTTTAAGAAATTCCCCAGAATTGCATCCATTATTATAGAGTTAGTGCACATAGACTATATGATTTAGAATATGAGAGTACAATATTTGGTGACCAGTTAATTCAACATAAAAATAAACATTTCCCTTCATTTTGGAACTAGGAATTTTCCACATTTGCCTAGTAGTTATCAAGAGAAACCCCTTAGAATATAGTCATTTTTGCTGAAATCACAAAAATCAAGACAGAGACTTTGATAGCTATTTATTACATCATTTCCTGCTGTCTGAAAATCGCAGATGTGGCAAGTTGGCCTCCCTCACTCAGTAGTTCTAGCTCTTTAAGGTACTTATCAGTTGAAGTAAGAGGTACCACTTTAGAGGGAAATAAAAATGTGTATCACATGACAAGTAACAATTTATAAGCACATCTCAGTTTAAATTATCTATCCTTTCCCCCAAAGTTCTTCCTTTTAGTGCCAGCCACTCAAGTCCATGTGTATCTCCAGTTTTTCTGCTGTTAACCTTTAGGGTTACTATTGTTAACCCACAGTCTTTATTTTTTATAAAGCTCCAAAGCACACGAAATAGTTCCTCCTACCCCTTTTGGAAATAGTCCAAGGACCACCTATTATTTCTTGAGCATATGCTAATCTTTTGTCTGCCACCATCTATGAAAGTCCAATAAACTTATTGAAATACTCACTCAAATAAAAAACAGTAAAAGTCAGAGAGGACAAAAGTATGGGAACACCTCTGCTACTAGAAAAATCAGACTTTCCCACTGGAATGAAAATGTCTAAAATCACCCTCTGTCCTTCCTCCCAGTGTTTCCATCAGACTGAAATATTCAACCCTGTTTTGGTAAACTTAGTGAAACCCTAAAACCCGAGCAAAGCAGGTAATGTAGTGCTGTTGCCATTACTGATCCATGTGGAATGTATGCAGCCAAGAATGGAAATTTGGGTGAAAACTTCAAGTGCCCATTAATTTTGGAAACTTCAGGGACCTGATATTTTGGAGAACTGCTTCCAATATGCAGCAAGTTAAAAAAGAATACCAGGAACATCACCAGTGAGCCACTGCTGAAGCCTGCTATATGTTCCAAGACATGAATATGAATATGATATCCTAATAAATGATAATCGAGTTAATATTGGTTCAGTTCAGGCACTGCTCCACTCAATTTACAGAATTTGACTCTCATCTCACAGATCAAACCAATGAGTTACTAATATTATCCTCATTTTCAGAGAAGAAAACTAATGCTCATAGAGGTTAAGTAAAATGATGCAATTCCAGAAACTACACAAAGCTTCTTTCCTACTGTAGCATGTAGTGTTGCTCAGCAAGCCGAGATACATAATTTGTGAATAGAGTATTATATTTTACTAGCAGGCATACTTCCCTGGCCATAACTCTAGGATGTTTCTGACCTGCACCATGCTGATTGCTTCTAAGTTCCTCCAAACTGCTATTGGTACATAAATAAGCTCTGCTGCTAGGCCAGAAATCTGAAATATGCAATCCTAAAAGGCCACTTGCTAAACCATAAAGGAAGAAAGGAAGCAAGAGGGAAGATTGCTCTTGTTCCCTGTGATCTTTGCACAGTATGTTTCTTATTTTTGCTTCAGTTTTAACCAGATAATGCTGGGATTGAATGGATAAATGATTTTTTGGTTACTTAATTTATTTTAAAAATATTTTTAATGTTTATTTATTTTTGAGAGAGAGGGAAATAGAGCAGAAGCAGGGAAGGGGCAGGGAAAGGGAGACACAGAATCTGAAGCAGGCTCCAGGGTCTAAGCTGTCAGCACAGAACCCAATATGAGTCTTGACCTCACAAATTGTGAGATCATGACCTGAGCCAAAGTCAGACATGTAACCAGCTGAGCCCCCAGGTGCTCCTCTCAATTTATTTTTTAAAATACCTAGAGTAAATATTAAACTATAGCAAGTGTTTAATTTGCTTCTAATCAGAATAATTGGCCCAATTAGTGGTAATAATAGTGATAACAATGATAATAATAGCAACTGGTCTAAGCCTTTAAAATTTATTACCTCATTTAACACAGTAGTACTAAGTATGTTCTATCACTACATCTATTTTATGATAAAGATTCTGAGGTCTAAAGAGGTTAAGTAACTCACCTAATTTGACACAGTCAGAAGAGATATCATTTGTAGGCTGTTTTCTCCTGATTTATGATAGTATGTCCTTCAATTATTTTAGTGATTCAACACAACTGGTATTTGCTAAGTAACTATTCATGCCTAAATGTTTCAGACTGATAACTGTTTTGAATAGTCATTACTCATAGAACTCAAAATATAAAGTAGCCATTCTGGACAGCACATATTTAAAATTAAGGACTCTTTGAAAGGACCAAATAAATAAAATCACAAATGAAATAGGAGAGATTACAACCAACACCACAGAAATACAAACAATTGTAAGAGAATATTATGAAAAATTATATGCCAACAAATTGAGCAATCTGGCAGAAATGGATAAATTCCTAGAAACATAGAAACCACCAAAACAAATAAAAAATTAAAAGCTTAAATAAACCCATAATCAGCAAAGAAATTGAATCAGTAATCAAACCTCCCAACAAACAAAAGTCCAGGGTCAGATGGCTCCCAAGGGGAATTCTACCAAGCAGTTAAAGAAGAGTTAATACTTAGTCTTCTCAAACAATTCCAAAAAAATAGATATAGAAGGAAAATTTCCAAACTCATTCTACAAGGCCAGCAATGCCTTGATTACAAAACCAGACAAAGACCCCATTAAAAAAGGAGGATTATAGGCCAATATCCCTAATGAACATAGATGCAAAAATTCTCAGCAAAATACTAGTAATGGAAACCAACAGTACATTTAAATAATTATTCATCACAATCAAATGGGATTTATTCCTGGCTGCAGGGGTGGTTCAATACTGCAAATCAATCAATGTGATACCACATAAATAAAGAAAGAATAAGAAATATATGATCCTCTCAGTGGATGCCAAAAAAGCATTTGACAAAATAGAGCATCCATTCTTGATAAAAACTCTCAACAAAGTCAGGAAAGAAGGAACACACCTCAGCATCATAAAGGCCATATATGAAAGACCCACAGCTAATATCATCCTCAAAGGGGAAAATCTAAGAGCTTTTTCACTGTAATCAGGAACAAAACAGGGATGTCCACTGTCACCATTGTATTTTAACATACTACTGGAAGTCTGAGCCTCAGTAATCAAACAAAAAGAAATAAGAAGCATCCAAATCATCAAAGAAGTCAAACTTTCACTGTTCACAGGTGACATGATACTCTATGTAGAAAACCCGAAAGAAAAAATTGATAGAACTGATGCACACATTCAGTAAAGTTGCAGGATACAAAATCAATGTACAGAAACCTATTGAATTTCACACCAATAATGAAACAGCAAAAAGAGAAATCAAGGAATAAATACCATTTGCAATTGCACCAAAACCGTAAGATACCTAGGAATAAACCTAACCAAAGAGGTAAAAGATCTGTACTCTGAAAATTAAAAGAACACTTATGAAAGACATTGAAAACTAAAGAACACTTATGAAATACACAAATAAATGGAAAAAAATATTTCATGCTTATGGATTGGGAGAACAAATATTGTTTCAATGCTTATACTACCCAAATCAATCTACACATTTAGTGCAATCCCTATCAAAATATCACCAGCATTTTTCACAGAGCTAGAACAAATAATCCTAAAATTTGTATGGAAACATACAAATAGCTAAACCAATCTTGAAAATGAAAGGCAAAGATGGAGGCATAACAATTCAGAACTTCAAGTTATATTACAAAGCTGTAGTGATCAAGATGGTATGATGGTACTGGCACAAAAAACAGATACATAGATCAAAAGAACAGAATAGAGAACCCAGAAATGGACCCACCACTCTATGGTCAACTAAGTTTTGACAAAGCAAGAAAGAGACAAAGCAATGGAAAAAAGTCAATCTCTTCAAATGGTTTTGGGAAAATTGGACAGCAACATGCAGAAGAATGAAACTGGATGACTTACTACACCATGCACAAAAGAAATTCAAATTGAGATGAAAGATCTAAATGTGAAATAGGAAAACATCAAAATCCTAGAGAAAAACACAGGCAGCAACCTCTTGGACCTCAGGCAGAGCAACTTTCTTACTAGACACATATCTGGAGGCAAGGGAAACAAAAGCAAACATGAACTATTAGGACTTCTTCAATATTAAAAGCTTATGCACAACAAAGGAAAAAATCAACACAACTAAAAGTCAGCCTACAGAATAGGAGAAGATATTTGAAATGCCGTATCTGATAAAAAGTTAGTATCTAAAATCTATAAAGAACTTATCAAACTCAACACCCAAAAAACAAAAATTCAGTGAAGAAATGGGCAGAAGGCATAAATAGAGAGTTTTCCTAAGAAGACATCCAGATGGCTAACCGACACATCAACAGATGTTCAACATCACTCATCATTAGGGAAATACAAATAAAAACTACAATCAGATATCATCTCACATCTGTCAGACTGGCTAATATTAGCAACACAGGAAACAACCGGTGTTGGTGAGGTGGAGAAAGAAGAATCCTCTTACGCTGTTGGTGGGAATGCAAACTAATGCAGCCACTCTGGAAAACAATACAAAGGTTCTTCAAAAAGTTAAAATTAGGGGCGCCCGGGTGGCTTAGTCGGTTAAGCGTCCGACTTTCGCTTAGGTCATGATCTCGCGGTTCGTGGGTTCGAGCCCCGCGTCGGGCTCTGTGCTGACTGCCAGCTCAGAGCCTGGAGCCTGTTTCAGTCTGTGACTCCCTCTCTCTCTCTGGCCCTCCACTGCTCGCGCTCTCTCTCTCTCCCCTAGAAATAAATAAAACATTACAAAAAGTTAAAATTAGAACTACTTTATGACCCAGCAATCACAGTACTAGGTATTAAAGGGTACAAAAATGCTGATTCAAAGGGACAATGTATCCTAATGTTTATAGCGGCATTATCAACAATAGCCACACTATGGAAAGAGCCCAAATGTCCATCGACTGATAAATGGATAAACAAGATGTGGTACACACACACACACACACACACACACTACTCAGCCATCAAAAAGAATGGAATATTGCCATCTGCAATCACGTGGATGGAACTGGAGTGTATTATGCTAAGTGAAACAAGTCAGTCAGAGAAAGACAAATACCATATGATTTCACTCATGTGGAATTCAAGAAACAAAATAAATGAACATAAGGGGAAACAGAGACAAACCAAGAAACAGACTCTTAACTATTTAGAGAACAAACTGAGTGCTTGTTGGAGGAGAGGTGGGTGAGGAATGGGCTAAATAGATGAGGGGTAATTAGGAGGGAACTTGTGATGAGTGCTGGGTGCTATATGTAAGTGGTGAATCACTAAATTCTACTCCTGGTCCCAATATTAATATTAACCAACCAGAATTTTAAAAAATTTTTTAATGTTTTATTTATTTCTGAGAGAGAGAAAGAGACGGCGTGAGCAGGGGAGGGTCAGAGAGAGAGGGAGACACAGCATCCTAAACAGGCTCCAGCCTCCAGGCTCCAAGCCGGCAGTCTGCACAGAGCCTGACACGGGGCTTGAACCCACAAACCATGAGATCATGACCTGAGCCTAAGTCGGAGGCTTAACCGACTGAGCCACCCAGACACCACTTAACCAACTGGAATTTAAATAAAAACTTGAAACAAAAATACAAGGACTCTTTGAAGATAGAAGTATCATTAATCTGTGAGGGGCAGAGGGAGATTTTCCAAATGAATACCTGTCCTCTTAACATATGAATGCCATGTTTTCTCCATCCTTTCTAAATAATGATCTCAAAGACTCTGAAAATCCGGCGCTGAAATACTGTGCTGTCCTTAGAAAAGAATCTTATAATTCTTGGTTTCCAAATCTACTTGTACATTATCAAAACATAAGAGTTGGTAAAAAAAAAAAAAAATACAGATTCCTAAGTCCCAAACTAAACTTAACAAACTTAAATCTACACTTAAGGTCTAACAGTCTATTTTTATCTAGCTTTTCCCATAATTGTAAACCAGACAGTCGAGCACTAATCTTCTCATTAATTTGAAAGACATTCATACTCCAATGGTAATCAAAATGTGATCTCTAGGCCAGCAATGTCAACATCACCTAACAACTCGGGCTTCAGTTCATAACTACTGAATCAGACATCTGGGAGGTGGAACACAGAAATCTCTGTTTCAACAAGTCTTTATAGGATTCTGACGCATATTTAAGCTTGAGAGCCATTGCTTTGAACAGTACTTCTCAAATAGTAATGTGTACATGGGTCACCTGGGGATATTGTTAAAAATCTAGATTCTGATTCTGATGGTCTGGAGTGGAGCATGTCATTCTACTCTTTCAATATGCTCTTTGGTGTTGCTAATTACCATACTACACATGTGACTGTAATTTATGTAAGATGAAAAGAAATTCACTTCTTCAGCAACATATGACACTACACTGCCAGACTGGAGAGCACAGATACAGAACATTTGAAACAATGAATAAAGTCTATTCAATAGTACTGTTTTAGAACTTCATGAACAGGTAGCTGAAGATGATACTCTGAATCTACTCACAGTACAGGACCATCTGCATTTTCCAATATTTTCTCACCACTAACATTAGGAGAATGTGTCCATTAAGGAATTCACAGAAGTATTGTTAAAATTTTCATTTCAGACAATCTTAGGAATCAACAAATGGGGCTAGGGTATTTATTTTTTTTCTACTTTGGTTTTTTTAGTAGGCTTCTGGGCATAAAAATTGGATGGGAGAGGTGTCAAGATATTCCACTGAAGTATGTTGGGTATGGCAGTAAGCAAACAGTTTGAAAATATAACACTGTCCCCAGTCAACACAGTCGTCATCATATGGCATCTGTAGAAGAAGGAAAACCAACCCTAAGTATATATCAAACCTTTTTTAAAAGACTACCAACAAGAACAGGTTTAAAATTATAGATTTAGGGGAAGTGAAAAACTGTAAGAATTTATAATAGATTGCAATTCAAAATTCACCCTGTTCTGAGAATTCTTGTTCTTGTACATTGTTAAAATTCTTGGAAAGTATGGGGAAGTTGCACTAGCCATGAGATGGGATTTTGAGGGAGAAAGACCAAGGTCATGGTTTAGCAGTTATTAGTCAAATGATTTTGGATTAGTGAGAAGAGAGCCCAGAAACAGTTGGAACAAAGTTATTACTAGTATCAGTGAAAAATATTTCATGTGCATCATTTTGAACATTACTGTCCTCAACTCTGTATACCTTAAGAAATGCAGTCTTTATGAATATACTCAAGTGTTGCGGACGAGATGACACAAAGGACAAGACACACACAAAAGACAGACAGAGACACAACTCCGGCCGGAGGAACAATTCTACACAAGCCCCTCTTGCGGTTTATTTTATACCCCGGTAACTGGATGCAAACTGAAATTTACAAAATACCTTCTTTTACAAAACAAGGGCAAGTAGCCAAACACATTCCAAGGACAGGGGGGAGCAAAGGGAGGAAGTGACCACAACATGTTTACTAAGAGGCCTGCTCACAATTCCAGCCTTCTCCTTACTTCTAAGGAGGGCATGTTCCCTCGTTTGCAAGCGGACCATTAAACTTGGATACTGTGTGCAGGTCTTCTGGCAGAGCATCCTGTTTGCAGGAATGCCTTGCCCAGGCAGGGAGCCCCGTGTGCAGGCACATCCCTGCGTCCCTAACCACGCTTTCTTATGGTCACTGTCAGGCTCCCACACTCAAGACCACAAAAAACATCAGCATTCAAAGCACTTATTGTTTTACTTCACTTACTAAAAGGTAGATCAGTTTTGTTCTTTAAACAACTTCAAAATTTTGAATATCATGATGGTTACTGTCTTTCCTTGTCATATCTTGTCCTCATCTTTCTTGTATCAGAGTATCTCCTCTTAAACATGATACATACTAGACCAAAATATCACATTTTCTTTGACAAAGTATTTTATTCATACTTTCTTTTATTCAACATATCAAATATTCAAGTACTTATTCAGCATATAATATGTCCACTATTCTAGACAATAAAGCAATAAACAATCCAGTAAGATTTCTGGCCACACAGTATTTATTTTCTCCTAAGTGGAGAGAAACAAGAAATAAAAATAATAAACAAGGAAAACTCATTAGTGATCAGTGCTATGATTTTTAAAGAAGTCAACATAAATAAAACTCATTCTCACTAACACCAGCTCCACACATTCTCCTTCTGCATTTGATTTCCAAAGCCATTTTTCTGGGCTTATAACTAGTCAGAGCATATTTCTATACATTTATATTTCTTAGAACAACAACAACAAAAAGCATTAACCGTTGACCATACAGTGGTATCACTGAGCCCAAAATCCCTTTTATTCCATCTGAACCATTATCCCCTGTCACACAAATCCCTGTGAAGTGAGAGTTGGAGACTTCCTCTGTCATGAACCTTTTCCTGAGGCCTTGGATTACTTAAACCATTCTCTAATTTACAGCTAATGATCTTCAGCATCGTACTTCATTTCAATGAGTTAAGTACTTGGGTACATATTTTGCATATATAATTCCTATCCTCTCTATATCATTTAAAGTTTACTGAGAAGGCTTACATTATCTTTGGGATGTTGGTTTTCTTCTGATATTTGCAATTCAAGGGCTTGCCTTCCACTTCCTTTTCCCAAAAGAGACATTTGGCCCCTGACATATTATGTCAAGAGCAAGCTCATCTGTATTTGTCACCAAGTTGTTTTCTGGTATTTCTATAATGACCTTAATTTTCCTTGGCTTTCTCATTGATTGGTCCACTACTTCCTCCTTCTCTACCCATCCTAGTATCAAGAGTTGGAAGAAGTATGAAACAGCAGCTGTGTTTGAACGGAAATATTCTTTTCAGCAATTACTTATTCGGGTTTCATTTTAGTAAAGATCCTGCTATTTTCCCTTTTTATTTCACCACATTATATGCTAGAATAGTCAGTGTTAATATTAGAACAACACCTTTTTTCCACTCTATAGTAAGTGATATGACATCTGACCTGATCCATTCTGTGATTCATAGATAACCTAAGGCATCTGGCCTTGAGAACGTCCAAGGCCTTCTGTTTGCATCCTTCTCTCTTACAGAATATTAGAAATGTGCCGTAGCCAGGTGTCCAATGTCTTTTCCTCTGTTAGTGGGCCAGCATCCCTCAAGCAAAGCGCTTTTTATAATTTTTTCTTATGGTCATACAATGGGCCAATTAGCTTTCCTCTCTTTTGGACCCCTGACTCAAAGTGCATTTACAAATCAAATACATGGTCCAAGATTCTATTTAAACTTGTTTGACATGTGATTGATATTTTTTCTAGTAAGACAGTTAGTCTTTTGCAATTATATATTTTAAAAAAATTTTTTTTTAATTTATTATTTCTAGGAGAGAGAGAGAGAGAGACAGCGTGAGCAGGGGAGGGTCAGAGAGAGAGGGAGTCACAGACTGAAACAGGCTCCAGGCTCTGATCTGGCAGTCAGCACAGAGCCCGACGCGGGGCTCGAACCCACGAACCGCGAGATCATGACCTAAGCGAAAGTCGGACGCTTAACCGACTAAGCCACCCAGGCGCCCCTAGTCTTTTGCAATTAAAGAGCTGAAGTAAGAAATAAAATCATTGCATACACCTACTTCCTGATAGCTACACAGAAATTACAGTTATTTTCATTTTCTGAAATGAAGTTTCAGAACTCTTGTTAGATTCCATTCATATTCTATTTCCTTTTAAAGATTTTGACAAGTACCTAATATAAACCCATAAAATTGTAAACAGCTTAAAATGTGTCTTAAATTTTGCTGTTATCATAGATTTACTGTATCGTACAAACCCACATTAACCTCTGGAAGTCCACATTCATTTTCATATGCCAAAGTCATTGCCATTCTTCCTATCAACAATTTTCTCTAATTCTAGGGTTAGTAAGTAGATTTAAGTAAAAAAAAATAGTCAAAAAAATTCATATAAATATCAAATGAAACTAAAATAATACAACAGTGTGTCCGACTCTCTTGGCATCCTCAAAATAGTTTTAGTTCCATTTTTAAAAAATGTTTTGTATTTATTTCTAGGAGAGAGAGAGAGAAAGAGAGAGAGAGAGAGAGCGTGAGCAGGGGAGGGTCAGAGAGAGAGGGAGTCACAGACTGAAACAGGCTCCAGGCTCTGAGCTGGCAGTCAGCACAGAGCCCGACGCGGGGCTCGAACCCACGAACCGCGAGATCATGCCCTAAGCGAAAGTCGGACGCTTAAGCCACCCAGGCGCCCCGTTTTAGTTCCATTTTTTACATGCTCTCTCTCTTCCTCTCTGTCTCTCATGTACACACACACACAAATACACAGTGCAATTCAAATATGTACACTATCACCACATCTGTGAAATATCACAAGATGCCAAATTGTTCCACTAAACCTCCTAGTTCATGTTATACATTCGAAGTAGGTGAAAAGTAAAATGATCATAACAAAGAGCTTTCTCTAACTGTTCAAACAGTTACATCATTGATTTGACAAAATAAACATATTCTGGTCATTATACACAACATTAGAAAGAGTGAAGGAAAAAACCGGATACTGACAACATAGAACATACTTTCCAGGAGCCAAAATTAAGCAGCAAATATAAATAAATAAAATAAGGCTAACAGGCAAGTCTAAACTGTATCACCACAATCTGGATATGCACACATGTAATTTTGTTGTTATGAAATGAACTCGATTTAACAACAATATCTTATTTTCTGAATTTGACCGATCATGGTAATGTGATCACTACCAGCTCAAACTTAATCTTTTTCACATTAATTTAGTTTTTCTGGACCAATACTTAGTCTTTCAGAGTTTTTCCTCATGCTCCTCTTTCCCTTCTCTTCTGGTAACACTTTGATACATCAGGCAGTGGAGCAGTTTACACATCATAATGTCAATTTAGGGTCAAGCTTCAATTTCACATAAGTACTTTAGACTCACTGAGTTCCATTTAGGTAGCTGTCTGCCTGGACTGTGGCATATGCAGGCATCTGTTGTCAATTTCTATGTACAACACAAGAGCTCTAGCCAAAAGATCTACTTATTCTTCAGCCGTCTCATAAAAATCCCTAATCCCTTCCATTCCACTAGCCTCTCAGCACTTTGTGGGCTCATTAGACCTTTTGGATGTTCTCCACAGCACATCACATTATGGGGACACAGAGTCAGGGGAGGGTGGTAGAGGTGCTATCTATCAGAATGGATCTCTCATGCCCTCTCCTGAAATATGTTCCACTGAAAAGATTTTTTGTTATCGTGGGCACTCTTCCAGTTACCTTGGTCATAGACTTATTAGTAGGTAAAAGAGGAGAAGCCCTGTCTGTTTTGAAAGTCCCCAAACTATCTAAGAATGTTTATTCCCATCCCTCCAGTTTTTCAGTTCACATGTAATGAACAGGGAGTGGGACTTCTGGCCATCTCATCTCTGAAGTTCTTCAGCCCCCTCTCCTGGCACACAGAAAGATTTGACTGGTTTCTTGGGGATGAGGGTGGAAACCATCTTTAAGTTAGATCTCACAACTATCTGTAAGAATAGTTAGCATTAATGAACTCTCTGCTCTAGACATTCATGTTCTGACTTGATAGTCTACCTCAAGATCTTTCAGATTTCAAAATAGAACTAATTTCTATTCCAGTAAGAGGAGTTAATTTCAAGCCAATACCCTCCCTTTTGAGTTTTCAAGCCATTGTGAATTTGAAACTACTTCTGTTTCCTAGGCTGTCGCCCTTTCCTTAAAGAAATAAAAGGCTTTGATCCAATGAGTGCAGACTTGGAACAACATTAATCTTTTTGGAAAGAGAAAACACCTTCAAAAATTTCTAAATTTGATTAGGCTATAATAACATCATATTAATGAGTGTAATTTATCATTCTATAAATAAAACTTTAATTTTATATGTATTATCTACAATACTTCCTACAAAACCCAACTCAAGACGCTTGTTTAAAATGGGAAATTCAGTTATATTAATATACACAAAAGAAACACACACACACATGATTTTAATATCAGATTAATACATAATCTGTAAATGAACAAAATGAAAATTACTTGTAAATCATGAGTGGTATATCCACAGTATTGTAATTCATTCTTGAAATGCATAATCATGAGTTTATTGATTTAGAAGAAGAAAAACCTAAAATCTCATGGATTATTCAGTCATTTATCAACAGATATGGAATGCCTGTGTAACAGAAGCTGTTAGAGGCACTTTGTAAACATAGCTAAACAGACAAAAATGCATTCTATCTTTAAATCATATAAGCAGTTTATTTTGTTACAAAAAAATAATATATTTCTGGAAAATGTTTCATACACTTATAGTAAACAGTTTTAAATGCTTTATTTTCTTATGTTTCTTAAGGCCACCATTTTTCTTGGCCTCAATTAAGAATTTCAGAATACTGGGGTGCCTGGGTGGCTCATTCGGTTAAGCGTCCAACTTCGGCTCAGGTCATGATCTCACAGTTCATGAGTTTGAGCCCTGCGTTGGGCTCTGTGCTGACAGCTTGGAGCCTGGAGCCTGCAGCCTGCTTCTGATTCTGTGTCTCCCTCTCTTTCTGCCCCTCCCCCACTCACACTCTGTCTCTCTCTCTCTCAAAAAAAAAACATTAAAAAATTTTTCAAAATATTTAGCTATTAGAGATTCCATCTGCGCAGGGTTTTCAATAGCTATATAACATGGAGCTGATGTTTAAAGTCCAAATACTAGTGTAAAACTATAAAGAAATATGAGTATCTGCCTATTCATCAGGAGGGAACAGTACTGGAATACTATCCAATTCAGGAAGAGACTGTAGCAGCTATGAGAATGCATCTTGCACACGTCCAACTACAGGAAGTAGTTAACCTACTGCATCAAAGACTGCTCTTCCTCTGTGCTTGACTGGAGGCCATACCTCCCATGATTGCCCCCAGCCAATGATTGAGCACAGCAGTTTCTTTCTTGGGAGACAAGGGATTCCTCTGCATGGCAACTTCGGCTTGAGGAATCCTCATAGCCTTCGCAGACAGGACTTGGTCTTTACCTAGTCCAGGCCTTTTTCCAGTCAAATGTCTTTTCCTTTCTTTTTCATTTGTGGTCAGACATTCATCATGATTGGATAGCTGTCCCAGCCTCTCACATTCTTCCCCATTTACTCTCATGGGTGTTTCCCCTAATAAGATCTTTGTACATTGAATCCTGTCTTGGTTTTTTGCTTCTCTGAAGACCTGAACTAACACAAGGCTAAATGCTTCAATGGTTAAACATAACCTATAAAGAAAGAACTAAGCGCTATATTGGGGGAGGGAGCAATTTAAGAGAGTAAACTTAAGAAGTCAAACTGTTTTCATTATTATGTTTGCTTATTTCTTAAATATAGGTGGTAGTGTTTCTCCAGGGTGGTGTTGTATGACAAAGATTCAGATTAGTGTTTCAGCTTAACAGACTAAGCAAAAAATTAAACTGATCACTCACAAAAAATTAAACTCACAAAAAGTTAAAGTGGAGAAGTGATCTGATAAGGAGAAGGGTCCTGGGTATCCCTGCACAGTTTTGCTCAGGCTATCCTACTACATGACTTATTCTCCCGATACTAATTCCGTAGTTAGTCACATAGGCAACTAAATAGGTCAAGACTAAGAGAAAATAAATGTTTTTTTTTCTTGCAGGGAAGAGGATTGACTTGTTTATTGCTTGCAAGAATATTTATGTTAGCTCAAAAACATGGGTGGACCTGGAAGGCATTATGTTAAGTGAAATAAACCAAGCACAGAATGACAAATACTGCATGATCTCACTTACATGTGGAATCTGAAAAAAAAAATCAAACTTAGAGAAGTGGAGAGTGGAATAGTCTTTGCCAGGGGCTTGTTGGTGAGGAAAATGAGGAGATGTTGGTCAAAGAATACAAAGTTTCAGTTATGCAAGATCAATAAATTCTGAAGATCTAACATACAGCATGATGACTAAAGTTAATAATAGCTAAAGTTATTTCATACTTGAAATTTGCTAAGATAATAGATCTCAAGTGGCCTCACACTCCCCACACACATACACATGAACACACACAACACTAGTGAGATGATGTGTTAATTAACTTGATTGTAGTAATAATTTCAGTGTATGCTTACATCAAAATATCACATTCTATACCATAAATGCATACAATTTTTACTTGCCAATTATTTCTCAGTGAAGCTAGAAAAAAACCACAGGCTCTTGACCCTGAGTTCCTCTCCTGTAAGTCAATCCAATGCATGTGTAGATGTCCTCTGTCACGTTGTGTTGCCCTATAGGAATTGAGGGCCAGAAAGCAAAGACAAATTTGCGGACACTGGTAATTGCTTCTGCTGTGGATTATGACGTCTCTTGTCTCTGCTTCAAAAGCCTCATGTCTTTGGTCATCATGTACACATTATGGCAGACTAGGTCGTTAGCTTGCAAGTGAAGTAAAATTTCATACCCTTGTCAGTTGATGACACTCACTACTTCTCTCTTGACAAACCTGTTTCTCTATGTTCCCTTTTTTGGTGAATGAGAGTACTATTCATCCTATAAAGAAGACAATTTCTAAAATATCTAAGAATAACATCAAAGTCCATTGTAGTATATAAAGAAAATCAATTAAGCATTTTTTATTCAATCAGAAAACACTGTTTTAATTAACTCAATATAACGGGCTATTATTCACTGAGGACTCATCCTATAGGATTTAATGAGACATCATTCATGTTCAAGTTATGGTTAGGAGAATAATAATAATGCATTTAAATGCTTGTATTGGCTTGAGTATAACATTGATTAATGAACTGCCTTTTTCATTCGAATGGTTTTGTTACAATCTTGCCATTTGCTTTAATTAAGTATTTGGGACAAATTATAATTTAAAGGGTTTTCACAAAGTAAATTTAACTGTTCAGCTCTTGAGTATGTTTTGTTTGAGCATAGAATCCTGGATATGTGTGTATAAATTCCTATGCAATAACTTCACAAAGCAAAGTGCACTGTATAATTATATTCTTCCTACTGGCTTTTGGCCCACATTAGTTAAGCATCCAAGTGTCCAGATGTTTCCAGAAATGCTCAGATAACTAGAGATAACATGTAAAAATATCTGTGCCAAATGAAAAATTAATGTTTCTCCTAATATCTGAGAAACATTTGTTAATGATATTATAATACAACTGAACTCTGAATTAGAAATGGAAATACCAGGGATGTTTTTAAGATCTAGTTATATAAACTTAAAAAACCAAAACTTCACTACTTGAAAATATATCATTTTCTAAAGTTACAAATGTAATGTCATGCTATGGAATTATTCTATTTTCCTTTTATAACACTTTCAGTTTATTTATTTTTAATAGTTTATTGTCAAGTTGGTTTTCATGTAACACCCAGTGCTCATCCCCATAAGTGCCCTCCTCCATGCCCATCACCTCCCTTCCCCTCCCCCCATCTTCCCTCAGTTTGTTCTCAGCATTCAAGAGTCTCTCATGGTTTGCCTCCCTCCCTCCCCCCCCACTATTTTTCCCCTTCTTCTCCCCCCATGGTCCTCGGTTAAGTTCCTCCTAATCCTCCTATACATGCAAACATATGGTATCTGTCCTTCTCTACCTGACTTATTTCACTCAGCATAAACCCTCAAGTTCCATCCATGCTGCTACACATGAAACCCACCATGAAATAACAAAAGTGTTATGGGTCCCTTATGTGCCACTCACGCATTATCAGTGATTTATTAGTAGCATTCAGCTACACATTTTACATGACACTCATATTCTCAATTATCTCAAAACAACATTTATTAAGGGGAAAGAAGGTTAAAAGTAACTGCCATATTTTGCTTTCTTTCATTTACTTTTCTTTACATGCAAATAATTGACTCCTAAAATATGTCAGAGAATAAAAGGTATGAACCTTACTAAATGGTGTACTAAAATACTCTTTTTAATGACTACAATCTGTTAATGGATCACTAGCAAAGGTCCTATTACCTTCGATACCAAACTTATTGTCAAACATAAAGATGAATCAGAAAAAATTTCTTTAGTGTGACATGACTAAAAATAGTAGCTAATAGTCTTAAAATTTTAAAAATGGAAATCATGAGTTTTGTAGCTAATATTTACTAGTTTTGTTGGTTGTGTTTTATCTCATAAATAGCACATGGATATTGTGAAATAAACTAATTAGTATCTGATTTCTGCTTTTCACTATTCACATTACTGATAGAGCTTTATTGATAATAAGCACATTTCATATTATATAAAGTATGAATCTGAAGTTACAATTAAAATTTAGTAAATGTCTAAAGTGAAGAGGTATAAGGAAGCAAAAGGACTCTCAGTTTTGAAATTAGGTAAGTTTAAATTTGAACCTATGATGTGCCACTTAATACCTAATATGTTAATTTAGGCAAATTACATGGCTTCTCTTATACTCTATCACCAGGTGAATATTGAGGTTACTGAATACTTCCTAGAGCTGTAGTGAGGATGAGAGATACCATGAGTAATGTATCTATAATATGCACAAAACATCATGGGTCCTTAAGAAAAGATGACAATTGTTATACAAGTTTAACATCCCTTCTATGTTCTCTATGTTATTTAAATTTTTGTCATAGATAAATCAATTTATCAATTTCTTGAAACAGTAAAAATTAATTTGGTAGTATGAATAATTAACTCCTACTATCACTGCTATGGAGTTTTTCTTCTCAGTGTTCTTATTTTATTCTAGTTAACATTATATTACCCATAACATTCTTATTTTCTTCTAATCCATAAAACATGATCTATACGAACACAATTTTGTATTCAGATGGAGATTCTAACTTTATAAAAGTTTTTTACAAGGTATATTCACATGAATGAAAATGTTTAGAGTTCCAGTTAGTTCAAGTTAAAGATATGATTATTTGCTGCTCTCACGTATACATATACATTGATATAATGGTGATTTTTTTGGTTTTACATAATCATATTTTGTAACTCAGGGTTGAAACTCACATAAGCCACTGACACGTTCAACCAATTCTAAAAATAAATTCTTAATTTTTCTGAAAACTTTTATTTCTGCCTTTCATTCCAAATTGAGTGAGATAATAAATACAGCAAATACCTAGGTAGAAACCCTTAGATGAATTGAAAGAGAAACCAAGGATACCTGAAAGGTAAAACATATTTGTCAGAAAGTTGTCTTCCTGGTGGTAGACATCAGAAAAATCCCCCTAAAGCAAGAAGGCATGCCAGTGTTTCCTGTGGATGAGACAATAGCGAAGTACTGAGAAGACTGTGTTCTTTATCTGTCCCAGGTTGAGGTTCATTTGATCTGAAGCACAAGGGAAAAAACCATTCTTTGGGCATCATCCCCCAAATGAGCCCAGGTCAGAAACTGTAGTGGATGACAACATAAGAAAGTATAAGAAGCCACAGTAGAGTGGATCACCTGATGCCTAGGGAACAGGTGACTCTCTCTTGCTGCCATGAAAATATGTAAACTGTATGTTGTGTAACCTATTTCAGTGAAAGAGTAGTTAAGGAGATACAAGAAGGAAATCTAAACTTTCCATGTATTTCAGTACATAATTTTTAAGGAATTATGTATACATGTAAATACAAAATAGTCACTGTCATCAGCATTTCACACCACTAATGCTTTTGTCAATTATGTCTTAAATATGTTTGTGTATAATTACAAAACCATATATCTCAATTTGTCCAAGATAGTCCCAGTTTACATCCGTCATCTTAAGGCAAATAGTAGTTTCCATTTTATGATCAAAGTATTCCACTTTGGACTATAAATCGCAGTAGACCACTGTGCTTTGATATAGTTTAGTTTTCTCTGTATTGTGCCTTTATAGTGTTCATACAGCCTATACTTTTATAAGTAATATACAATATATACTACCTTGGGGTTTATTTTTTACTTATGATGATGAAAATAGTATTTATTTAACTCATGATGAATATATTCAACATGTCATGTTGACCTTGGAAATAGGTGAAAAATTGTTTTGTTCTCAATGTTATCATTTACTTAAAACCATTTTGAGTTAAATCTATCCATAGTTCCAAACAGAGATTCTAACACACTTACTACAAGGAATGAATTAGTCTCCCAAAGGTGAAACAAACAGTTCTAAACTATTAAACAATGATCACTTGTATTCTCATTGATGTAGCATCCATCCATGAGTAATCCCATAGCTGAAGAAGAAAACACCAAGTTACCTGCAGTAGATTGCATTTTTGGTAGTTCTGAAACTTCAGGTGTTTCACCTATGCTCCCACAAATTGACTCCTGTGCCCTATTACTTTTCATTTCAGCAATTAACAATAAACATATTCCACTACAGAAAAGCATTTTATTTTATGGCCATTGGAATAGAATGACCAAAGAAATTTAATGACTTGAAGATTTCCATTATATCAAAACTCAGTTATTGTTTCTCAAAATGATTCTTTTGCTTAACATGAATACCCAAAATTGAAAGAAAAGGATAGATAACTTTAATTATGCATGTAACCTGGCATCTGTAGTAATTCCATTTGCCAGGAATTTTTCAAGGGAAAATAGTGAATATTGTCATATGGAACCAAATTGTGCCAACCCCAGAAAGCCTCATAATTGAAAAGATTGGTCACAGGTGTAAACGGACGTATACAAGGAAAACAGGAAAAACCAGGTTTTTAGTCATTAAAAGCTGCAGTACAGAAGACAGGATTCGGGTGGGCATGCATTACAAAGGAAAAACAACTGCACACCTGCTTCATGAGCATCATGAGTATATTTGATGCTCAATTAAATCATCATAATTATAATTTAGGGTGCCACCCTCAAGAAAGAATATCTTAACTTTAATTATCTGTCCAGCAGTTGCTATTCTGTTTTGCATAGATATGAGCAATCATGTTTAATTGTAACACAACAAACCAAATCTTAAAACTGCCTAGAAGACATTTTCTAAAATAAATAAAACAGCCGTTCATGCCATGTAATGTTTATCTACTGTTATTTGTATAGGAAGTTCTTACATTGATTATGCATGTATAATTATATATATTAGTTTATATATATATACTATATATGAAATTAGATTGTGTGTGTGTGTGTAAAACTATCTTAGATCAGAGGTAAATGATGAATAGAAAAGGGAGTTCACTATTGCGGAAATTTTCATTTCATAGAAAAAAGAATCTGAACAATATATTCAAGGAGTACATTTACTGTGACTAACTTTTGAACAGTATGTTTACTATTACCAACTTTTATATTTTATTAGAAGCTGTGAATGAATTGTTTGCAAGTTTCTTAACATTTCTCTCTAAGTACGTTTCCTTTCTGTAGGGTTTCACCATATACTACTTATACAACCTAAGTTCCTGAACCTTTGTGCCCTTCATTTTTCATTCATTAAATGAGAATGAGAATGATGTCTATTTATTTTAAGGAATAAATTAATTAATAAATGTATGTTTCTTAGAGTAATCCTCAGCACATAGTAAAAAACCAATAAATATAGCTACAGTTTTAAACATAAAACCAAGAAATGGTAAGGCTAACTTACTTATCCAAGGTGCATATTAAAAAGACAGTTTAAAACAATATACAAATTAAAATTTATAACTTATTGACTGATTATGCTAAAGCTAATTATATGATGTTGCATCTTTGTTTCTTAAAATTTTCTAAATGGTTTTTAAAAAATAAATTATTCACAAAAGCTTCTACTAACAAAAAAAGAGATAATGTTAACACAATAAACAGACTAACATGAAAAACAGTGAAAACTCTATGTTACCTTTAGTTATTTGACTTGACTTTCATAGGGCTTTGGACACTTTATCACCATAGAGATGATGAAAAGAGGAAACAAGAATCCAAAACATTTAGATATATTGCACTAAATATTTCTGATACTTCAAACTTGGATCTAGATACACATCAACTTCTGTGTTTTTTTCTATTTAACCACAGGCTTCTCTATTAACCTATACCAAATTCTCACTAATGTCCCATTGAAAGGATACAAAATACTCACCATGCATGTGCGCGCACGTGCGCGCATACACACACACACACACACAAGCTTACACGCACATGCACAAAGACCCCCCTCACACACACACATACATATACAGTAGCATTTATGGTGTTAGACTACTATACATTTATGTCCTGAAATGTCAATTATTTCCCTTTTCACTTGGGATATAGCTAACAGCCAAAGTTGTTCAAGGCTAAATCAAAACTAAAATAGAGTCTCCAGTGATTACTAAACTGTACCTTAAAGCAACTGCTTATAGCCTCCATTCCTTAAGAGAGATCAAAGATCAATGGCAAGATCCAATTTCAGATGAAAAAGATGTGCTGATTTATTCTCTACTCAAAATGAGAGCTCTTTCCTCACTCTAAACTGGTTAATCCTGTATATCAGAAATCATCTTTAATTTTACACTAACATTAAACCATGCTTTTCAAAGGGTAACATTATAATTATTATTTTTTTATTTCTCAAGAAGATTTTTAACTCTCTCCATCATAAAGGTTGTCCCTACTATAACCTAGATTTGCTTATACCAAAGTATCTAATATACACCCTACTTTTAGGATTGTCTCCCAGCTTGCCTGTCTATCCAGGATGCATTATGGGGTGTGGCACATAAAAGATGTTTTGAATGAAGAAATAAATGCATGAAAATGCAAGAATGATGTTAAAGAAACTATTCAATATCAAAAAGTGTATGTTATGGAAAACTTCCCTGAAGACATCAAATAACTAATCTTCAGCTTCCCCATATGTGAAAAAAATAATGGTAGCAATAAAAGTCTTATAGGATAGTTGCACAGAACAAAATAAGTATATATATTAAAACTTTAGTAAACCAAACATTATACAAACATGAGTTATTTTTAAATCTACTTGCTGGAGGCCGGCTCTGGCAGGTCCAGGGGTCCCTGAAGGATGGACGGTGTCGGCGAGAGAGAGAGAGAGAGAGAGAGAGAGAGTGAGAGAGCCCCGAGATTCTTTCTGATCACCAGGCAGGCATCTCTGTCCTGTTGGTTTTGGTGTCTTTATTTAAAGGTTCAGCAACAACATGAAGTCAGAGAAAGGAATTTCTGACAGTGGGAGGCCTTTTGTGATATCAATTGCAGAATTATCCCGACCAAGGAAATAACAGGATGTTCTTAGTGAAAAACAGGATAACATATAGGTTAAATTGTATATAGATAAGCTAGGAGTCATTCTGTCTGGCTCTCAAGAGGATGAATGTTTCTGAATTGGTTTGTTTGTGAAGACTACCATGGGGGCCCTAAATGTGTCAGTTTTTGCATCAGGGTTTATGTTTTAGCTACTCTTATCTATCCTCATCCCAGCTGCCAGTGTAAGGGAGGGTGTTTGTGGAATGTAGGCCTTGAGGAAGGACTGCTATGCTTCACCAATTAGCAAAGATATATGTAGTAACTATGTTCTGCCCTTATCTGTACCTTAATTTTACATTAGGCTCTTTGTCTCAGGGCCAGGCTCAATTGTAACTCTTGTGTTCTTAACCCCCTTTATTATCTAAGTCTTGGATCTGCAAAGCCCATAGGAAGAGCCTTTTGACAATCATCCACAGAGCTTTCATCTAAAATCTATTTTGGAATGGCAGGAATATGCTTTTCCTTATGAGGTATCTGTGTTCAGAATATTGGTCTGATATGGAATATTGTGAGGCCTGGTCAATACCAGCAGGCTGATTTCCAACATGAGCCAGTAGTAGCAGAAAGAGATACCAGTTTTCATTTCTCATGGCTGGAGCTGTGCAAACACTGCCATTTCCTTGCTGTGACTGCCATCCAGAGAGGCTGGTGCTGCTCCCAGCATCTACTTTCTACTAATCTTTTAACGCAAAGTTCTTTTTCCCCTTCGAATATAATTCTGATTAATTCAACTTCTTTTGCTTTCTCTGACCACTCCCCCCAAACCAAGATTTCAACTCTGTAATAATTGAGCATAAGTAGTCAGTCACACACTGTTATGTTCTACTTTAGTTGAGTGGGAGTATCAGAAATTCTGGATATATGTTCTTTCTCACTAGAAATGTCTTTAGTCACATTTAGCTTTCAATCTCTTCCCTCTTGTATCACTTCATACAAGGCTGTAATTGGTATTTACTGAATGTATCAGGTGTATGTTGCTAAAGTAGATTCTCTCAACCTCTTTCATAAAATTACTGATACAATTAAAAACCTGGAAACTCTCTGTGTTTCCTTGAAAGGTGAATAATTTATCCATGCTGCCTCAGTCATTTTTACCCCTCCCAGGTATGAGTTTCTCCAGTGAGATTTTATACACAGGAAGTACCAAGCCTTATCCCTCTGCTGCCTTATATTGTAATGAAGACATTTGGGGAAAGTCTTCCAAGAGAAGATGAAGAATTATTTATGCAACAATATGATCTTTCTGAACCCCCCAGGAATATCTAAAATAGCGTAACATTATTTCATATTTCAAATGGATTGATTGAATTTAAAGACTTGATTTGGTAATGGTAATAATTATATTTGAGTTAATGCTGCTTCTGTTATCCCAAGGGTTCACAAAGACTACATCATACAACTACTTCTGGGATATTTAGCAGCAATGGGGCATATAAAAATGTTTTTCTTTTATTTAACTTTTCAGTATGGCTTTTATTTTTATTTTAAAGAAAAAATGATCTTAAAGTATTTAACTTAAATTATATGCATACCTATGGTGAAATCTCTAGAAATAGATGTAACTTCATTGAACATTAACTAGCTAATATATGAAAAGTACTTGCACTAGCTCATTAATCAAGAAGTACAAACAGGGGTGCCTGGGTGGCTCAGTTGATAAATATTCGACTTTGACTCCGGTTATGATCTGAGTTTGAGCCCCTGATCGGGCTCGGTGCTGACAGCTCAGAGCCTGCAGCCTGCTTCAGATTCTGTGTCTCCCTCTCTCTCTGTCCCTCCCCCACTCATGCTCTTTCTTTCTCTCTCAAAAATTAAAAAAAAAGTTTAAAAAAATTTTTTTTTAAAAAGAAGTACAAATATTTGAGAGTTTCAAAATAAACTCTCAAAAAATTTTTTTTGTAGATAGGCAGTTCTATTTGGGAAACAGGGATCAAATGAAAGCTCTTAAGGAGACAGTTAATATAATTTATCTGTACATAAAACTGACTTAGTGTTTTAGGCTTCTATACTTACCCTGAGGTACTAGTCTCATTAGGAGGGGAGAAAAAAAATTTCCTATATGTAAAGTTAATTCTTTGAAAGCACAAGATCCTCAGAGAGAGGAGTTGAACATTTTTAAGATAATTTTTGTTTTACAGATAGAAATTAATAAATGCAATTTCATACTCAAAGTTTAATTTTTGTTTGAATGCTTTTAGTTTGCCAACATCTTCAATTAAGTCAAATAAGACTGGATTTCACATGATGTCTTGTTATAGTTCTAATTTTTTTAAAGTATCATTAGTAATAATAGGAAATCTGTGACTATGTTTTTATAGAATATGAATAACTTCTGGATAATTCTAAATTTCTAGTCAATTATAGTCATTTACTATATTTCAGCAATTCAAAACTATATTTCAAATAAATCATTTGTTAATTCGTAATTAAAATACAAAAATAATTTGATATTTTATTAACTTCTGTAACACCAGATACAAAAAATGAGCAACATACTGACATATCAGGCTCATAACTCATATTTACTTATTTAGCTTGTACAAAAGGTGATGCTTGACTACACAGCACAAGCAAATCCTAAGACTTCTCTTTCTCTTTGAAATCAAAAGCTCAGTTGAAATTTCTTTTGTTTTCCTTTCTCGGCTTATAAAAATGTATCCCTTATCTTCCTCTCTCTTTCCCTTCCTCTCCACAGCCCCAACAAATGCAAATACAATTAGTTACCTTTAGATTGTACCTAAATGTTCCTGGCTTGTTCAAAAAAGGTTCAGTCATCGCAATATGCATTAAATCATAATAATGAAAATTTCAATAATAATAAGCTGACATTTAATGAATGTTAAGCTTCAGGTACTTTGTGAACTGCTATATATTCATCACTCAATTTTAAAACTCATAACAACCCTGTGAGCTAAGTATTATTATCCCTATGTTACAAATAAGTAGACAAGATTTGAGAAGTTGAGTAACTTAATCAAGGTCATAAAACTAATGACTGACAGATTTGGTAATCAAAACTGGGTCTAGCTCAACTACTACATTGTATTTTCCTCTCTGTATTACCTAAAAATAAAGCCCATTTCCAAAATGAAACTGAGGAGAACGTAAATCATGTCTGTCTACTTCATCACTGTATTTCTCAGGACCTAGAAAACAGTGCAGTGCTCATTTTGTAGAATGAATAAGAGTATCCATTACATTCAGTCAAAATTTTTTTATCATATGAAAAGCCATGGTCACTCTGCCCTATACAACCAAAAGCAGAAATCATGGTGTTGTGGTGGCAATGCTTTTATTTTTGTTTCCTTTTTCCTCTAATTCATCCGCTTCAACCAAGCTTACTTCTGTATGAGATTTTCTCCCAAGACTTCTCTTGCTTTTGTACTGTTCCACCTTTGAGCAGATCTCCATGCTTTCTCATAGCCACTCTTGGTTTCATTTTCTGGCAATTTGTTCACAGGCAGAGATATGTAATCTTTTACAAGTCAGTTACCATTTAGCTTTCTTTGTAAGAGAAACACAGGAAATATTTTACGTAGATTTCCTTAGATAATTGTTTTTTACCTGAGGGGGTATGGCAGTCTCTTTGTTCACTGAAGAAAAGACCACCGGAAACCCGGTATATTCACAACTGAAGAACTGTGCCTGGATTTCCTTCACAGGAAGAGGAGGATTAGTAGGGAAAATATGTGGACAAGACGAGATTTCCTATTCAGTGAGCATGTGTGTGTGTGTGTGTGTGTGTGTGAGAGAGAGAGAGAGAGAGAGAGAGAGAGAAGAGAGAGAGATCTTCTTTATCCATTCATAGATCAATGAACACTTATGTTGTTTCCATATCTTGGCTATTGTAAATAATGCTGCAATGGACGTGAGGGCTTACAGATCTTTTCAAATTATTGTTTTCATTTTCTTTGGGTAAATACTCAGAAGTGGAATTGCTGGATCATATAATAGTTCTATTTTAAACTTTTTGAGGAAACTCTATACTGTTTTCTATAGTGGCTGCACCATAATTTCATCTTAACCCATGAGTTTTGCATGGATAGATAGATAGATAGATAGACAGATAGATATGAGATTTTATAACTATTTAACACATGTTTGCATAGTGCCCAGATATTATGGACTATATAATATAATTTTGAAAATTGATGAAACTTTCTTTGAAGACTATTATATAGTTCAATTTTTGTCAATGTTGTATGATGTTTTGTAAATGTTAAAGCCAACGTATATTCTGTATTTATTGGAGGCAGAGTACTCTATACATCTTATAGCTAAAACCTGTCAGCATATTCTATATTCTTATTATTTTTTGCCTTCCTACTTCTTCATTTTGCCTTCTTAATCCTTCAAAACAAAAATGTTTTGAAACTTTACTATTGTCATGCATTTTTCAATTTCTCTTTGTAATTGTCTGTATTTTTGCTTTTTAAGGTTCTCATTTTATTGTAGTGTTCATTAGTGTACTGTGTTCTATTTATATTTATTATCCTTTTATATTTGAATGCTGTTGAGTAAGAATTAGTATTTTCAAACTAATTTTTTTTTTAGTTTGTAAGATTCTGACATTTTAGAGTCAATTCTCTATTGAAATATTCCAAAAAAAAATGATATTTTAGTCTGAGGATTATTAGCAGTTGAGGTGTGAGTTCTAGAGTGTACTACAGGTTTGAACCATCCTGTCATGTAGTTGTGGGCACAGCTGAAACTGAAACCTCTCCACAGCTCTTCTTAAACGTCCTCCAGGAAGAATGAGATTCAGATTTCAATGAAAACAAATAGATTGCAAAACATAGATTTCGTCAGTCATGCATTCTCTATAAATACCACATATTTACATCTCTATCCATCATCACCTCTTCTCCTGGACATGAAGGAAACTTGTCTTCTGTTTGAGGCTAATTCCACCTGTGTTCCTGATACAAATCTTCTGCACCTCAGGGACATACTCCTTTAGTTACTCACTTCTTAAGTGAGTTAGAGACTCACTTCTTCCCCCGTAGGATACGAAAACCCGTCAGTATTGCAGATCCTCTACAGCTCTCCAGTGACTCTATTTCTCCTACTATCTACTCTATCCCATAATATCTCCTCTCCTTTTACAAACAAGCTACTTTATTGCGTATAGGATATCACCTTTCAATTCTACAAAATCTAAGTTTATATTTAAAAAAAAAACCACTGTATTAAAAAAAAATTACACCGAAATTGTTTGGCCCAGTTAACCTACAGTTTTCTACTTCCAAATCCAATGCGTTGTTAGTTCTCATCAAGAAAGGTCTTTGAATTACTGATATCTTAACACTCTCCCTTCACTTGGCCCCTGAGATAACATTATTTTCTTAGTTTCCTACTTCTTTGTTCTCTCTTAGCAACACCACCACTACCACCCTTTAATCAAATGTTATCCCACTATGTTCTGCCTTAGAGTTCTTAACTCATTCCATATATACATTTTGTTGATGAAATACTACTATGTTAAGTTTTGTCTATATCCTTGTGAATTCTAAATCCATACTTTTAGCTTACTCCTCTCTTCTCAGATTCTTGGGAAATATGTTGTTTATTTGGCAAAGGATTAATAGCCCACACTTGCTGGACAATGTTTTATTTGTGATGAGGAAAACTTGAAAGAAAAATAAGGAAATGAAGTTTATTGTCAGATTATGACAGGCTCTGCCAGTGAAGAAATGTGAATACTACTAAATGGGTCATGAAAAAGCATCAAAACATTATGCTTTATGGATACTAACAAAGATACTAACTTTATGGGATAATATGGCTTTAGAAAGTATATCAGTTTATGGTAGTCACATTGGAGAGAGAAAGAGAAGAGAAAATGATGGGGAAACATTAGGACACAAAATTAGCATAAAATCAGTGACTTAAAGTAGATGGAAAGGGTTGTAATGTAAAGTGAGGGAAAGACACAAAAGAGTTTATAAAACACAATATACAATGATTTGTGAATCCTGGAGTGTGAGAAAAAAGAAAAGAAGGACTTGACACAACTGTTAAAATTTTCAATCTGGCTGAATAGAAAAGGAACACCCCAATAGGGGAAAAAAAGGATTAGTTAATTTTATCTCATATGTAAGGTACATCTCTGTGGAAAAAAAATCTGCAGACAATTAGAAAAGTAATTCTGATATTCAAGTAAGAAGCCATGCGAGAAACAGAAATTAGAAAGTTAGTTAAGCTGATGGTGGATGTGCTATAAATGGAAAAGGTCCTCTAGAGAGGGTAGCGTAGACCAAGTAGAATCATGGAGAGTGACTACATTTATGTGTGGGGCCAGGGGGAAGAGGCATTGCTATGGGCAGAACATGGAAGCCATCACAGGTAAAAAGAAGATAACATCAAGTAAGCGAAAGGAAGAGAGAATTTTAAGAAGAGTATGATTGACAAGGACAAAAGTTGTAGAAAAATCAGTATCTAGGAGGTTTGAAAAAAAGGCTTTGTATATAAAACTTATTTGCGTAAACTGAGTACACAGTATCATTTATTCAAAACACATAGATTGAAGTTTAGGGAAAGTGGAGCAGCAACTCTTCCTGATTGAATGCTCGCACCATGGTATACAAAGACAAAGCAGATGCCTTCTACTTGGAAGACACAGCAGACGCTGGAAAGTTTATCGCAAGTTTACTGCCCTCAAGGGTATCCTATTTGGAGAGGAACACCTACTGTTATTTTAGGGACGGTTAGCTAATAACCAAATCAGTGCACTAAAATATATCCTTTATGTACTTTGAAAAAAGGCACTGTAGGTATTGTGGGGGGTAAAAAAAAACACCTGTTATCAGTATGAAAAGTCTGAGTCATTAATGTTAGACGTGAATCTTAAAAATAAGCAGAGTGAAGCCTAGAACTGCTTAGACAGGGCAAATAATAGGGCTGAAGACATAGCTAGAAGTCAGATCACGAAAAGCTTTGTATACTCTGCCATATGGACTCTTGTAGCATCTTAACAAAAGGGACCATTCTGGAGAGGATCTTTTTAAATATTGACAATTTCCCCCATATTTCTTTCCCCCAATAATCTTGTCTCCATTCTAGTAGAAAGCTATTCTGTACAAATTGCCAAAATAAAGGAAGGTAACCTCATTTCCTAGGTAGATAACCAGGGAAGGAGCAATATTCCAGATATAGAAAAGGTTGCTTGATGTGCCTTTAAGAGAGGGCCTCAGACAGCCTTACGGAGAATCTTTGTGCTTCCACATGACAGCAGAGCGGCACACTGATCTCTGAGCTTACAAGGACAGACAGACGATGTACAGAGTACTACAAGACCTAAAAGCACATGTGGCCAGGATCCTGAGACATCTCCAAGGGCATCTGTCTACACAGATGACACACAAGACAAGATGCCCCCAACATTTAGTAGTTTGACTACACATAAGCTACATTAACTTCTACAAATCAGCTTGCTCTTTTCATTCATATAACAGACACCATCAGTTCTTTCAAATGGTAAAAATACAACACACGAATCCTTCCTGTGATTCCACATTTTTTGAAATAGTAGGATATATTTAGGGTTTTTTTTTTTCAGTTCACTAATATGTTAACTAAATGATACTTAATATTAGAAGCAAGAAGGAAGTCTTCCATAAAAAAGGGACTATACCAGCAGAATTTAACTGAATGACTCTCTGAGTAAGGTTATGCTTTGGCCCACTGAAAAGAAAAATGGGTATTGAAATATCTCTAAGTTGATCATATAGTATATATCCTTCTTTACTGTTTCTCAGTGCAATGATAAATTATTGATGCGAGAAATTACATACTGCAGTATTTCACTGATTAAAAACCAAATTAAACATCTCAGAGTTAATACTGACGAGACACTCTCTGTTAATAGTAACATGAAAATGTCTTTGACACATTAAGAAAACTTTTGATGACTCTTTTCCTTTTTATGTCTCCCTTCACATCTGAAGATATAGTGTAAGTTGATAATACATTATAAAATGACCTTCACAAATCTAAAATAATGACTGCCTAGAACGGATCACGGTATTATGGATTACCCAATGAATAATGGCTAGTTTTAATGAAAAGGCACAGTGAAACTTATTTGACCCTGCTACTTCTCTATGTCCTTCCAAAGGGTCAGAGTAATATTCCAGTCCATTCTTTCCCCATAACTTAATGATTTCTGATTTAGCATGTCTAGATCTGCAAAGGAAAAAAATCTCCAGAAATTTTTAATCCTAGTTACTAAAACTAAGTTAAATGGTAAGGCAAAGTAGTAAATTTTCAGTGACAATATTTAAATTAGAATCTGATTTATCTCTACTATCACCCACAGATGGAAAGTGAGATGTAGGTGTATTACTTTAACAACAATAATATATGTTAAAGAAAAAAAACATCTTTATCAAAATAATTAGAATAATTTTCTTCCCCCTAGAAAACATTTTTAAAAAGGATATTTAAGGGGCACCTGGGTATCATTCAGCTAAGTGTCCAACTTCAGGTCATGATCTCACCATTTGTGAGTTGGAGCCTCACCTCAGATGCCCTCAGCTCAGAGCCTGGAGCCTGCTTCAGAGTCTATGTCTTCCTGTCTCTCTCTGTCTCTTCCCCACTGATGCTCTGTTTTTCACTGTCTCAAAAAATAAACATTAAAAATAATTAAAAATGAAATTCACGAATTTAGAAGCTGACACAGCTAAACAAAATGTATAATATGAGAGAGAAATAGCTGCAGCACTAAGTAGTCAATAGACATTTGATTGTTTCAATTTACTGAAACATCTATTTGAATGAACTGACTAAAGTTTGGGATGGTGGGTTCATGTAAGTTTTGCCATAGTCAAAGATACTAATGAAATTTGAAATGTAGTAATAACACCATTAAAATAAAAATAAGTAAATTAAGACAAGCATATTTCACATTTATACTTTTTATACTCTAAAAATTAACAAAATTGTATCAAACAAATACCTTATGTATGATTTGCCTCAATTAAAGTGCCAAAGTAGACTGAGGCTAACTTCCTTCTCTGAAAGGAGTTAATACATTTTTAAAATTTTTGCTACAATAAAGACTGATTCATATTTTACCTTTCAATGTCATATTGCCAATACCCAATTTTTATTGTCACCTCTACAATAAAGCATGTTCTCTTCTTGTCAAGCTCAAAAGGGCACTATGATGAACCTTGCATTGCTTTGGCTCATCATTTCCCTGTCAACATCTATCACAACACTGTAGAAAGAGTATCTTTCCTACAGTTATTTCAATGAAGCTGTTATATAATCAGTGCTTACTCTGCCTGAACATCACTGCTCAAAACTGCATTTTTCAGGAAAATAAAAAAGAAAGTCTTGCTTGTTTTCATGAATGATGTGCAATAAGATGTATATGCCAAGTAATTATTTTCCAAAATAATCCCACATTTCAAAGAAAATTTGCTGAGTTAACAAAAGTATCAATAAAATGAGAAAATAAAACAAATGTGGGTCAATGTCAAACCTGAATCTAAGTGTTGCTTGATAGCTTCAGGAAGCCCGTGGGATTTCATGTGTTCAAAGGAAGCTGATATTCTGAGTAATTTAATGGGGAAGTTGATGGAGAAAAAAATCAACAGAGTCGTAAACTACAAATAGATGTGATGAACAAACTCCATACAGTGGAACTATTAAAAGATTACACTCTAAGAAAACTGAAAGACTAGTCCATGAAATATCATCAGCTTGCCAAGCGAATATTCTGTGGCAGAGATACAGAAAATCAGGGTCATTCCCTCTCCACCTCTCGTTTTTTAGGTGACCTGATAATGCTCAGTCTTAAAATTGGACTGCCCTGGGTTCAGTTTTGTGCTCTGCTGCTTTCTTACAAGCAATGTGACACTGTGACTGTAATTTATATTGCTTATCCTTCAGTTTCTTCATTTTTCAAAGGATGCAAGCTTGGTGGGTGGATTAGAGCAATTTTTACAAAGTATAACTCCTGGTTATTTTTAATTTATTATGATGATAAAAATGGACATGAAGACAGTTTAAATGATAATGAGGCTAGTTTAACAACTCTAGTCTCATATCATCAAGCCCTGTTTGATCTCAAAGGTACATCAAAACACAAACCATTTAGACACTCTCTGAGGTTATCCTGGGTAGAGAGTTTTCTAAATGGCCTATTTCCTAAATGGAAACTATTTCTTCAAGATTAGATAAAAACGCTTCTTACTTGCATGGGGAAAGGAATTTTTCTTTTTGTGATTATGCAGAGGTAAAAGTGAGATCAATTTCAGCCTCATAAAGCATAGAAAGACACCAAAAACAATGGAAGAAACAGGATTTGGTTTTGTCTTAAAGCAACTAAAACCCAACTGAAGTAGCTTTGGAACTGACTATTTCTTTTTTTCTTTTCAAAAAATTTTTAACATTTATTTATTTTTGAGAGACAGAGCATGAGTGGTGGAGGGCAGAGAGAGGGAGACACAGAATCCAAAGTAGGCTCCAGGCTCTGAGCTGTCAGCACAGAGCTCAATGTAGGACTTGAACTCACGAACTGTGAGATCATGACCTGAGCCGAAGTCAGCTGCTTAACCAACTGGAATGGACTATATTCAAAATGGTCTAGTGGCAGCTGCCACTGGAGAGAGAGACATGGACACTGTCAAGCCTCCCTTTCTGTTTTTGTTTGTGATCCATACCTCTTTCAGTTTGTCAGTCTCATATTTTCAATTCAGTTTTCTCCATAGACTAGCACCATGCACACAAACAGCCCTGGACTCAAGTATGTCTAGCAACATGAGACAGGAGAAACACCCACCTCTAGTATCGAAACTCCTAAGGACAGTTTCTAACTTCCCTAAATTGGATTCATCCACCATCCCTGGAACAATGATCACAACCAGGTATTGGAAATACCAGAAATCAACAGGTTTGGGTCATTTGACTATCACTGTGAGTGATTAAGAATCTATATTTTCACCTTCCAATAGAAGAAAAGTTTGGTCTGAAAGAGCTGCATTTCCCTGGGGTGTAAGTACAAGTACCAATAAGCAGAAGAAATTTATATACTGTAATAGGAGTATAAAATGTTGTATATTATGTATATATTAGCATATATTAATATAAATGTATATATTAGAGTAGAAATCCCTTTTTATGCCAATGTTCAGCAATGAATATATTCCTGCCCTTCAAATGATAGACAGTGAAAAACAGTATAACATAAAAATGATTATCATGAAACTAATAAAGAGAATAAAGTGGATTAAGGCAAAAAAGAAACAAGATTGATGTTAAATTCAAGGTAGACATTTTTCCTATTTATATCTCTGAGCATTTATATATATACATGGTTTATAAATTGTCTAAATTATTTTTTCACCACACCTATGTAAGTTATCCTGAAGTCAAATTTAACTCACTCATTCCTTAGGACAGACTTAATAATCCTTTTCATAAATTAACCTTCAGGAATGATTTCCCATGCTTGCTTTATCTCATAGGGTCAATGATTTATTGCCTAGTCAGATGTTATACTATATTCATGTTATATTAATTAATGAAGGTATGTTCAGCCACAAATAAAAAAAATATTATAAATGGTGGCTTAAGGGAAATAAGTCTATCTGTCTTGCACAACAAGAAGGCCATGGTTAGACAGTCACCTTGGTACAGAAGCTCATCCACATCACCTGGGACCTGTGTCCTTTCCTTTGTTCTGCTCTGTTACCACTGGCTTGTGGCAGTCACATTTCTAGCTACGCAGTTTTCATTTCAGAAAAGAAAAGGTATAAATGGGAAAGGATAGAGAGCAAATAAAGAAAAGAGCAGCCAAGTTGCATTTCTTTTTATAAAAACTTCTCTGGAAGTGTAAGTCAGCAACTTCTTGAAGTCCATGGGCCCAAACTGCATCATAGTGGCCTTCCATGGCCTCAAATTAATGTGAGACGATAGATATTTTTAATTGGCACAT
The DNA here is from genome assembly GCF_003009895.1 of Hyaena hyaena. Classification (NCBI taxonomy): domain Eukaryota; kingdom Metazoa; phylum Chordata; class Mammalia; order Carnivora; family Hyaenidae; genus Hyaena; species Hyaena hyaena. Next base: position 838,591 of record NW_024081347.1, read on the forward strand.
TTTCACCCAATGAAAATTAGAGTTTTAACTCATAAAGAAGGAGAGAATGCCAATCGAATAAACAACTACTTATGCTGAGAATCCTTTCATGATAAAAACAAATCATCTATAATTTATAGCCCACACAGGCCTCATATACAACTGGTGTTATAAATGAAAATAATAATAGAAAACCATGATATCTACAGCTAGTTTATGTATAACATTAACAAAAAAAGTTTCAGTTACCATGGCCAATTTAAAGAGTATGTCTGAAGAAGCTTTCCATTTGTTATGAACTCGCATGTTTTTTTTAAATTCCATATAGCTAAGTTATTATGTAGGCATATATTATTTTTAAGACCAGAAAACCAACTTTCATAGAGTTGAAGTAATATTCCCAAGTTCCACAGCTAGGACCAAGAATTTAACTGAGATATTTTACATTTCACATCTCCTTTTTGTTCACCATGCTTTCCTACCCATTCACACCTGTAAGCTGAACTATTCTGCCTTTTGTTTCTCCCTCAGGTGTACATTAATGTTCATTTCAACCAAACCCAAACTTTAAAAAACAAAATATAGTTGAAGAGGTAGCTTGTGGTTTAATTGGTTTTAGGCTCGAACTTTTAGAGGAATAAATCTGGAGAATCTTTAGTACACTGATTATTGCTAAAAATAAGTATAAAAATAAATAACTAGATTGTTGATTAATTAATAGGATACTTCTCTACTATGCTAAGTATAACAGGTAAAGAAAACTTGTTAATCATGCCAACACATGTATACTTCAGTAGCAATAGGTTTTTTTTCAAAGGTTAATGATTACTGCAATGATAGGTTGAGTTATAAATATACATAAAGGTCTTTGATTAATTCTGACAAGAAAAGTGTTTCTGAATGAGAATGAAATCTTTCAAGAAACTCTTGAAGCAAAACAAAAAGTTCTTCAAGTTACTTAAAATTCAATTTTATTCATGATGTTTTAGGTGACTACAACTACAGAACTTCTATGGAAATCCAAAATTGTTAATGTAATACTGTCCATCAAAGGAATGACAAACCAGGACCTTTCCTGACATCATGAAATAATTAGAAAATGTTATATTTTGAAAGGAAAATAAGAAAACAGTCACTCTGTTTAGCACTCACTATAATCCCTGTTTTTTTGCTAGGTGATTTATGAGCAAATGATCCATGAATAGTATTGATTATAGATTGCTGCTATTGACATGTAAATGCAAATTGTGTTTGATCCTCCCTATTGATGGAGTGTGAGAAGAAATTGCTGGCCACATCAATGGAACTATCAAGAACTAGAAGTTTTGTGTTTTATCTGTTCTGATAAAGATCTCAAATTCAGCATAGCAGTTGCAGCTGGGGCTATTGCCTGGTTAAATTTATGGCAGTCCACTGCTCTCTTTCAGGACCCATCTAGTGTCTCTTGACCAAAATAATCTAAATAGGGATTAAACAGGGATATGATACAGACCACAACCCCTACACCTTTAAGGATGTTAGGTGACACTAATCCCTGAATTTCTTTCTTCAGCACAGGTAAAGGGGAAAGAAAAAGAAATGTTTCATTTTTACCCTATGGAATAGCATCAGGAATGGGTCAATCTGATGACATACAGAGCAGGCATCGAAAATTTCACTGCAAAAGAACCTTGAGCAAAAGGTTCCTGCTGTTTTATGGAACTGGGGAAGCTGGGAGATTGCAAAGAGGGAGGACTAGGAGTGGAAAAATACAAAGTCAGAATGGAGAAAACAGTCTTAAGGCCACATGATAGAGGGTTAGGCAGGGTTGCAGAAAACTCCCTCGGTCAAGGCCTCCAGATTTTGTAAACAAGTTGCTGGAAATGTACATTTATGTATAAACATGTCAGGCCCGAGGTGGGGGAGATAGTCTGGGCCCTTGACTGCAACTTCCAGGAGAGACTGCAATGCCGTTGTTGTGTATGCACCCTGCGCAGGAGAAGGCAGTTTGCCCTCTTGGGGCCTGTTAGGCAAAGCTTTTGTAATTATCTATAGACAGGCCTGAAAGACCATCACAGGAGTTGGCCTGGACCCAAACTCATGAAAGTTCTGGCCACCAGAGATTATAAAATATCCTGGGAACAATAATTATGTTTCAGGTTCTAGAAGGCAAGTAAATTACAGACAAGAAGGAGTCATTTTCTCACCCCTAAATTTGATAAACGATAAAATGAGATGGTCATCAAACTAGTACCCAGAGGAACATTATTTCAATTATGGGCTCCAAGAAAAGGCAGTGTCGATGCAGCAACTGTCATAGGAAGCTCCCAAAGAACAGCTGAAAGCTTGAGTAAAAATGTTCTGTATGTAGGTGAGATTCTGGGGACCGAATCTTTAAAACAACTTTGAGAAAAATTTGTATAGGTTACGGTGATTCCAAGTATGGTAGGATGCTTATTTGAAATACTGTAGGGCTCAGATGTTTGTTCTGAGGAAATAGCTTTCTGTGTGAATTGAAAGAGCCGTTTCCATTGATGTCAGCAACACTTGATGCCACAAGCTAGTTCATTATAGTACATTCTGCAACTAATAATTGGGGGTGGGGGAGAACATTCTTATTTAATGGAACTACTGCCTAGGCAATTCAACTAAAATCTGCAGTTACATTAAAGTCAATAGGTATGAGAAAGTGAGCAAAATAGCTTCCTTTTAGGTCTCTTCTGCTTTAATCCATAACAGTTGGAACTATAAGGCATAAACCTTGACAAATCTATTGCTCTACTTTTGATATGGTAGAAGAAATAGTGACATCTGACCTCAGACTCCCTGCTTGAACCACGGATATCAGGGTGCTTGACAAACACAGATCAAAAGACAGTGATAAGTATAGTGAGAAATCTCATTCTCAGGTTTTGTAGTAGAGGAGAAGTTGCAGAATCTGCCCACAAGGATTCCCATCCCATCAGATGTGGTTAGATAAAATCAGAACAGATACAAAACTGTATAAAACTCTAGACATGCTTGGAAGTCCTAGAAAATGCCTGGAATTCCTGCTGGTCAAAATGGGGGGCTTGGAACATTTACAAGTTGGGATAACCTAGAAGATATGCCAAGATAGTAAATAACCCAAGTATCTCTTAGTGAGTTAGTACAGTAAAAGTTTATTTTTAGTTTGTGAAAAGTTGGCTGAGGCTCTAAACAAGAATCTAGAGCAACTGTTCTCTTAGTAGCAACTCAGCAATCCAGGTTAATGAAGTCCCCAACACTTTCTACCTGCTCTATCTGGAACACAGAGTCTCCCTGGTCTATGTGGAAGACAAAAAACAGTTCTGGAATGTCTCCCTGCAATAATTAAAGGCTTTGGCCCTGAAATGACCCATTACATTCATTCACAAAGCCTTTACCAATTCTGGTCATATGACACTGTCTGACTAGTATAAGTCATGGCCGAGCAGTGGAAGTGACTAAGGCAGAGTATCAACCTATGAGAATTGGTAAATGTGACCTAATTTGTACTCAGGTAGTAGAGCTCAGAAATACTAATAGAACATATATGCTTCACACTAAAAAATTGAAAGATGGGGTGGAATAAAAATGATTCAACTGCTCTCAGGGTTGTTCTTTCTCCACCAAATAGTTTTTTCTCCTGTCCACATACATTAATATCTCTTACAATTCAAGATTATGACACTAATGATTCCAGTTTTATATCCACTGCCCTAGAAGTCAGTATTCAAGCAGAAATAAAAATATATTTATGTCTACAGTTAACTGAGCTCTGGTGGACTCTGACAAAAATCAGAATTAGATTCTAGATGTTAACTCCCCCAAAAATATAAAAGTTTCTTGTGAAGTTTAGAATTTTCTTAAGTTTTAATAACTATCAGTTTAACGCCTAGTACATCAATGATCATTTTATATCCAACATTTCTGCCATTAATCAACTTTTTAATTATTTTTATTAATGCAGGGAAGGCAGATATGAACTGGAAAACCTGAAACAAATTATGGTCAGTTTAAAGACACCTGGGTGTCAAGACTTTAAAGAGGGCATATTTATTAATTAAACTGTTACTACGCCTGGTTATTTTTTGATATATCATCATTCTTCCTTTCTTCCTTGAAGGGGAAACTTTTATGGAAGGCGTTACTGCACAACTGTTATTTCTCTCACTAATAATTAGCTCATTGTAAAATTCAGTCTGCTGTGACTTTAAGCCTAGCTATTTCACTAAGTTGGCTGCCAAAAGCGTTATGTAACTTATTTATTCGTGTTTATTTTTTTAAATGGTGTGGAAGTATATTCTACCTGATATCAGCACAATTCATTTTTATCTTTAAAGATTTTTATTTACCTATCTTTTGCCTCACTCTAACTCCTGCCCTCACGGTACATCACATTTGTTCAGTACTTTGGAAGATTTTATTAGTTTTGGGCATATAAATATTAAATGTCTTCCCATACCTTCAGCTCTCTGTTCATATCTTTTCAACATCTGGATTCTAGGGAAACCCAGACATGGGAGAGAAGTGGCTAGGCAGGACAGCATAAAATAAATACAGTGTATACAGGAGAAAATACAGCTTGGGGCATGACTGGGCATCAAGACCATAAATGTCATCCCACCAGGCAAAAGGAGAGGCAATAATGTGCTATTCACATTTGGTCTTTGTCTCCAATACTCTAATCTTCTGATTATAGTTATTTTTATTTCCATCACAAATATGCAAATATAATATAGTAATATTTTTTTAAAGTGACAAACAGCTAAGGCTATTAGATACGCTACGGGACATATGCATATTCATAGGACTATTCATAGGACATGTATGCATACACGCTAACACAACATACTCAGACACAAGCATATCAGACACACGAACACCATCCACATCCACATATGTCAAACACTACACCCACACCCACAACATACCAATATCCACCCATATCACACACATGCGCACAAAGCAAACCACATTGTACATACTACTCACCAAACTCACATACCTATCACCTGTCCTACACTCATGCATGACACTCAACACTCTGAACCCTGAAATCCAAAACTTTACATCACCGACACAGGTATGTATAAGGTATCGTAATCCTTTAGCATTCTTTCTTTGTTGCACATTTGTGTTAAAAAGAAAATTCTGTTGTTTTATAACAACACTTTTGCTTTAAAAAATTGTTTTTCAATATTTTCTTTGAGATATCCCAAGGGTACACTATTTGTTTATAAGATTTTGTAAAGAAAAAGTTAATTTTCTTTCCAACAGCTTTTATTCCTCAAAAAAGCAATTACTCCTAATATTGTTAAAAGTGTTACAATAAAATGATGAAATCGTTAAATTAGTTTTAACCTCATAAATGGCTTTTATCACAATGCACTTTAGTATTAAGAATTATTGTAAAATTAAGAATTTTAAAAGGTAATTATCCCAAATATTAAGTTACAAATATTAACCTCTGTTATTATATATTTGTTTTTGTAGGTTTATAAATACACAGCTATAAAAATGTACTCATGGACTTTGGACATGGATATCTTCATTCCAAAGATGTTTACTGAAAGCCTATTTTATCCCTACCACATGACCAAAGAATCAGAAAGTATTAGAAAAGCAAAAAGATTGTGAGGGCCATGAGCACTGCACCACTATATATTTTGCCCAACCCTTAATATTTATCCTCTGGCCTCTCTCGGTGGAGGAAATGGGTGGTGAGAGAGATGAAGGAGAGAAGAAAGCAAGCAAACAAGAGAGCATTAGGTCTGCTGGGATAGGGCACATGAGAGAGAATAATTTTTTTATAAAGGTGTAAAAGACTTAGACGAAATGGAGTGGGGGAAAGGCCTAAATTTGAGCTATCATGTCTTAGCATATTATCTGGCAAAACTAAATGCTAAGAATTATATTAACTGCTACAGAAGTTGCTCTGTCACACATATTTGTGTTTGTATACATGCACACATGAATGTGTGCACAGAGACTTCCAAAGATGAGTAGAGAAGCAAAGGGATGTGATAAGCATGGTAAAAGGAACAGGAGAAAATAACTTAATGGATATTTTTCTAAGACCATCCATGACTACAATTCAGGTTCCCTTCTACTGTATAAAAAAAAAAGCTTGTTTTCTAGGTTTATGCAATATATACAACAACACATTTTTTTTCATTTTTATGTTCTTGACAATGCAGTCTTTTCTCTAGTGCCATATAGGAGGGCTTATTAGAATAGCACAATTAATCCTGATGACCAAAGAGGGAGAGATGTCTATAATAATCTATTTTTCTGAATCTGACAGCAACCTGAAATATTATTGAATCAGTTGACAGAAAAAGAATACCTGGGTTGTATAGTCTTGCTATTGTTTCTCTGAATATATGAGAATATATGGATGGACTACGAATTTTCCATGCTTGCCAGATATAACTATAAGAAAGGAGCCCAACATTTCTATTTCAATTGCTGCCATGGTTCCCTCTCCATTCCTTGGTTTATTTTCTATTTCTTATGCCATGTGCTTACTTGGGAGATGAAGCCTTTCACTATAAAAGCTGCAAAAGTCTGTTCTGGGGATTGTTACACTGGCTGCAAAGTAAACATTTAAAAGCAAGGCATGGGAGCGATTCCTTAATTCTGAAACAAATGTTGAGAACTAAGAAAAACAGAGACGTACCACTCATATTAGCACCAAATTAAACCATATTAAATCTTACTTTTTGAAATATAAATGCAAGAAAATCAAAGAGATGGGGCAAATCAGTCACATCAAGTTGCTTGACTGAGCAACACTTCTCAAGCATGTGACTTACTCTTGCAGTTCATTATCTATCTCAGATCTGGAAGAACAGTAAACAAGGATAACTGTATGGCCAGTAAAGCAAATTCATCTTCTAACTCAAATCGTTTTAGAGGTTCACAATAAACTACTGGCGCTGTGAGAAAAAAGTAACTGCTATTTTAAAAACAATAACAAAAACAAACACAAAAAAACACTCACTATAGCCATTCAGGATTCTGTAATAGGGCAGGATTTTGTTTTTCTTTTTCACAATAATTTTAAGAAGACAGGTTGATTGAGCTCAACTGATCTATGCATTAGAGAAAAAGAATTTTGAGCGTTATGTTTCTTTTCTAATTTATTGCCTTGGAGAGCTCTGAATGGGTAAATGGACCTGGGGATAAAGAAATCATTTGGGAAGTTTTTCATAGGGCCATAAAATGAGGTAGGGACTAGATAATAGGCTACCAGTAAAACTGAATGTGCACAAGAAACTTGAGGAAAAGTCACGAGGATATTTGTTCAAACTGGTTACTCTTCCATGCTCTAATTTCCATTCATTATAGCAAAAGCTTCATGAAAATTTGTATCATATAACACATTGTCTAATGGTGCTTAGAAGATTGCATAAAATCCCTATCACACTCAGGTTAAGGGAATGGGACAGAATAAGATAATTCAAAGTGATTGATAAATGAACCTGAAGCAAACTTGCCAAACAAGATGCAATAGGTAGCCAACAAGGGAGAGCAAGCATTTGTAAAACAAGGATGTGTGAATTCTAGGAACCATTAGGGAAAACCTGGACTTTGAACAAGCACATGGGATGAAAGCCCATCTTATTTTACATGCATATTTTTTTAAAAAGGGCCAATGCCAAATTAATCGGTTAATAGAGTCTCACTGTTGGTCCTCTTGTAAGAGACATCTATGCCATCCACTCAAATCCATCTCCAATCCCTGACATACAACTAGAATTTTTTTCAGCCTTCTTTGTAGTTAGGTATGGCTTTCTCTATGGGAATGTGATTGGTAGACACGTGAGCCAATTTCTGGGCCATTAAAATCTAATATGTAGCTCCTCCATGTCCTTCCTAGTCTACCAGCCTCATGCAAATAATTATGTGTTCTTAGGGGATGACATAGCCATAAAATATAAGATGCTTTAGCTACCAAATCACCACATGAAGGAAAGCCATGCTTTGTCTTGACCACTTAACTGATTCTATGGGCAAGAAAAACCTTCCTATTATATTAAACTACAAAAATAATGGGATGCAAAGGGAAAAAAAGAGAGAGACTCTTAATTATATAGAGCAAACAGAGGGAGGTGAATGGGAGGATGAGTTAAATAAGTGATGGAGATTAAGGAGTATACTTGTGATGAACACCAGGTGATATATGGAATTGCTGATCACTATATTATACACCTGAAACTAATATACGCAGCATATTAATTAGGAATTAAAATTAAAACTTAAATATATATATATATATAAATTTAAAAATAAATAAATAAACAAAATATTGGGATGCATTATTTTTCTGAGTCCGTCGGTCCTAGCTTTCATGTGCTACTTTGTTGGAAGCTTGAGGAAGAGGAATGTTTAAAAGGGTATAGGTATCTGACATATAGAAGTTACTTTCATTTTGTGGTATTGATACATTTCTAGAAATCCTGTATATTCCTATTCTCTTTATTAATCCCAAAATAAATAATATTATCCTTGTACTTTTTTAAGGCTGGAGATAAAACTTCCATGACAAAAATCATGAAATCAAACTTAATCGGTAGAAAGGTAATTAAACATAATCCATTGTGATATGGGCTCTCACAGGAAAAGTAAACCTCAGAGAAGAGGAGAGTGGAAATGAGAGAGGCGATATAGAAGATGAATCTTTAGGACTTGGATGTACAGGGCATTCCAAACAGTGAGTGATACAAGTGTGTATGTCAAAAAAATAATAACTGAGCAAGGTATTTTCCGAAAACCAAAAGTAATTAAGAGTTTTAGAATAGTATGTACTGAAGTCAGAGCAAGAACTCTTGGCAGACTTCTGACGTGAGCAAGAGACTATCTAGCATCACTCAGAGCCTTGAAGGCTGTGGGAGGCCTTGGAGAAATTTAAGCAAAAAAGTGATGTTGTTGCATTTTCTGTGTAAGAAAGATCATACCTCTTTAGGAAGTTGTTGCACTAATCCAGACAATAAATAATGAGTCCTGAACCATGCCACGCGCTGGAGATGGGAGAGAAGCAGTCTGGAGAGATGGTGATGTATTTCCAGTAATTGGATATGTCATATTTGAATACCAGCAGCTTATTTTTTAGATGCTACCTTATTTACTCACCAACACAGTCTTCCCTGAGTCATTCCTGGAGGAAAAATATATCTGAACTGTAGTGTCATTTGTGGACAAGCCAACTTCTGTTGGTTTGAAACACGAGATGATGATAAATAATTGGATTAATTACTTTATTATGTTAGTGACCCAAAACAAAGTTGCAGCTGGCATATAAAAGCTAACATGTGTTCTCTTCAAAAAATATAAAATAAAGGAAGTAAGTTTGCTCTGATTATTGAAATATAGAGTTATCAGAACAGTGGAAAGACAAAGTCACCTTGAAAGACAGAAGTATCTCAAGCCACTGAAATTTGACCAAAACCACACTATTTTGTTCTATGGATCTCTGGTAACACAGATTTGTAGTTTGGTTCTAAAACCAGTTACACAAGGCTGCTAAATCTGAACTTACTTCTAATCAGGCACTCCATTCTCAATTTCACAGTTTAGGTATTTGATCTTTGGTTACAACCAAGGTTAGTTTAGGGAGGGTTGGCTTTACTTTTTGCTTAGCTTTCAAAATTTCCCATGCTTGTCACACCATATAAACATAAAATATAATTAAACTCAGTGTTTTTGCCATTCGAGCCTCAGCTGAAAGAAAGATCCTAGAGACTCTACCAGATCACCAGAAATTGCTCCATCAAAGTCCCTCCTTTTAAGGAAATTATAGAGTAGCAAAATTTATTCAGCTCATAATGTTTATATTTATGATCCTTCCCTTGGGAAGTTCAATAAAATAATGTCATCTGTGAGACATCTGAGGACACAGCAAGCTGGTCCTTCCTGTTGGTTATCTTCTTTAATTTTTAAAGATTTTTAAAGTTTATTTATTTATTTTGCGATGGACAGAAACAGCATGAGTAGGGGTGGGGCAGAGAGAGGGAGAGAATTCCAAGCAGGCTCCGCACACAGCACAGAGCCTGATGCAGGACTGGAACTCACAAAACGGTGAGATCATGACCTGAGCCGAAACCGAGTCAGATGCTTACCTGACTGAGCTCCCCAGGCACCCCTCCATCTTTCATTCTTAACTTTCTTCAAAAGTCTCCATAATTTAATAAAAGTATCCTGGCAGTGTTTTGAGTGTACCTCTTTCTGCCCCATTTAATGGAGAAGATAACAGTGGCTCAGGGAAGAACACTGGAAGGGAACATTCCATTTAAGTTGCTAAAATGGCTTCACCATGTATTCTTCTACACTGTATTCCTGCCAAACTGAGAGAAAAGGCTCCATGGGAGAAGTAAGTTTATCAAGAGAAGAGCCTAAAGAATGAGTGATGCATTCTCTGTCACTAGTCCCAGGCTCCTGAGGTATCATTCATTGGTTCTGCTTTAGTAAAAATGTCAACTGGAAAGAGCACTTTAATAATTCTGATTCTTATCAATTTAGAAAGTGGTTATTCTTATTAAGATTTACCAGTAGTTAGGCACTGGATGGCTCAGTCTTTTAAGCGTCTGACTTCAGCTCAGGTCATGACCTTGCAGTTCATGGATTTGAACCCGTGTCGGGCTCCGTGCTAATAGCTCAGAGCCTGGAGTCTGCTTAAGATACTGTGTCGCCCTCTCTTTCTGCCCCTCTCCCACTTATGCTCTGTCTCTCTCTCTCTCTCAAAAATGAACAAACATTAAAAAAATTAAAAATAAAATTTAAAAAAGACATCAGTACTAAGTCCTAAATATTGTGTTTATTTAAAAATACCTTGAATTATCAAAGGTAATATAGGAAAAGATGAGCTATAGTTATAGCTTGAAAATCGGACTGATAAGGAATTTGTAAGTCTCAGCACAGCACACTTTTTTTTAAACGTTTACTTATTTTTGAGAGAGTGCAAGCAGGGGAGGAGCAGAGAGAGGGAGACCCAGAATCTAAAGCAAATTCCAGGCTCTGAGCTGTCTGCAAACAGCCTTATACAGGCTCAAACCCACGAACCATGAGATCATGACCTTAGCTGAAGTTGGATGCCCTACCAATTGAGCTACCCAGGTGCCCCAGCAATGGCTATATTAAACCCAGGGAAATACACAATTCAACCACTCACTGGATGAAAAACAGTCTTATCGAAAAGACTGCAATGACTACCGATTGCTGCTATAACAAATAACCACAGATTTAATGACTTAAAACAGGGCAAATTTATTACCATTTGTTCAGGAGGTCAGAAGTCCAAAATTGGACTCACTATGTTAAATGTAAAGTGTCAGCAGAACTGTTTCTTGTGGAGGTTCTACAAAAGAATAGCACTCCTTGCCTTTTCTAGCTTATAGATCTTAGTAACTGTACTTGGTTCAAGGTCCCCTTGCAGCCATCACTGTGTCTCTCCAAACTCCTTTCATCAATACATCTCTTTCTCTTATTTTCATGCCTCTCCCTTCCCTTATGAGGACCCTCATGATTACGTTGGGCCCCTGGATAAGCCAAGACAAACATCCTCCACTTCGTCATATCTGAAAAGGTCCTTTCATCGTAGAAGGTAACATTCATAAGTCCTGGAGATAAAGACCTGAGCATTTTTGGAGGGCTGCCATTTTGCCTACCACAGAGACCACACTGTGTGTCTAGTTAAATACTAGCCAGTTAAAAATTGGCTTGTTGTTGTTGTTACTCTTAGGTAAAAATAAATGCTACTGTCATAACCTCATGGCTCAGATGATGGCACTTTTCCAAAGTTATTATTATCAAATGTATACATTTGTCATAGAGCATTCCAAAATTAGTTTTCAGTTTGTTTCCATATTTGAACAAAATTTAGTGGGGGAAAAAGGAGAATATAACTTTATTCTAAAATATGATCAAAATTAGTCATCCCTTTTTGTAAATGATAGGCAAATTGTAACTTCAGGTCAGCAACATCAAAAGACACTATATCATTATAGATTCAGTTTAGAATAAGAAGGACAGTTTGAGGGAAATACTCTATTTTTAAAATTAAAATGGAATTATACACACAGAGATATTTTTGTGTAGAATACAGATGTGTTCTAATAATCCTGCTCCTGTGCATCTCCAACAAGTACCGTAAGCTTATGTGACACCAGTAGCCAATTCAGGTAAACATTAGCCTCTGTCTGCGGACATGTTTTAAGAGAGGCTTTCTCCATATGGCTTTTTCTGATATTTTTACATTCATAAGATGATTTTTCTGTATTTAAATAAAACACTAAAAGATAGTCTTTGAGATATTGTCTTCACTGTGGCAATTGAGGAAAACTATGTAAGCTTAGCCAAATTAATTTGACATGGGATTGAATAATTACAACAATCAAGTCAGTGAAAACAACCAATTTATTGTGTTCATGTAGAAACACAAATTTCTGAAAATAAAATCAAGATCAAAAGGTTAAAATAATATGTTCAAGAAATGTATTTTGTAGTGGTTATTATAATTGTTAATAAATATTCTCTTTCCCTGACTATCAATTATATATTTTAATTTTGACAGTCATCTCCCAAATGTGACTCTGCCTCGAAAGTAATATTTTTTTACATGACAGAATGGTATTTACATAAAATGATCATTTTCTTTGAAAATAACCAGAAAAGCATAAGAGGGACTTTGTGTTACCAACTTCATATAGCAACCAAAAAAAAAAGAGAATTAGGGGTGCCTGGGTGGCTCAGTTGGTTAAGTGTCCAACTTCATCTCAGGTCATGATCTCATGGTTTGTGAGTTCAAGCCCCGCACTGGGTTCTGTGCTGACAGCTCAGAGCCTGGATCTTGCTGTCAAGATTGCTGGATCAGATTCTGTGAATCCCTCTTTCTCTACTCCTCCCCCACTGGTGCTCAGTGCCTCTTGCTCTCTCAAAAATAAATAAACATTAAAAAAAAAAAAGAAGAAGAAGAGAACCAAATAAAAATCATGATAATAGTAATTGAGTACTTATACATGCCTGGCTCTGAGCTAACAATTTTAAATGCATGATTTATTTAATCTTCATAACAAATTTATGAGGTAAGCGTCATTATTATTTTGCCTTTACAGTTGAGAAACTGGCGGTTTAAAGGAGTGAAGTACGTTTTTCATGATTGTCCAATTGGTAAGCTGACAATCTTGGATGAGGACCCACAATGTGGAGCCAGTACATTTAAAAGCACTGTGGACTGTCTCTAAGTTAAATAACTTAAAACTGAATGGAAACAGAATGCTTGCTACCAAGATTCATTTCAGATGGATTATCTATTTCAAAAACAAAATAAAAAGAAGAAATAACCATAATTATTTGTGGTTTAGTCTAACGCTGTCCATTTCTTAATTATTTAATCTTAAGCACTCATGCAAGGCCAGAGTCCTATGAGGTTGCTAAACAAGGAACCCAGTTTATTGACTTTTGCTAGCTGAAAATGAAAGAATACATTAGAACTATCTCTGAAAATGAAACCTCTGATGAGTATGTTTCTTGTACCATTTTTCTTGAGTATGTTGACATAGTTTTCTAAAGGCTCTTAAAAGGCATAAGTATATTTAATGTCACAATAATGATATCATAAACTTGTTTAGTAGTTAAGACTTGAGATTAGTAATTAAATTGGTTTTCCTGTTTTGCCCCAACATCTCCTGAATTTGCAAAGTTGCTTACGTAAAATAAAAATTAACCAACTGGTATGTTGCCACAATCACTTAAATTTAATCCCCCCTAGTGGTTTTAATTTTTTAAAACTCATTTTGAAAGTTAGGATACCTTGGAACATATATCCATATTTCCAAGGTGTCGCTGTGTACATTTACACACACATAGATACACACATACTTATATAATATCTACATTATGAATTGTAAAATATATCATCGCAGGCCTGATCGATGCCAATTTAAGTTTAAAAATAAATCATAGAATTTATCAAAGTATTATCATTGTCCCTGCTAGAAAGTTTCTACCAATACCTAAATGATTTTATGATTTTAAGTAAACCACATGAGAGGTATATTTGGCAACTATTCAGAAGTTAAATCAATAACATTTTTACATGATTAATTACTATAAAGCCTCAACAATCTTGAAGGATTTCTAACTCATGAGAACACTATAGGTATTTCCTACTATAAGCAATCATTTTATTCTTTTATCTGAAAATACAAATTCTTGAAACAGAAACATTGGTTTGAATTTTTTTTGATCTTTATAAGAATCATTCATTTCCCCTCCAAAATTCACTCTAATAACCTAACTCTAATAATGAGTGTCAAACAGTATTTGAAATAGCATTTGTTTCCAAAAGCTAATTTAGTTTACAAAACACATTCAATTTCTAAAATAGCTATTTGTATAGATAGAATTAGGAACCATATGTAAAATTCTAATGCACTATGAAGATGTATTTGATATAAAAGAATGTCCTTCAACATTGAGTTATTTATTATTGTCTATATAAATTCAGTAAAATATTAAAATAAGATATATATGTAATTAGCTATTTAGAAGATTTTATGTGTGTGTGTGTGTGTATATATATATATATATATATATATATATATTCATTACATAACATGTGATATGGGGTGTCCATGATTCATATTTTATTTCTTGGAATCAGATGGTGTCTTTGAAACTTAAGAAAATGTCCTGTATTTAGATATTAAGGAAATATTCTTAAGACAAAGAAAAATGATGATGATGATGATGATGATGATAATGATGATGATAAAAGCAACAGGTTGTACTGGTTTAAAAATAATGGTTAGGTCTTTTAAAGAATGTGAGGGGGTAAGAATACCTTCTCTAGAAACTGAACAGTTGTGAGAGAAAATTTTTATGTGATTTCTTTCTTTCTCTAAGGTCAATTAAAAGGGTCGCCTGGGTAGCTTAGTCAGTTAAGCATCAAACTTCAGCTCAGATCATGATCTCACGGTTTGTGAGTATGAGCCCCACGTCAGGCTCTGTGGTGACACCTCAGATCTGGAGCATGCTTCAGATTCTGTGTTTCCCTCTTTCTCAGCCCCTCCCCTGCTCGCACTCTGTCTCTCCTCTCAAAAATAAACATTTAAAAAATTAAAAAATAAACATAAAAATTAACATATATGAACACATATATCATTTCAAGTGCACTACTCAGAATATTATTATAATGTGAAAAATAATTCAAGTATTCTCTTTTTGCTCCTTTATACAGTTAGCTTACTATAGTGTCTGAGCAGAAGAGATTATTTCCTTGGATATTATCACATCTTAATTTGGGATAATGTAGAACAAAGATGCATCTTGAACTATTAATGATTTTAAACTACTTTTCAATAAAGAGGATGATTCCTTTTCTCCTCCCTCCAAGAACAATATTAAGATAAATATATGTTCAGTGATAATTTTGTTATCTTTAGTAGAAATGGCCTCGACAGACAACTGGCCTTACCACTGAATCCTGTCAGAAAGAACCTCTTAAAAGATATTCACTCAAACTAAAACCATCATTTTTGGTACCTGTTTTCAATAACTTAATTGACTTATAATCGACAAACTTCACAGAGTTGGTCAACTGAGAGTTTCTCGTGAGTTAATATGGTTTGGGGGTGAGATAGGTAAGTTTACTGAGAATATATTAGGTGTTTAATTGCTA
Organism: Hyaena hyaena; assembly: GCF_003009895.1. Classification (NCBI taxonomy): domain Eukaryota; kingdom Metazoa; phylum Chordata; class Mammalia; order Carnivora; family Hyaenidae; genus Hyaena; species Hyaena hyaena. The sequence continues at coordinate 854,231 of NW_024081347.1, forward strand.
CATTATTGATACAATTTTTACTAATATGTGCAAATTTTATTTACCTGCTTTAAAATATATCTAATTTAGACTTGGCTATATCTGGCATATTGAGCTGGCATGGAAAGACCATTCGGTAACTTCAGATTTCCTTTAAAAGTGCTTCAAAAAACACTTCTAGGAAATTAAATGCTGGTTTTATGCCCTTCTTTACATTGAAGGATAAGACAACAGCTATACTTCACTTTATGCTTTTAGTATAGGTATACATTTGAAGATACTTCTACTATGTTAATAATTGTTTAGGACATCATACCACAGACAGTGTCCATCTGTTCTCAAGCTACTATTCTGGAGTCTCAGTGTTCTAGCACATTGATTGGCTTCATCAACACAAGTGCACGTTCAATATTTAAATAATATGTATTGAGATATCACTATGTGCTAGTTATTGTGTTAGCATCTTACCTGCATTGCTATTACACTTCATACTCACTGGCACACACCTCACAGGCTGTGATTCAAATGCAAATCTGACTGGCAATAACTTGGGCTCTTAACTAATTTTTGCGTTATGTATTTTCTTGTCAGTTAACTAAAATGTGCAAGAAGGGACTATAAATAAATCATCACATGAGCAATTCATTTAATTTTTTGTGGAATAGTTTCTCTCAAATGACAAAATTATTTCCTCCTGGGAAACAACTGGACCAAGTGTTTTAAGTGGCTTACATTTCAAAGCATAGACTCCTGGGTACAGGGCTTGAGTTGACATTGCTTACACGTATTTCTTAGATGATATTCAGTCCATATTAATATGCCGAGTCAGGATTTCCAGACACTGGCTCCCCTTTTATTAAATTTAAGAAATAGTTTCATGAGATTGTTAGCCAGAGATCAATATAATTAACTGGGACCTGCAATATAATTAACTGGGACCTGCTGAGGGAAATTTTAAAATTGTAATTTGTTTAGCATATTTTGATGTGGTTTTAATGTTTCACTTTTCACATTTGTAAGAAAGCTTTTTCTGTTAATTCTTAAGCTATTCTGTAACTCATGACAATATATTAGATTCTGCTTTTATGAACTATAATGAAACGTTTTAAAATCATATCTGATTCTCCAAAATTTATGTAATCTCTACACCCATCATGGGGCTCATACTCGGAACCCTGAGGTCAAGAGTCACATGCTCCACCAACTGAGCCAGCCAGGCACCCCTCATTCTCCAAAATTTAAAACCTTTTAAGTCTTTATTTACTTTTCATGCAATATAGTTATTTGCATAGGTACAATAAAAATCTGTTTACTGATCCAAATATAATTCAAATCAGAATAGAATTTTAAAAATTATACAAGATAGACTTGGCCTGGAATGTCATATTTGAGAATCATGCTTCTTTAATTATGTATGTATGATAAGTCACCTTTAAATAACTTGATGGGCTTTACTTACAGATTCTAGAAGAGAGTAATTAACAGATACAGGGAAAATGTGGCTGAGTCCATCTCTTAGGCTTATTTCCTAGACTTGGGATATCAAATCATAGGGGCTTTACTGTCCAATCTGGAATTCTTTATAAAAACTTTTAGATAGGGGCTAATTTTGCAGTCTTAGTAATTGTCCAATACTGTATGGCTCTAGACTTTACAAAGCAAACTTAAAGAGGCCTATGTGCCAAATTAACACTCTTTCTATACCTATGTAATGAATCAGGCCAAATCTAATGTGAAAAGACTTATTTTGTGATCAAGGGTTTTATTTCTTTAGGATATTGTTATCACAAAGTGGAGATGAGTGTGTGTACAAAAGACTACGAAATGTATAAAATAAGGCTAATGGAGTACCAACCAGACCACCTAGCCTTATTTTATACATTTTGTATAATGCAGGTCATTATCTCTGCATTTCATTACCTCAAGGTATTCTATAATCCTATAAATGGTAGCAAACTGATCATAATTGCAGATTATTTTTGATTATAAAGCTTCAAATTGTGTCCTATGGAAATGCAATTGATTATCGCCTTGCAGATACCCATTTTGCATCCATTGGTGAATTCATTTCAGAATTTCTTATTCCCAATATCTGCTTCTGCTCTGAATTCTTCTTTGTATCAGTTGTGTATAATACACTACAAGTTCCCTTCATATAAATAAGTTAAATAAAATCTTTGGCATGTATTCACTTTATGTAAGCTCAAGAACTGCAATTATGCCCTATTTTAACAACTTTTCTTTAACGTAATAAATGCATCCAAATAAAAATTATAAATTGGACATCACATTTAAAAATTAGTTAAGAAAAATCACCTCATTATTATAAACCTTCTATTTTGCTCAAACACATGGAGAATAAACTCATAAACTATGAGACTTTAGCCTATCTAACGAATACTCCTCAGTGCTTCAAAAAAAAAAAAAAAAGATCACTTTCACAAGAAACCAAGCCTCGAAAATCAGATGGATGAAGGCATTTGTTGGGGGGATATAATCTTTACTATCAAGAGAATTCTTTCTTGAATGGAATAAACCAAAGCTGTAAATGCAAACAGGCAAAGGAAAACCCTGATTGGGTTTTGTTTTTTTTTTTTCATTTTCTGTTTTTACCTTAAGAGGCAGATCAGGCCAGAAAGTCTGAAAGGGTAATTAGGAGATCATTCTACTCACTACAAAGCCCGAGTTTCTCTGGAATTACTGCAAAGATGCTCAGAGGTTTCCAGAGCTAATTAAAAATGCTAAGAAGCAAATTAACGCTTTCTCTCTAATAAACTGCAAACACACAGTTAAGTCCTTTTAATAATGCTCCAAAGCCTCCCAAACAGATTGAAGTAGACAAAGCAGGGAATTCAAAATAAAGGCAGAATGCTTGGGGTATTTGGATGGCCTAAGACTGAATGGGGGAAAGTAAAAGTTCCATCCAGAGTGAGAGTATAAAGGAATTTCAGTAGAACAAAGAGAGGCTAATAAAAATAAAAATTTAGTAACCTATTCTTATTTTTGTTATTTGTTCAGTACCATTTTGATTTGCATTGTTACAGTTCATTTCATTGTTACTATAACTGCTTCTTTGTCATTTTCTCCACCTGTATCATATCTCTCTTGCTTTCTGTTGATTTTCTAGCAACCAATGGAGTGTAAGAGTAAACTTCAATTTTTTTAAATATATGGATGGATGGATAAGCTAAAAAAATAAATGGATTGATGAGGGGAAATGTGTTGCAAAGCTGAGAAATATCAAGAAGATATTTATAATTTTGCTACAGATAGAATATTCTAACTTGTAATAAATATTCATTTGTACAAAATGAGTTTATACATCTCCTTCTGTTCTATTTTTCAGAGTCACGTTTCCCTTTAAACAAAATACAGATACATCCCTCTCCCATCCAAAAATCCCCAGTGAGCTCTTAGGACAGTTAGCTAACATTGCATCTTGGCCCTTCACCACTGAATCCCTCCCCCCGCAGCTGGTCTTTCATCTAGCTCACTTACTTGGCTTCAGCCACACTAGCCACCCTGTGTGTCTCTGGTACATAACAGATACTTTCTTACCTCAACGTCTTTGATTTTGCTCTTTCTTCTACACAGAATTATGTCCCGAGTTTATTCAGAACTCTGATCAAATAGCAATTTACTAGAAAGATTCTTCCCAAGCATAGTATCTATAAAAAGGCTCACTCTCCTTGTCAGCTACCGTATGTTTACCTTGCCTTATTTTTCTTCATAACACTAACCCATCACCTAAACATATTTCTATATTTATGTGTTTGCTCTTTCATTTTTCCAAAAATAAGCCTATATATATATACATATATACATTATATACATATATATAATATGTATTTGTTGAGTTAATTAACATTCATATGTAGATATATAAATGTATGCCTTAACAATAACAATGTTCATACATGGTGAGATTCAACATTATGTCAATTAATTTCCAAGTTTTGTGTGGTTATTAGGAGTTAGTTGGCTTATCAAATTCATTTGTAAATTTAATATAATTCCACACCACACACACACACAGATTTTTTGAGTTTGCCAACTGATTCTAAATTTTATTTAGAAGATTACAAGCACATAAATATTTTCAAGAACTTTGAAAAAAAGAACAAAGAGTATATGAATCATTTTATTATATATCAAGATGTTTCATATTTAATTTTATCAAACTTAAATTGATTACCACAGTTTGATATTGGTACAAAAATAGAATAGTAGATAATGAAGCAGACAGAGTACAGGGTCCAGAAAAAGACCATAGCCAGAGTCAGACAAATGTTGAGGTTTGGAGGTACAATAAAATTGTCCTCACATCTTATTTTTAAAGTTTTTTTAAATGCTTATTTATTTTTGAGAGACAAAGAGACAGAGCGCCTGCAATGGGAGGAGGAAAGAGAGAAGGGAGCAGAATCCTAAGCAGGCTCCAGGCTCTAAGGTGTCAGCACAGAACCTGATGCAGGGCTCAACCCCACGATCAGCGAGATCGTGACCTGAGCCAACGTCAGATGCTCAACCGACTGAACCCCTAGGTGCCTCATAAACTGTCCTCACTTTTGACACTAACTACAAGTTTGGTAGTTTCCCCAATGACCATCCTGTTAGGTAATTTGTTGGAAGGTTTCACAAAACTTAGTTAAAGTCATTATACTCATGGTAACGAGGTTTATCATGGAGAGAGGATACAAATTAGAACCAGTCTAAGAAAGATGCACATGACAGAGTTGAGCAGGAGGGAGTCTGTATATGGAGCTTAAGGTACTTTCTGGGTAGAGTCATGGATATGTGACAAACTGACAAAGTACTGTCAGCCAAGAAGCTCAATGAGCATATATGTCTGACTTATGCTGACACTGTTGGTTAATTGATTGCCCTTGGGTTGAATTCAGTGTCCAGCAGCACCTCTCTTCAGTGGTTTGGGTTCACATCAGATATGGGTTCAATATCTCATTGGGATAAACTATCATATGTGGTCAGAGGGGTCCACCAAAAAAAGAAAAAAACTTTTAACCAAAAAACAAAAATTCCTATCACTGGAGTAAACCCCTGGGTTTAGAGGTTAGCTTCAAGAAGCCCAGGACTAAAGCTAAAACTCTTTTTGGTCAGGCTAAATTCTTTATACAGAGGCCTATGTATGTGTGGATATTTGGTATAGGACAAGCTGGTATCATATGTGGGAAAAAATATAGATAGTACATCATGTTTTTAAAATTGACTTTCTTTAGGGGAAAAACAAATAAAACTAGATCACTATCTCTGGCACTAAAAGTAAATTCCAGCTGGATCAAAGACCTAAATGTGAAAAACAAACTTTCATAACTATTGAAAGAAAATAACGTAAAACAGCATTATGACCTTGAGGTAAAGAAGTCTTTCCTAAAGAAGAAAAAGAAAGCACAGGGGCACTTGCCAGGCTCAGTCGGCGGAACATGTGACTTTTGGTATTAGAGTCATGAGTTAGAGCCTCATATTGAGAATAGAGTTTGCTTAAAAAATAAATAAAATAAAAATTGCTTGAGACACCTTGGTGGCTCAGTTGGTTAAGTGTCCGACTTCAGCTCAGGTCATGATCTCGCAGTTTGTGCATTTGAGCCCCACATCTGGCTCTGTGCTGACAGCTCAGAGTCTGGAACCTGCTTCTGATTCTGTGTCTCCCTCTCGCTCTGCCCCTCCTTTGCTCACACTCTGTCTCTCTCTCTCTCTCAAAATAAATAAACATTAAAAAATGTTTTAATTCTTTAAAAAAAAAAGCACATACCATAAAGAAAACAAAAGATAAATTGAGTTTTAAGAAAGTTTAAAACCTCTGTACAGAAAAGACTCAAAAAATGTTAACAGAAAACAGTCTAGGGAAGTATATTTTCCCCCTATATAGGTGAGATCAATTTTTAGAACCTCTACACCTCAATAAAGAATAAATCAAGGGACACCTGGATGGCTCAGTTGGCTAAGCATCCTGATTTCGGCTCAGATCATGATTTCTCAGTTAGTGAGAATCTCTCTCCCCCCTCTCTGCCCCTCCCCCACTGACGTACCTCCTCCCTCTCTCAAAATAAATAAATAAACTTTAAAAAAAAGAATAAAACAAAAACCCCAGTAGAAAAGTCGGTAAAGGATAGACACAAGGGATTTATAAGAGAAGGAATGTGAATAACTCCTGATTTTAAATAAATATATTCATAAACCAAATCATAATTATCAGTTATCCTTCAGTTTATTTAACTGTATTTTTGTCAAGAAAAGAGTAGCAGACCCTACCCCCAGCCCCAGTCAAAGCCCTCACTGTGGCAGAAAGATATCTTTTCTTTAGGCCTGTTGCCCTCCACATCCTTTTTCAATAGTCTGCGGTTCAGACCTACAGGCTAATTAGCTGACAGTTTAAGTTCAACTTTGCAGGTTAATTAGCTGGTGGTTGAAATTACTTACTGACTTCTACTTCAACTCAAGTCATCACAGGTATGTGTGTTCCCTGGCCCAAAGTAATTTCATGGGGACAATTTCAGAAAAGAACGGCCACTCAGTTTGATAGTTTTAGAAGTGAATTTCTGAGTATAATGCAAATTTCTGCAAAAGTGTTAATCTTGTCTTTTCTAACAGTTGTATTGGAATACTAATGGAATACTGAAATTAGGGGAAAATCTTCATTTGTTCTAGAAAATAGCAATAGATAGTAACCACTTCCTGGAAAAAACAAATAATTTAAACTCTATGCATTTTAAAATTGACTATAATGAAGGAAGAGCAACTTAAATATAACTTTCTGTCTGTGAAGGAATAGCCTGTCTATGTGTTAAATGGAAGAAACTGTAGTTTCACAAAATCTCAATAATTTTCCCCAACCTGAAAACAAAGACAAATGTGAGACAGTCAGAAGGTGCATTTAGGCAGACCAGTTATTCCAGAAAGAGCATCATAGGTTAAGGGCTGCTGGTTTCGATGGATGGGTGAGGCACAAAACATTATTATTACTGACTTCTAACAAGGGAGATTATGTTAGGCAAAATGAAAACATCACCCCAACTAACTACTGGTTACCACTTGAAATTGAGAAGATTTCATTATTGCACTGCTAAAGCTAAGTGATGTGACTTCCTCCACTTGGGTACATTTCTTCTCTGGTGGTGCTGCTCTTAGTAATGAAGCAGCAAAGTCACATAATGACAAATATAAATCTTTTCTCCTTCATTGTAGCCTTTTCTCCTTCACGGATTAGGATTTACAAACTATCCCAGTTCCAGGTAAGTCTAGTCTTTCCATCACAAGGATGAGCAGGGAAATAGACATAAATTTAAGGTATCCGTATGAATAACTAGAAAATGCTTTCTTATGAAATAGGATTATTGCATAGCGGTAGGAAAAGGTTATATAAGACATTTAACTTGTGACCTCAAAAAGATGACAGGTCATGTCATCTATGATACTAGAGTTTTGTTAAGGATTCAGAAAACAGTTGCTAACATAAGAAATGTTATTTTGCATGTTGGCAACATTCATTGGTGAATCTACAAATAGTACTGGTGATACCTCAACATGTCCTTCTGTGAATTTTTAATTTCAAGGGTTGAAAAAATTCTATAAATAGCAAAAGCAACAAAAACAAAACAAGAGGGGCACCAGGGTGGCTCAGTAGGCTAAGTGTCTGACTTCAGCTCAGGTCATGATCTCACAGTTAGAGTCCTGCATCGGGTTCTGTGCTGACAGCTCAGAGCCTAGAACCTGCTTCAGATTCTGTGTCTCCCTCTCTCTCTCTGCTCCTTCCCTGCTCGCTCTCTCTCTGTCTATCAAAAATGAATAAATGTTTAAAAAAATTTTAAAAACAAAACAAGAAAGCATTTTGCCCTGATTTTTCTCAACAAGTATAAAGGTCATAATAAAGAAGAGTTTATATTAATAAAAATAATCTTTATATAACTGTCTGCCTCTGCTATCTCTGCAAATAACTACTACTCAGAAGGCTGAGACTCAAAATCCTATCTTCAGGAAATTTCCATTTCTATTCAAGCACAATAAAAGATATTTACATATAGAGAGAGAATATATAACAGAGTTATAATACAATACATATACATTTTTAAAGAAAATAAACTTTCCGTGAAGACTTGCCAGTAAAAAAAAATGCTTAAACGCATACTCCTCTTAATCAGATATACAATTCAAGAATAAAGAAATCAGAGCACAAAAGTAGTGGTGATTAACAGAAAAAGTATATTAAAAACACTAGACAGCATATAATCCATTTTAATATGAACAGCATGGCAACTTCTTTGAGAAAAGTTCCAATCAAAATTAATAAAATTCTACATCTGAAAGTTAAGATATATTTTTATTTTTAAATAGGAAAACTAAACAGAAGAAAAGGAGGAAGGGAATGTAAGAATAGATACTATTCTGATCTTTATATAAATGATTAGAAAAATGTAGGTCTAAATAAATATTTTAAGTCTGAATTTTAAGTAATGATAGGTTAAAATAGGATGTGCTGCAAAAAAAAAACAACAACAAAAAAACAACCCTGAGCTTTAAAATATTTACTTCCCCATCTTCAGAAATTTAATATAAACTCTTTGGCAGTCATGCAAAAATGTTGTCCCAGTTCAGTTTCTATTGATCTTGTATCTTTCTTAATCTGCTCCTCTCCTCAAGCAAGAATCTTTCTCTTCTTATTTTGATTCAGAGGCCTAGCAATGGTGATTTAATTTGACTTACTATATGTATTTTCACTTGCAAGATGTATTTGTTTTTATTTAAATATTCACATGGGCTCATTGGTGAAAATTTAAAGTACATTAATTCTATGTACCCCAGGGAAAAACGAAAACATTTGTAGTTATTTATTCAAATGTTAACTGCAGCTATTGATAAGTGGGAAGTTTGTCCCCTAAAGAAGAATATTCAGTTGAAGTAATAATATTGAAGAAACTAGCTTAGAAATTTAACTTGGTAACATTGATTATTAGCATGTTTGTAAAGCAACTCCTCAATCCAAGCTAGGGACCAATAATGTAGATTACCATTTCCTTTTTTTTTTTTTTTTCTTTATTTGTTTCAAGTTTCTATTTAAGTTCTACTTAGTTAGCATATAGTGTAATATTAGTTTCAGGAGTAGAATGTAGTGATTCATCACTTAACATATAATACCCAGTGCTCATCACTACAAATGCCTTCCTTAATTCCCATCACCCACTTAACCTAGCCCCTGCCCACCAGCCCTCCAGCAATCCCCAGTTCGTTCTCAATAGTTAAGAGTCTATTATGGTTTGTTTCTTGCTCTTTATTTTTCCTTTCCCCGTGTTCATCTGTTTTTTTCTTAAATTCCACATATGAGTGAAATCATAAAGCATTTGTCTTTCTCTGACTGACTCATTTTGTTTAGCATAATACACTCTGCCTCCATCCACATCATAGCCAATGGCAAGGTTTCATTCATAATGATGCCTGAATAATATTCCATTTATATATGGAATATATACACATACATACCACATTTTCTTTTTCCATTCATCAGTCAATGAACATTTAGGCTCTTTCCATAATTTGGCTATTTTTGATAATGCTTCCATAAACATCGGAGTGCATGGGCCCCTTTGAATCAGCATGTTTGTATCCTTTGGGTAAATACCTAATAGTTCAATTTCTGGGTCATAGGGTAGTTCTATTTTAAGCTTTTTGAGGAATCTCCATACGTTTCTTCAGAGTGGCTGCACCAGTTTGCATTCCTACATTCGCATCCTTGTCAATGTGTAGATTACGCTTTTTAATATTCACCTACCATCTCCTCCTTAATTCTAAGTACTTCCTATTCTTAGTTATAATCAGCATTCTGGATCTGATAGAAATCCATTGCTCTGGATATTTAACCTGAGAATATATTCCAAAATACAGGACTAATCAGACTATGGGGAATTATGAAAGTTAATATGCACTGAAGTACATTCAAACTCTTACCTGAGAACTGCTAAACATCCTGTTACAGGTGGTTATCAGGAAATACTCCTCATTACCAACAGATCAGGAATAACTAAGGACAACAGTAATTATGAAATTTCACAGAAAATATAGTTCCCATTTGCTTGGCATTAGAAGATCAGATATCAAAAAGAAAACCTAGTAAATGTAGTGAGTTATTGCAAAATATATATGTGACAATGTAAGCTCTGTAAATCCTAAAGCTGTGGCTCTGTAGGTGGCAATGAGGGTAACATTAAATGTCTCACATGGAAATGCTGAAGGAAATGTATATGTATGGGGTGTGTGTGTGTGTGTGTGTGTGTGTGTGTGCATACAGGTATGTGTGTACTTCAGGTCATAATGAAGATTTTCTGGTGTGAAAAAAACAAGAATAAACTAATAGAACAGGAGACCACCAGAAGAGGACTCAGTGGATCACCTGAGTATCACAATGCTCCTCCCTGTCCCCATTATGAGGCAGCATCTTACCTCATGTTGACCAAGCTCAATTATCTCTGACAGTGTAATAACTTCTTCCTGTGTTTGAGGGTTCACTATCACAGAAACCCTACATGAACAAATGGAAGCTAAGGCTTTAATTTTAGTGGGATTCTTGTTATCCCTCTTCATACCCAGGGAAAGGATCACCCAGCACCACTGGAGCCATGAGCCTAAAGTTTCAGGGACAGGATTACATATCACCTATGGAAGTAATACATATCTTTGGAAGTAATGATGAGTAAGGGAACTCCTACTTCTACCACCTGGTTTCCAGACCCACATATTCTCCTTAGGGAAACAACAACATAAAATGACCATGTTTAAGATGCATACTGTGTCTTGAAGGGTATTGCCCCTTTCTCACAGGATATTGTCTTCAAATTGGCATTTCAGCTACACCTAAAGAAGGTTGTTCAATGCACTATTAGGTGGCAATTTCAGAATTGTGCAATATATGGTAGAACCAATATTTCCTATGGTCATTTCCCTCTGCCACAATGGAAGGAAGTATCTTCTTGACTGACTGGCTGAAGAACCAATGTGAAGGCTCTGACAAACACTAAGTATGTCAACTAAAACTATACCTTTGTGACCTGGAAGAATGACAACTGTTGTGCAAAAAATACAATAGACCCTTGGAGATGAACTTCTATTAGAACTCCAAGTATTGGGGCGCCTGGGTGGCTCAGTCTATTGGGCATCTGATTTCAGCTCAGGTCATAATCTCATTGTCTGTGTGTTCAAGCCCCGCATCGGGCTCTATGCTGACAACTCAGAGCCTGGAGCCTACTTCAGATTCTGTGTCTCCCTCTCTCTCTGCCCCTCCCCCACTCATGCTGTCTCTCTCTCCCATAAAAAAAATTTTTTTTAATTAAAAAAAAGAACTCCAAATATTACCTGACCCCTAAATACCCATAGCTTAACACAGGACTATGATTATACTACTTACTGTGCAGACCTTATATCCAAATATATATACTACACATTTATTCTGTACATACAGAAAAGACCAAGAATGGATGAACCAAAGGCCGAAGTATGCTTTCTGTGTGTGTGTGTGTGTGTGTGTGTGTGTGTGTGTGTGTGTGAGAGAGAGAGAGAGAGAGAGAGAGAGAGAGTTTTCCTTGGATACCAGACTCTTAACCAGCTCCACAGATCCTGTATATAGTGCTCCCTTGCTGCCATTCAACCTTGCTACTGAAGTATTAAGGTAATTACACCCACATTGCTTCTAACAGTTAAGTACTTCCACTAAGCCCCACAATTCTGAAATCCTATTATCCCTACTGCTACTAGAAAACTTGATTACTTAATAGCTCCTCCTTCTATCACCTTGGCCTACGGAGGGCAACAACTAATGAGCTTCTCAATTATAAGTGTGCCTCTCCTTATTGACTTGGTAAATGGAATATCCTTCAGCCCTCTTATGGAATATAAGCAGCTGGGGAGTTTGGAGTCCTATAGAGTATACCCATTCTAGCAAGCTTACTTCTCTGATTATTTTACCTCTTCCTCTCAAGTCTGTCACAGAAGTTCTGGCATCATTTAATGTGTGCATTCACTTTTATGATGTCTCCAAGATCCATCTAAGTAGTGTACTAGAATGATCTGAGTCCTTTCCAGGATTTAAATCCTATGTCACAGGAAAGAGCCCTCATATAAACAAATTCACAATTTAAGGAATAATCTCAACATAGCCCAGCTGAGATTATAAACAAACTCCCACTTACCTACCTTTTTTATTTTTCCTGTCTGATCCAGGCCTCTGAAGATCCTCATATGGATTCCCAGGCATATTCTCTCAGTGCCTGATGGCAATATTTACTAGATCCTACGGTTTCTTTTGCATATAATGCTCTTTTAAAAAAAAAGTTCCAGAAATACTCTGAGTTCTGCTAAGATCTTCCCCAAGTATGAGAATCTGAGGGTTCAAGGTTCTTAATTGCACGTATCCAGGATCTTCCTCCCAAATCTCACATTGGATCACATTTGTCTTAGGTCCCTGATTTACCTAGTATAAATAAATTTCTTTGAAGTTTTGCCACTCCTAAAATTAATATTTGGCTCTGCCTGCTATGCAGATGCTGGAGAAGAGTCTCTTACAGTGTTGCCAAGGAAGCCCTCTCACTCTCACACTACCCATGAAAATGTATAAACTAAAAAAAATGTGCATCATATAATAACAAAATATGAATGCAAATTAAAATACTGGTAACTTTTAGTATTGGCACAAACATAGGCAAAAGAACTCATGTTGTCTTGGGGCACCTGGGTGGCTCAGTCAGTTAAGCGTCCGACTTCGGCTCAGGTCATGATCTCATGGTCTGTGGGTTCCAGCCCCACATGGGGTTCTGTGCTGACTGCCAGATCAGAGCCTGGAACCTTTTTCAGATTCTGTATCTCCCTCTCTCTCTGACCTTCCCCTGCTCACACTGTCTCTCTCAGAAAAAAAAAAAAAACCTTAAAGAACTCATGTTGTCTTGCTGTTACAAATTATATATTGAGAATGTAAACTGGTATACTCACATTCATTGGAATAGAAACGTGGGGCTAATTAATGTGATATATCAGATTATTGTTTAGCAAATATTTATCCCCCTTGCCTCTCCAACTTGCATAGAAGGGGTCTATTTCACCATAACTTTGATATTGGACATGGCTAATTATTTGTTACAGTCAATGAAAAGTTAGCATATGTGAGATGAGCAGAGACGTCAAGTGTGTGTGTTTGTTTCTCTTACCATGAGAAGAACATGCCTAATACGACATGCTGCACCTACTGCACCAAGGAAGATAAAAGAAATGCAGAGAGGGACACCTGGGTGGTCCAGTTAGTTAAGCATCTGACTTTGGCTAAGGTCCTGATCTCTCAGTTCATGAGTTCGAGCCCTACATTGGGCTCTGCACTGACCACTCAGAGCCTGGAGACTGCTTCAGATTCCACATCTTCCTCTCTCTCTGCCCCTCCCCTGCTTGTGCTCTCTCTCACGCTTTCTCTCAAAAATAAATAAATAAACATTAAAAAAATAATAAAGGTAGAGAGTAGTCTGACCCAAGCTTCAGTTTAGAACAAAGTCCAGGCATATGTAGCCTCGATTAGCAGAACAGCAACCAACTAGCACATATCAGTGAAAAATAAATGTCTTCTGTTACAGGCCACTGAATTCTGCAGTGATTTGTTACACATCATTATTATGTAAATGAGTGATTAGTATAACTTCTTAAGTGGAAGATGTACATAGTCTATGACTTGGGAATTCCATTTATATCCATCCCAGACAAACCCGTGCACATATGTATGAGGAGATATGTAAAATGATGTTCATGGCAGCACTATTGGTTCTGCCTCACTTGCCTCACCTGCAAGTTTAATGTTTCTTATGCTATATCGCCTTTTGAAACATGTGAGCCATCCAGCACTAGATGAGAAGGGTTTATTATTTTTCTGACCCTGGATAATGTGACCATAAATTTCTTTGGCTTTCAGCCTTACAACAGTACTGTCCACTACACTTTTTAAAGCTTGATTGCCATCTCATGAATCTGTAAGTTCAGTTAACATTTCAATTTTTCCTGTAACTTCATAACATACTATACATGCTATTTTAGCACTTTCCAAAGCGTTCTCATGCACATTCAGTGAACATCCTCTTCCTTTTCTGAGGATACTATATTTTTGATTCATTGGCATTGAATTCATAGTCAACAGCACTATAATTCATGCCTGAATGGAGCTTATCTAACACACATATTTTCTCCATAAGGCACATCACAACCTTCTTACACTTGGGAACACTAGACAGCACTTCAGTACTACACTTGTGAGCCATTTGAAACAGCAAACTCACGAAGATGTAAAAAGGAAAAGAAATGTAAAAAATGTGGCACTAAATAAATTGCAAAAAGGGTAGTTATATGACGAGAGCTGCAATAGGCTGAGTATCGCCTTGTTCAACCTCAGCTAGAAACAGGTGCATTGGGTAACTCAAACTTTTTGTGCCCTTGGGCAGGTCTGTGAATGGCCACCAAAGTGCCATAGTATTGGTTTGGGCAATACAAATAAATTTTAGGGGGTGGGCAAATTTGCAAATACAAACTCCATGAAGAATGAGGATCAACTAAATTTAGTTTAAATAAAATGCAGAAATACTCACGGGGATGATATTACCACACATCAGGATAGTGCTTACATCTGATAAGGGAGGAAGAGAAAAAGATGCTTATGTGGGTCTTAGTTTTATTTTGAATATTATATGTTTAATAGACAAAAAAGATCTTATGCAAAAATTGCAAAACACTAATGTTTCTAATCTTTGACAAGTTTTATTGCCTTTAAGTTTTGGAATATTTGAAATGTTTTCTGACTTTATATACCTTTTTTTTTTTTGCAATGCAAACTTGAATTTAAATAACAAAAAAAAAGCTATTGTACAAATATTATTCTTCAGGTGCAGCCTGCAGAGCGTGCCATGGCTCTAGACTTTTTGCTCTGTGAGGAAGTGCTTCTATAGATTTTTAAGTTTAGAGATGGTACCATCTGGATACATTAGTTTGAACCATGCAACCCCATCTGGGTCTAGTAGGTGGACTCTATAGCTGGTTACTAAGGGTGATCCAGTAGGGATGCACATTGTGTG
This sequence comes from Hyaena hyaena, assembly GCF_003009895.1. Lineage (NCBI taxonomy): Eukaryota > Metazoa > Chordata > Mammalia > Carnivora > Hyaenidae > Hyaena > Hyaena hyaena. The sequence goes on from NW_024081347.1 coordinate 869,305, forward strand.
ATCGTCCAAATAACTGAATCTTGTGAGTGCCAGGGGATAGTCTCTCAATCATGTCATTGATTTCATCTGGTTTATATCCTGGTAAAACTCAGCTATGATCACACCACAATCCAGAACCTGGCTGAAGCCTTGGGGATTTTCTTTGACACCAACCAAGTAACATCCTTGCTATGGTTTAACCAGTGACCTGCACGTCCTGTCCAAATGATGCAGATTTGTCTTCACCCAGATGCACATTCTCCTACATATTCTCTCTACACATTCTCTTAAAAACAACTTCGTGGGAGCTGGGAACTTGAGCTAAGACATCTCTCTTGGCACAGAGGGCAGATGCTGAGATATCAGCTAGCTGAAGCACACATCTGGTAAATGAAGCCACAGAGGTACCAGGCCTCCATCAATCTCTGAAAGGGTCTCTCATCCCACACTTAGAAACCATTCAATTATAGTTTTCAAAGAATATTTCGACTGTGGGCTACTAATATTTTCAGTGTTCAGCTGATTTAAAAACTTAAATCTATTACAGCATCCTGAGAAGTCACACAGGCAGGTTCTGATTATTGATACCATGCTCTTCACGCATATCTCCTACTATCTAGACCAACTCCAAAAAGGTGACCCTCTACTTCTTACAAAACATTGACCTACTTCTTTTCTGGATATTGCATCCAAATAGAATACCAGTTGTTTTCCTGGTCAGGAGGCATCCTGGAATTACTGGCTGAATACTCACTGAGGAATAAGATGACTTTAGTTATTACTTCTCCATACATATCACTGCTACACCTTACTATGGACTCACCCAGGAACAACAGCTATTTTTGGTCTTCAATATTGATCCTTTCTAGACCTTGGCAACTGTGACTAGAAATATTTATAGCCGAATCTGCACAAGCTCAAAAATTATGACCATAATTATTGTCAGCACTGAGACACTGCATCATACTACTATAATGCAAAATCAGATTTGAGAGAAACATCAATTAGATAGAGCAGGTAGAAACTTCCAGAAGTGTAAAACAGATTCTTATTCTTTTCCTTATTTCTTAGAAGTTTTGTATTAACCACATTTGCTCAATTTGTCTAGAGGCACTGTATTATAATATACTGATTAATATGTAGTCAATACATGCAGTTTACTGTGTATAGATAATGGTGTAGTAAAGAATGTGGCTTTACCCAGGGAAGAGTCATAAAAGAAAAAAGTTTTTCTTCTGGCTTTGGGAGGTAAACTCTAAAACCTTGGAATTTCTCCAGTGACGAGAGTATCTTTTTCTCTTCATGGTGGTCTCTTAGAGCATGTTTTATGCTAATGAGATGACTGAAGGTAAGGCCACCCAATCTGATAGTTCTAGGATGGAGACTGGACATACCAACCTCAGCTAAGTATTTGATTTAGGCTGGAAACTCTGGATTATGAGATATCATCTCATCTCTGGGGAATGAGGGACCTAGAGATTGAGTTCCACTGTGTGGACAATTAATGAATCAATCATGCCTCAGTAATGAAGTCACAATAAAAACTTTGGACACTGAACCTCAGTGAGCTTCCTGGGTTGACACTACTCTATATATTATCACTTAACACTATGAAAAGTAACGTATCTTCAGGATAAAAAAATGCTTTGTTTTTGGAATTTTCCTAGACTCTGCCCTATCCATACCTTTTCTTAGCTGATTTTAATGTATCCTTTTCCTGTAATAAATAAGACCATAAGTATAATCATTTTCATTGAGTTCTTTCTAGGGGATTATTAAAACTGACTATGGTTTTAGGAATCCTCCAAACTTCTGCCTCAGGCAAACATGACAATCTGGAAGACTATGCCCTTAACCTCTAAGTCTGGCTAATTCAGAGTAATAATAAAAAATATATTTTTTTCTATAAATAGATATAATCTAAAGAGAAAACTAAAATTTTTTTCCTAACAATTGGCAGATCTATTCTAAAACCAAAATAAATCTTTTTATATTTTTTAAATATGTAATAGGTTTTAAAACACCACATTCTATTACAATAAGATAGCTTATTTGTACCCCATGGCATATATTTCCCAACACACACCAAGAACTGTTGTAAATAATATTGCTCAAAGCGATGCACTCTCTAGATGGGCACTTGTTGGAACAGGTCATCCAGAGGACGCGAGTGCCAGTTGACCTCTGAGACGTACCTGAGCAATCACAAGCTCCCCCCCCAACCCCTATCCTTAGAATGTATGTTGTGCCCACTGTTCCCACACTGGGAGCTGCTTCAAGGACATGACCTTGAGAGAGTAAGGTATTTTTCAGACCATGTCAACTGACTATGTGGCTGAACTCAGTTAAGGTCTATGTATAAAGTTGTGAGATTCTGGGCTCTGAGTGCACAGCTGTACTCTTCTTGTGGCCGCTCAGGGACAAGCCTCTTACATAAGTTCCTTCACTTGTCAACCCTGACACCCACCAATCTCGAGTGGTTTGCCTCTTTCTTCAGTGTCTATTTGCACTCGATGAATGGGAGTCATTCTCCGGTTTTCCCCGGGAAGCACCCAAGATTGTGAACCAACAATGCTTTATGCAGATTTTGTTTAGGTTCAGCTGATAATTGGATTACCTCTGACTTAAAAGTCTTTCTGACAAAACCACTCAGCTATGTTCAGCAGAAAGGACTTTAGAGTGTTAATTGTTCACAATTATAAACTGGAACAGAGTCAAAACAATTATGTAAAAAGACTCAAGACTCTCTCTGTGGTTGTGCCCTAAGCTCACCTAAGACTAAAGGAAATAACTTGTACTGTGGCACCCATGTTCATGAGGCGCCTGTCATCCATTAAAAACTAAGCAAAAAATACCGTGACACTTTTAGTTTGATTATTTTCTCAAGTGTACATATCTGTTCAATTAGTAATATAAAATAACTTTAGGTAGCTGTTAGTGAGTGTAATTTTGAGATCACTAACAATCAAAATCCCAGATAACAGACACAATGTTCATACTGCATAAACTATATGTGTCTGTATTCTAAAATATATCCTAGGGGCGCCTGGGTGGCTCAGTCAGTTAAGCGTCTGACTTCGGCTCAGGTCATGATCTCACGGTTCATGGGTTCAAGCCCCACATCGGGCTCTGTGCTGACAGCTAGCTCAGAGGCTGGAACCTGTTTCAGATTCTGTGTGTGTCTCTCTCTCTCTGACCCTCCCCTGCTCATGCTGTCTCTCTCTCAGAAATAAATAAAACATTAAAAAGTATATATATCCTAGATGAAGCCATATTCACAAAGAATCGAACACTGTGACAGTGGTCATTCATTCTCTACTCATCATTCTACTGAATAAAAAATTAAAAATAAAAAAAAACACCCTGATTTTTAGTTGGATACATCATTGCCCAGGATAAATACTGCATTTTCTATTCCCTTGGCTCTAGGTATGCTAGTGTGATAGAGGCTTTCTTAGTGGTAGCTGAAACAATAAAATAGTTACCTTGCCCATACAGGATACAGTCAAAGATGAGAATAATATGTTGTCATCACACAGATTAAAAAAAAATAGCTATTTCTTTCAGATGACCCCCAAATAACTGCTACTATTTGGGGACAAAGAAAGACTGGGATGGAGGAGAATAAATAAATCACAATCATTAAGAAAGGATCACAGTCTTCAGACTCAAACATGACATCTGAGCAAGACCTCTAGCTTTGATAATTTACATATAGTCCTAAAACTAGGTTTTCAGAAGGTTACTTTGACAGAGAACCAGTCTTGCCTTGCAAAAGTCAGTAATTGTTAACTCTTAGAGTTACCAAGAGTAGCAACCCTTCCCTACTCTAGGATGCTGGCTACAAAACTTGTACAGTACACAGGAAGAACACTCTTTTAAAAAATTTTTTTTTCCCATTTATTCATTTTTGAGAGACAGAGAGAAACACAATGTGAGGGAGGGAGGGGCAGACAGAGGGAGGCACAGAATCCAAAGCAGGCTCCAGGCTTTGAGTTGTCAGCACAGGGCCTGACATGGGGCTTGCACCCACAAACTGTAAGATCATGACCTGAGCCAAAGCCAGACAGTCAACTGACTGAGCCACTCAGGCTCCCCAAGAAGGACATTCTTGATAATGTTCTCTTAAGATATGACCATAGAATAAAACAAAGAAGAACTTTGCAGAGAGCTATGGATTACCAGGCAGTTAACCAAGGAACTTGTACTTTATTATTCACATACAGTAATACTTGTTCATTGCTATACACCTATAATTATTATGTATCTCACATTCTCCATTATTGTGTATACGCTGGAGTGAGAAAACTATCGCCCACAGGCCAAATCTGGTTTGCTACCTGTTTTTGCAAATACAGTAGTATTGGAACACAGCATGCCTATTCAATTTGTCTCTGGTTGCTTTCTCCAAGTGGCAATTGAACAGTTGTAACAGAAACAGTATGGCCTATAAAGCTGAAAAAATATATACCATCTGGCCCTTTATGAACAAAGTTTACTGACCCCTGATCTGCAGCATCATTTTATATTGAGCAAATGTCTTGTTCCTAGATTAATAATAACTATATCAGACTTAAGTCAACAGATTACTCATCTACTAGAAATCCTGGACTTTAAGCTGGAAATAATAACTAGATGGAAAGTTGTCTGCCTTAGAGAAGGGATGGCAGAGAAGAAAGTGCATGGAGAGTTGGGTATTCAATAAAATAGACTGTGTCAGATAAAACATCCATTCTTTCTTTCACCTACTGAAAGCAGAAACTTTCACAAAACTCAAAACTGCATGTTGTTTCCTCCTGAAAAACAATTTTCTTTAATTGCTCTTGTAAATAATGACATCTATTCATATTGGAGATTCTTGTAAAAAATAATCATGTGAGATTTTTAATTGGGTCTATTATAAAGATATTGTCGAGACTCTATTCATTATGTCAGTATCAGCCTATGCATTTATTTCTACCATGAGAAATGATCATGCCACCTAGTGATACTCTATCTTCTCAAAAATTTATCTCATCAATGTAATAAATTGTGTTAATTATAAAGTTTCTCTTTTTTTAAATTGACTGCTTGCTGGTTGTGACAAATTTATGCTTCAGTTACAGAAAATATGTATCATTTTTGTAAATATCTTACTTTGTCCTTAGCTCAATATCACTATAATCTTGTTTCTCCACTTTTAATTTATATAGTACCAGTATGTGGCATTATAGGCTACCTGACATCTCTCCCAGAATGAGCAGATGGGAAAATGTCCAATCACTAAAAAGCAAAGCACTCTCTCATTTAGTCCTAAATGTGACTCTTTTACTTCATTATTTGCAGTTTAACAGAAAGAAACGACAAACTGCAGATAAAGACAATAAAAAAATAAGTCAAGAGCCTAAAATTTAAACACATACCTAGCTCCAGAAATCATATTTTTCCCCTTTATCATGTTGTTTCCCTCTGGATTAGAGGTGGGAGTGGAGCAGTATTATTCTAAAGTCCAGAGCAAATTAAGGTAAAGGTGGAAATGGGCATGAGGATAAGGTCAAAAACGTTGACTTGACAGAGTCTCATTCTGATGTCTGACAATGTTGGAGACGTTAGTATATGTCAAAATCTTCAAAAATCTTGAAGGAACCTGTGACTTCGGTATAGAATCGGCTTATTTAAAAAATTGCACACAATCCCAAAAGTTCGTGACATGTAACAAATTTTAATATTGCTGACACTGCTGGATGAAATGAGTTATTGGACTAACAGGGGACAGGGGCCTCGAGCTGGAGAGGAAGCCTGGCCTAGCCTGCAGTATCCAGCTTCCCAGACACTTCCCTGCTCTCTCTTGTCTTTATGCAGGCAGTAACTCACAAAAATAAAAATAAAATTTTCTTTTTATAGGCTAAAAAGAGAACACTTAATAATTTTTTGCATATCAGGTTAAGAGGCCTAAAATGGTTTTGATCTAGAAGAAAATGTTGAAAACAGAATAGAATAGCAAATTCTGTGAAAGGGCCCAGATTTATGATATCCAAAATTATTATATGTATTCTTTCAATAAAAAGAGTTTACGGAGTTTTCACACCAATACAAAGTCTGCTCAATAACAGAGGTAAAACTCCAGTGAAATTTGAAAACTCAGGTAACTTACCTTTGAAGTTGTATAGTCTGAGGAAACATGGAGTCCAATATTTCATCCTTCAGAGCTGTACATCTGTTAAAGTCCAAGAGAAGAGAGACTGCATTAGTCTTTCTTCCTGAGGAGCAGGAGAGAGGGCATGACTTACAAAGGAAGGGTTATAAGCAGAAACAAGGGTTCAACACTGATGAAATGAACCGAGGTTTATAACAGAGTGTCCGTAAGACAGCATCATGGTTAAATGTGGCAACTTGTATACGGATTGTTATATTATGGCAACGTGGGACATCTGAGTCATGTCTACTCTACAATAATGTTAATCTCAATTCACAATAACAAAAAAGGAAAAATACCATTCTTGCATTCGGACAGTCTATTAAAAATTTGCATATGGAACATTTATTTTAACATGATTTCACAATTACATGTGTGCCTAAGTGATAATTCGCAGATGTGAGGTCTTAAAGAGATTATAAGTGATTTTGCTTATGAATGTCAGGATTCTACTTAGATTTCTTTAGGCAAAGCCACTTAAATTGAAATGATCCCTAGCCGACTGACATCTTCTCCATAACCAGTCTTCAAACTGTTTCATTTTAACAATATAACTGAAATCCAGCTGGCTCACACTCAATTATAATAAAAATCCAAAGTGTTGCTAAGTGACTAGGGAATAGAATATGAAATTCTGACAAGAAATATTCCCTCACCCTTGATTGAGGAAAGCAGCGCACAGATGGTCAAGGTGATGCACGTTCTTGGGCCCTTCAAGGATTAATTTCTCAGTTCCTACATAGAAATAATCCTTAATTTTCAAAAAATAATAAGTGTCATCTTTAATCTCTGATTTGAAGTGCCCATTTTTAACTCCCACTATAATTTAGGTTTTTAAATGATGCATTCATCCTTGCCTCTAGTTTAGATTACTGCATGCACTTCCAATTCTACCACAAGCTGAAGTTTCTGGGGCAATTATAGTTCTTTCAGAGGACAAGAACACTGAGGTCACATCACATCAGTACTTCCTGCCCTGAACTGATACTGATCAAATTCTGAAAATAATTTAAGGTTTTGGTCCTTAGCCTTAGGGTGCAAAACTCGATAGAATCTAGCAATTTCAGAAACCTTATCATGTTCGACACCACATTACTCATAGCAACTATTTTCAACAAGCGGTCTGTAGTATTGATCCTAAAACTGAAATGGACAAGATTCTAGGTAAGAATAGTTCTTTAAAATCGATGAAATTGTGGAAATTAGTTTGAAAACTTCTATCAGGACATGAGAACATTTTCAAAGAACTTGAAAACAATTTAGCAGGTTCATTCTTTCATTTATTTATAAAAATATCAGATTTCAAGCCATAGCTTTATTCAGTTCCCTTGCCCATTTCTAACAAGAGTTATTCCAGTTTCTCCAAAGCCCCTCTTCCACTCATGCAGTTTTAATTCTCCACATCTTTACCTAATATGTGACAAGAAAATCATAAAGTCAGAAACACCCTCTGATTGTGACCCTCCATCCCACCAATTATTTTTATAGCCAAGTGTTTCTCAAGATTCACATTTGCAAATAATGACTACTTAAAAACAGTTTAAGCAACGAAGCTATTTATTAAGCATATTAACTCTATTTCTCTATCTCTCTTTCCCTCTCTCTTTCTATCTTTTTCCTCTTTCTTTCACCAATGGAATGTGAAAAAGGAAGCGTGTAGCCATAATTGCCACAAGAAGCTATCTTTTAACTACAATATGTAGCTAGACTTAGGCTAAAGCCAAAAATGAGGACAGCAAGCAGACAGAATCCTTAAGAGAAGGCTACCTGGATCCCACAGTCATTAGCCTGGACAATAGGTATCCATGCCCTTTGAGACCATGTAATTCCTACCAAACTGATCCCATCTCAGAGAGTGGATTTTGCTTCATCATAAACAATATCCTGAGATACTACTAGGAAAGGTGTGCTGGGGTGGGTTTTTGTAAAGCTTTACTCATTCTTGAACGAAGACCAAAAAAAGTAGAAAAGAGTCTTTTCTGCTTCTATCAGTGAGAACATAGAGAATCAGAACTATAATTATTTTTGATTTCTTTAAATGGGAGGACCAAACTGTCAGCAAACTAGATATAGAAGGGAAGTTCTTCAACCTGATGAATATATCTACAAAAAGACAACACATCACAGCATACTTAATGGTGGAGTAGTGAATGGTATCTTCCTAAGACCGAGAACAAGGCAAGGATGTCAACTTTCACCATTTTTTTCTGCATTGAATTGAAGATTCTAGCCAAGGCAATCAGATAAAAAAGAAATTAGATATCTCTTTAAAAAGTTATATAGATTGTAAAGGATTAATATAGCTTTTATTCACAGATGACATGATTCTGTATATAGAAAAATCCAAAGAAATATCTGTAGTTACAGGCACAAACACACACATACATGTGTACTAGAACTAATAAGCTTAGTAAGGTTGCAGAATACTGATCAACATATAAAAGAGGTGAAAGTATATACACTGAAATACAAAATATTCCTGAGATAAAATAAAAGTGATGTAAAGGAAAAGAGAACATTTTGTGTTCATGAATTTAAAGACTCAATATTATTAAGAGGTCAGTTCTCACCAGGAAGATTTAATGCAGTTCCTACCAAAATAATTGCATATGTTTTTAGTGAAATTTTTAGTCTGATCCTAAAATGTATCTGGAAATGTAGAAGACCTAGAAAACTTAAAATGATCTTGAAATATAACAAAATTGAAGGATTTAATTACCCTCCTAATTTTGAAGTTTATTGCAAGTCTATAGTAACAAAGACAGTGTGGTATTGGCATAAGGATAGACACATAGATCAGTGGAACAGAATTGACCTTTTTTAAAAAAATTTCTTTTTAATGTTTATTTATCTTTGAAAGAGACAGAATGCAAACAGAGTTGGGGAAGAGAGAGGGAGACACAGAATCCGAAGCAGGTTCCAGGTTCCTAGCTGTCATCATGGAGCCCAAAGCAGGGCTTGAACCCACAAACTTTGAGCCGAAGTCAGACGCTTAACCAAATGAACCACCCAGGTGCCCCCGGCATGTCTTAAACAAACTCTCATTTTTCTTATTAATTGGCAAAGTTTCCAACATAATTCACTGTAGAAAAGATAGTGCTTTCAGCAATGGAATATTTTCCTCCTTCTACTGGTTTGGAGTTGTCTTTTTGGTTTATATCTCAGTGATAGCTCTAGATATTTTACTACACTTACCAGAAACAGAGACTGCTAGACTTCTAACCAATGTTCATACTTTCAGTCTCTCTTTCTAAAATAATCTTGATTAGTTGGAGACTGTTTGAAAACTCCACTCTTCAATTTTTTTGTGTGTGAAATTTTAGCAAATGTGATTAAGGATATAGTCAATAGGCTATAGGTGGAAATTTGTGTTGGGGCTTCCTTGAAAGCTTCTTTTAAAGAGGGATTGAAATTAACTGGACAATTTGGCTTTGACACTTATTACTTTATTTCATTGTCTTGATACCTGCAATTGGCCATGATAGGAATATATTTGGTTATTGACTTTCAACCAAATGCAAAACATACCAGGGCAGAGAGTCTGGATCTCTGATAACCTTAAGGAACAACCATCTCTGCCTTAGATTATCTACCTCTTGTCTTCTTTTATATGATAGAAAATAAACCCATACCCTATTTAAAACATTATTGTTATTAGAGTTATTAGAGTTATTTTGGATCTCTATTACAAAGGTCAAACACAATTCCCAATAAAATTAAACAGATTTGTCCATCAAATCCATTAACCTCTTTGTCATATTTTACATTTAATTTTCTCTCTGGTCTGTATTCTGAGGAGATTCTTTAAGTAGTTCTTTCTTCTAGCTTACCAATTTTTTTTTCATCTGTACATAATCTATCAATTAACCCATTTATTGTGATGTGTTAAACTCAATTCTAAGTTTTTTACTTTGAAAAGTTTTGTTTTGTTCATTTTCAAATATTCCTCATTACTTGAACACATGCTTGCTCATTGCTCACTCTTTTTAGGTTTCTCTTTCAATTTTCTGAACATTTCATAAAATATACGTGTGATTATTCCATTTTCTATTTTGCTGTTTGAATGAGCTATAATAGACATATAATTTTGTATTAAAGTGTACAACACAATGATTTGATAAATGTATGTATTCTAAAATTATTACCACAGTGAATTTGGTTAATATCCATCACTTCATATAGCTACCAAATTCTTTTTCTGATATGATCTTTTAAGATCTACTCTGTAAGCAACTTTTAAATACATAATACAATACTGTTAATCATGGTCACTATGCTGTACATTATACTCCCAAAACTTATATTATCTTAAAACTGTACATTTGTGCCTTTTGCCTCTAGTAAATATGAATTTGTTTTGCTCCTATAAGCTTAGTATTTTTATATTTCACATATAAGTGAGAAGATATAATATTTAATGCCCATGAAAAAAAATCCATCCATATTGTCACAAATGGCAGCATCTGTGTTCATCAGGGATATTGGTGTGTAATTCTCTTATATTTTGTGTGTGAAGAAAATAATGAAGGTTAGAGTGGAAATAAAGTAGAGACCCAAAAAAGGCAAAGTTGATAAGTAGGATGAAATGATACTGAGTTGAGCAGCATTAGCCCCAGGGAAGCAACTGTAGAAAAGGTCTCAAATGTTTGTTGTTGGGTTTTCTTTGTTTGTTTTTGGGTTTTTTTTTTAATTTTTGTTTTTCTGGGAAGAGGTCAAACTACTGTCATCAGCTATTATACTAAGGTGGTGATCAAAAGACAAAATGGGCCATGGAATTATAGGCCTTCCTTTAGGTAACGATTTTCAAAGTATGAGCCTAGAATAGCAGCACCAGCATCAATCTGGAACATTAGAAATGCAAATTCTTGAGTCCTGGCCCTCACTTACCAAACTAAAACTCTGAGGAAGTGACTCGGCCATCTAGCTGTTTGGGTGATGTGGATGCACGATGAATTTGAGAAACAATATCCCAGAGATTTCTCAAATCTTTTCCAACAAAGAATAGGCACCTGAAGAAAAAAAAAAAAAAAAAAAAAGACTGGATTTTTCACCTAAACAGATTAATAGCTTTGAAGGAAAGTCAATGAAACCTTGTAATAATGTTAACAGATGATAGGGTCTGGGCACATGTGTTATACACATTGATATGACCATTTAATCTATGTCTAATTGGTCGTGACATTTCGGTTGCAGAAAGTTACTGAATTCTTTCATTTAAGAAATTACCTACTAAAATTCCTTTTTAAAATACAAAGTAATTGCTTTTAAAATATATTATTATGCTAACAGCTCAACACTAGTCAAATACAGACATACTTTTAAAGCCTAGGTTTACCTTTCTACAAATGAATTCAGCATCTCCTCAAAATTATTTAAATTCTATCTCTGCAAACAAAAATAAAGGCATAATAAAATCATGGCATCTTGACCATTAAGTATTTGCTCTCTCAATGTAACTGCTGTTCAGAATAAAGATCTACCAAAAATGCATGATTTTGAAGAGATACGCAGATTAGCAATGTATTCATTGGTAACATGAAACATCTTAACAGCACACTCTAGAGAAATATATCGCTAAGGACTACCTGGCTGGCTCAGTTGGTAGATCATGAGATTATTGATCTTCGAATCAAGCCCCATATTGATCATAAGGTTTATTAAAAAGAAAAAACTACAGCACTAAGTTTGAGAGAATCTCTTATAAAAGTTATGTGTCTTTGCAAATGGTTAGGATATAAAATTTTATGTTAACACAGTAAAATCAGAGTCAGTTGCACGGGATTATTGAAATACTTGCTTAGTTTATCTCAGCTGTACACACTTCATATCTTGAGGCTGCATTCAGATAAAATAGTGGCAGCGTCTCTCTTCTGTGTACCAACCAACAGGTTATCCAGCTCAACACCTTTCATCTTCTCCGTTTCCATCCTTCCTTCAGTGTGATTTCTGTCTTAAACAATAATTATGCAAATAATTTTGTCCTAAATATTGCTACATGTTTCCCTTTATGTAATGTGGCTCTTCTATAATTTATTTAGTTTCATAAAATTAAATATGAAGCTATTAATTGAATGAAATTTTCCTAAAAATTGGTTTCTAAGTATTTCAGAGTATTGGGCAGAATATAATTTATGCATCTTTTTTGCTGATGAAATTAATACATTTTAATTGGGTTTTGGGGGTTTAAACACTTCTCTTTTAATCACACCACAATATTTTTTAATATTATCTACATTGAAAATTTTAAGTAATATAGGTAAGTTCATTATTTTGAAGTCAGATTTAAACAATTGGTAATTGCTTAAAAAAAAAACAGATAGAATATTTCATTTTCTATCATGACCAGAAATCATGTAAACATCTTGTGCAAGGCCTATTTTTATTATATTTGTTTAAGATTTAAGTCAATCAAGCATTAATGAAAAACTATATACTACATGCATCAAAAAATGAATATCATAATTATTTTGAATCTTATATGCTGACTTTATGTCTTGGATTAGTAACAAGATAATAGTTTACATTGTCATTGATGCATAAAAGAACAGGATCATAAAAACAATGACAAAGCAGCACATTTCATGGGATTCTCCTGTAATTAGCCATTTTTATCATCTAATCTCATAATGCATGAATACAAATAGCTTGTTTTGCTAAGTTGTTTGGAAAGATGTAATTCATTTATAGACAGCAAAGTGGAAAAAGGCACATGAAAAAGATACATCAAAGGCCAATTCAATAATGTCATTAATTCACTAAAATTTACCTGTAGTGATTCATTATAAATAAAATGAGGATAACATCAGTGAAGACAAAGCAAGATGAAGACCATAAACTTCCTTGCTTTTTCATTAAATTCACCATCTATTGGTGAATTTGTTATATTGGCAACACATCTGATAAGTTCTTTTGATATTCTCTAATATCATGAAATGTAGTAAATATATCTGTACAATTCTGCATCCAGCACAGTGCTAGATAGCGACACTTAACCTCTCTGGACCGCAGATTATCTGATTGGTTATATTTTCAGGGTATCTTGGAGCCTCTAATGTATCAGAGTATTGTGATGTATCAGAATAAACAAACATTCAAAAATCATGCTGCAAATGACCTCTCTTCATTTTGTCTTCAGTCTGATACAAGGGACTGCTATGTATAAACCTACTATGGCATGTAAGGAATGTTAAAATAATGTCCTGATTGCTGAGTTTATATTATCCTCTCACTAGGGAGCCATCAGCCTCATAGATTAAATAAAAACAAGAGAAAGAACCCATTCTTGTGTTTGCCAGCTGAAAATAAATTAAATCCTGCTTCTTTTTTAACTATGTTCAATTGTCCTTGTCCACAGGGACCACGCTTTGGAAATCTAAAAGAATATATTTAGTTCTTGAAAAAGAATAATAATTTGGTAATTTCTCTTAGGAAAAAAATGCATTAAAGCTGTAGTTATACAAAACCATTCTCCTGTCCATGAAATTTTCAGATTTATGTCTCTAAAATGCTTTGGAAAGCATTATCTTAACACCCCAATGGCACAATGTTTTAAATTAGACATTTAGATAGAGGAAACAGAAATATTTGAAGCATATATATGCTAACAGCCTTTTCAGATCTCCCAGAAATCAACAGGAGAACTAAATCCACGTGTTTTAATAGTGAGGTAATCTTTCCAGCATAACGTATTTGTCAATCAGAGATTTGAGGAAGATATAAGAAAGTTGAATTTGTACCCTCAGAGGTATAAAATAACTTTATAATTAAAAGTAATAATAAATCAGCGGCGCCTGGGTGACTCAGTTGGTTAAGCACCAATTTCGCTCAGGTCATGATCTCAGGGTTCGTGGGTTCAAGCCCCGGGTCAGGCTCTGTGCTGACAGCTCAGAACCTGGAGGCTACTTCAGATTCTGTCTCCCTCACTCTCTGCCCCTTCCCCACTCACACTCTGTCTCTCTCTCTCTCTCTCTCAAAAATAAATAAACACTAAAAAAATTTTAAAAATTAAAACTAAAAGCAAATTAAAAAATAATAATAAATCAGATGATCAATTTTTGTTCTCATTGTAACTAAATGAATTATTCTCGATAATTTTCACTATCATTATATTTGTTCGTTTGTTTTTAAATAGACAAATGGGCAGTTGTGGCACTGTTAAGCCCATAAGGAGTTTCTGGGGAGAAGAAGTAAAAAGGGAAAAAGGAACAATTTTTATTTTTAAAATATGCTGAGTACCATTATATAAGTCCAGCTATATAATTCATCTAATTTAAATTTATATTAAGATTTTACACTAATTTCCATGTAGGATTCTCCTTACAAAACTATTGGAAAAAGATATGTGAAAAAAATATATGGGGTGCCTGGGTGGCTCCGATGGTTTAGCGTCTGACTTCGGCTCAGGTCATGATCTTATGGTTCGTGGGTTCGAGCCCCGCTTCAGGCTCTGTGCTGACAGCTAGCTCAGAGCCTGGAGCCTGTTTCAGTTCTCTGTCTCCCTCTCTCTGACCCTCCCCTGCTCACGCACTCTCTCTCCCCTTCTCTCAGAAATTAATAAAAAAACATTTAAAAAGAAAAAAAGAAAAATAAAGCTTTCCAATTTGTTTAAATACACACACACACACACACACACATATATATATATGAACCTCTGTTCTTAAACAATGTTTCTGGATTTTGAAGAAAACTGACTAGCTTTTTTCTTTAACTTTTTTTTACTCTAAGAGATCTGTATTATGAATCTTCACATTTAGTTGCAAAACTTACATGATTTCATATGCACATACAATTCAACGTGTACACATAGATTTGTTAATACAGAGTTCATCTCTCTGTGTTGTTTCTGTGTATTTAATATAGTGCAAGTTTAACAAATGCTCAATTTGAACATGGGGTTAGATATTATTGCTTGCATTCTCAAGTAAAATGACTCGATCTGTTACTCAGGCTTTATACGCTCTCAGAGGCTGCACACATGCTTCCTGAGGAATGTAGACTGTCTCCAAACCTCTCCGTTTTTCAACTTGTAAGATGAACTTCCATTTGGTTTGTTAAAGGCACTGTCCCTGTCATCCCCTTCCACTAACATACTGCTTACAACATTGAGAAGAAGAAAGCCATATATTCTTTACGCACATTATGATAAATACTATTAATTAGAACTTGCTACCCACTGTACCTATTTCATCTCAAAGCATGACAATGAGCCTGCACTGTAGGTGTTATTTTTCTCAATTAAACACAAAATGAAACTGAAACTCAGAGGGTTAAAAGTGGGCTGTCAATGTCAAGTAGCTTTTCAATGGAACATAAGTATGTTAATCTAACACTGTCTAAAAACAAATTTCATGATGTTGTAAATAAGTATTTGGTTTCACCCAAAGTCGATTCTCTGATCATTGGTGTGAAATATAATTTCCTGTAATTTGTCTAAATTGTTATTGCTCTACAGAGGCTTACCCATAAAAACTACCTTCGTATGTGATCGAATATGTGATACCCTTGGATTCCAATATAGGCAATAATGTATAAAAAAACTGGTTATTTTGATTTAGTAATTTTATTTTTTTCTAGTTTATATGACCTTTTAAGAAAACCTAATCAAATTCCAGATTACTTCATATGATCACACTGTGTTTTAGAAATTCCACACATAGGTTTATACTTAACAAAAGTGAAAACATTTCCATGAAAAGATTTGTACAAAAACAATTATATAGCTTTATTTATAATGAACAAAAATGAAACCAACTCGAAACATCTATAGAGAGGAGGATGAATAAACAGTGGGTTTTGCCATCATATAATAGGATGATACTCCACACATAAAAAGAGAAAATTTCTGATATAGAAACAACATGTAAATCTCAAAACATCAAGTTGACTAAATAAGACCGACACAAGTATACAGTATGAAAAGTATACAGTATGATTTTAGTTATATACAAATTGAGAAAATTCATTGTTCTGACAATCATGACTTGGGTCCTTGGAGTATGGTACTGACTAGAAAGAAGCATGAGGGAACATTAGGGTGAGAGAAATGTTCTGTCTATTGATCTTTGGAAAATGGCTACATGACTATATACATTTGTAAAAGCAAAGCAAATCAGGCACTTAAAATACGTTTAACTATTTTAAAAACATAGCTACTAAAAATGTTTACTTAGTTTAGTAACCAATTACTGTTACTAAACATTAATTACTCTAACACTCATCTCTAATATTTTCATGAATCAAGAAAAAAGCTCACTACATCCGTAGTGAGTTTGTGGGTCAATTTTCCATATGACTTGATAAAATAAGCTGAGAATTTTATGATCATTCAAATAATCAGTTACTGAAAAAAAGTTCAGTGACAAAAAAGCTGTGTCAAATCTTTCTGTACTTCACACTCAGATTCTAGGCAGTTATTTTGATTCCTGAAACTACTTTTGCTACTAATTCTTTTGAATGAACACCCTTAAAAATGCTGGTGCAGATCAGAGGGTTCATTGATCCCTGACCCAGTTTTGAGAGGTAAATAAGAAAGGCTATGTAGTAGGGCAAATATTTTTTGACATTACTCACCAAGTGCATCATGATGCATCCTAGCTTAGAATCTGTGAATTGTTATTTTTCCAAGTGAAAACAAAATTACTCAGCAGAAATCTTTCCAGAGGAATAGTATCACAAAGTTATATATTTTTGAGATTGTTGATAGTCTTCAACAGGGGAAGTTAACACAGAGTGAATACTTCATTATATTATTTATATTTCCAAAAATAAATAAAATAAATGAATACATAATTGAATAGGAATTATCTGCCTTTAATGATTCACTGAAAATATTTTTTGTCCATAGCTTATAAAATGTTTTATGGTATATAAATACAAATAGAGAAATAAAGAGTTTTCTGTTATATCATCATGATGCCATCTTCAAAAAGACTGGTTGCATTTAATACAAGTTACTATAAAAAAATTTCAGCATCAGAATTTTTGCTTTTCTTACCTACTTGAAATAGAATAAGGCTGAATAATTCTATTTCTTTTTTAGTTTATTGTATTAACAAAAGTGGACATAACCACTGTTAAAATTTGTAAGTTTCTAAGGAGTAGCATTGCTGTTTTTAAATTGCTTTTCAGAGAATTTTGTTCCCAGAATATTTTGTTCTCTTGCTGTTTCATGATAATAAGGTATTTGTAGCTAGCTATAGTTGGGGTTTAAGATAACTATATGTATATACACACACACGGGGAAATGAAGAATAAAGGATTCTCCTTGTGCAGTCAGTATGCACATATTATAAAAATCTAGAATAGTCCAATAAATAAGCTCCAGGTAATCTTATTTATTAAAGTTTTTATACTCTACAGGTGATAACTAATTTAATCTGACACTCTACACAGGGTGTGTGAAGGGAGCAGTAAAAAGAAAATAAGTATAAATAATAGGTGTATATGAGAGATAATTTGTGATTAAATTGCATACAATTCTAATCGTCGGGAGCCATTTTCTGAACTCACTACTTGAGAAAAACTCCTTGTGAGGTTAAGGCAAGTTTGCATGGCCTCTTGCCATCAGATGATGACCAATATCCACCCCTACTCAATTATTTCTGCTTGAGCATCAACCCCCAAGGTACCTTGTTGATTGGTATCAGGAGTGACTTGTCCCCTTATTCTGGCCCTGGTATGATGATTGCACCTTGTGAAGGAACTTATTGTGGGAACTTCTTTTGTGATTATGGGAACAGACATCATGTCTCCAGCAGATCTTGTTTTCTTCCATACTTTCCCTTGAGCTATGAACAGGCTAATGACCCTTAGTCATAAAAGATTGACCTTTACGTGTACAATCTGTTTCCACCGTTGTGTTAGTCCAAGAGGTTCATACAGCTCAACATGTAAATCAGCTAACCAAAAATGTCTCTCATGCCCTAGCTATTCAAGAAACCATAGACAAAAAACTAGACACAAAGGAAAATGCACTCAAAGAGGCTATTCTATGTATTGGAAATGAGCTAAACTCTTTAAAGGTATGGTTGGCTCTCTGGTGCCATAAGGAATATAACTGGATACATAGAACTCCCCTTTAACATAATCAATCCTCTAATGCCTGTGAAAATGTGCAAAATCATTTACTTGGTATATGGAATCATTCTAATTTTAGGTTTACAGTCTCTTCATCAACAGATTCTGGACCTCAATCTATCTATTACCTTTTTTTCTCCTTCTGAGGTAGCAATGTCCTTTCTAGATGGACTGCATAGTTTTGTCAGCAATCATAGCTTCCTCTCTTTTCTTATAAATATTGATCTGATCCTTGGAGCCATGTTAATTGTCCTTTGTCCCTTTCTAGTCTTCTACCGAGTACTAAGCAATGGGATTCGAAGAGTTTCCAATAAATTACATACCCTACATTTTTTTTTTTAAATAATAAAAAAAAGGGGAGATGCTGGGAGCCACACCAGCCTCACTGGATGACACAGTCACAATGAGGAAATGACAGCGTTTGCACAGCTCCTGCCATGAGAAATGAAAACTGGTATCTCCTTCTGCTACTACTGGCTTATGTTGGAAATGAGCCTGTGGATATTGACCAGGCCTCACAATATTCCAAATCAGACCGATATTGCCCACACATATACCTCATAAGGAAAAGCATATTCCTGCCACTTCAAAAGAAATTTTAGATGAAAGCACTCTAGATGTTTGTCAAAAGGCTCTTCCTATGGGCCTTATAGATCCAAGACTTAGATAATAAAGGGGGTTAAGAACACAAGAGTTACAATTGAGCCTGACCCAGAGACAAAGAACCTAATTTAGAGTTAAGGAACAGATAAGGGCAGAACTTAAGTTAATACTTACACCTTTTCTAACTGGTGATGTATAGCAGGCCCTTCCCTAAGGCCTACATTCCACAAACACCCTCCTTTACACTGGCACTGGTGGCTGGGATGAGGATAGATAAGAGTATGCTTATGCTAAAATGCTAAAATATAAACCCAAAAACAAAGGCAGACACATTTATGGCCTCCATGGTGTTTACGCATTCAGCATCAAGTCAAAAAAGTTTGCACAATTTATTAACCAGCTCGAAAATATTCATCCTCTTGTGAGCCAGACAGAATGACCTAATCTTAGCGTTATTAACTTAAAACAAATGTGTATATTATCCTGTTTTTCACTAAGAACATCCTGTTATTTCCTTAGTGGTAAGATTTACTCAACCTCACTATGATTGGAGTAGTTCTGCAAGAATACTTCTGTAAAACCTGCTTCTGTACACTTTCCAAAGCATCTTATCACAAAGAGTTTTCCACTGTAAAAATTCCTTTTTCTGATCTCATGTTATCGCTTGACCTATAAATAAAGACACCAAAACTCACAGGACAGAGATGCCTGCCTGGTGATTGGAAAGAATCTCGGGGCTCTCTCACTCTCTCTCGCCAACACCGTCCATCCTTCAAGGACCCCTGGACCAGCTGGAGCAATAATTAAATCAATGATCATTTAATATTATTCTTTCAATAATTATATTCTACCTATTTCCTCTAACCACCAAATAGGAGGTTAGTCAGCTGAAATTAAAACCCAGATAAAATTAAACCTTATGATTTCAGAATTCATTATATGCTCATCTTTAGATCCTTTACATTGAATCATAATTTTACACTGAAAAAGATTTTATTTTTTTATTTGTATTTATTATTTATTTATTTATTTATTTCTGAGAGAGAGAGAGAGAGACAGCATGAGCAGGGGAGGGTCAGAGAGAGATACAGAATCTGAAACAGGCTCCGGGCTCTGAGCTAGCTGTCAGCACAGAGCCTGACGCAGGGCTGGAACCCACAAATTGTGAGATCATGACCTGAGCTAAAGTTGGACGCTTAACTGACTGAGCCATCCAGGTGCCCCTGAAAAGGATTTTAAAATCTACTTTTTGACCATTCTTGTTTATATGTAGAACAGTTAAATGTCTTGCCATGGTTTCTACATTTCACTGATAGAGCCAAGACTAGAATCCAGTTACACGCTTCTAATTTAGATTGCTCTTAAGTTTAATATTTACTTATAAATCCAGTTTTATTTAAGTAATAAAAAATTCATATTAATCTATCTGATATTTTCAATAAACTCTCCCAAATAATTCAACAGAAGCATTTTCCCACTTTAATTCAGGCATCCATATTACCAAACAAACATCTTTATTCTTTTAGTATAAAAAAAAACTTTAGTCATGGAGTTGTTCTCTCTCTTTATATATCAACTGCTCAGACTGTTACTATAGAATAAAAAAGGCACACTCTTGTATACCCATTTTAAAGGCATTGATATCATCCTCTCACAATTCTAAATATTATAAAATAGTATTTGTTATAACTACAAAAATAATATTTATAAACTCCTTGAACATAAGTAAATTAAATTCAAGAGATGTCAGTTGAACACTAGGCCAGGTTGAGAATGAGAAGTTAAGATTTTAAAAACTTCTTTGACTTCAAGGAACTTACAATATAACAGTGTAAATAAAAACATGTCCCAAGCAGGAATATAAAAAGCCATTATTTTATTAAACAGTAATTATATTTAAAAGACACATTTTGGATGCTTATATAATATTCATGTGTACCCAGAACTATGCCAGGAATTCAAGCATGCAATAGTAAACAGGCCAATTTTTTTTCCTAGTAAAGCTTACATTATGGTGTAGGAGACAGACAGATAAATGAACAAGCACACTTGTAATGTGACAAATGCTCACATGGGGTAATTTGTGCTAAGTAAGTAGAAGGAACTGGATGCACGATAAGAAGAACATCTAATCCAGCCTGGGTTGGGCAAAGGACATAGAAGATCCAGGGGAAAGGATGTCTAAGGATGACAGAAATGTCAGTAGAAGGGGGAGCCTGGGTGGCTCAGTCAGTTAAGGGTCTGACTTTGGTTCAAGTCATGATCTCACAGCTTGAGTTGAGCCTGCGGCAGACTCTGTGCTGACAGCTCAGTGACTGTTGCCTGCTTTGGATTCTGTCTCCGTCTCTCTCTGCCCCTCCCCTACTTGGGCTCTCTCTCTCTCTCTCTCAGTCTCTGTCTCTCTCCAAAATAAATGGATAAATATAAAGGAAGGAAGGAAGGAAGGAAGGAAGGAAGGAAGGAAGGAAGGAAGGAAGGAAGGAAGGAAGGAAGAAGGAAAGAGAAAGAAAGAAAGAAGAAAGAAAGAAAGAAAGAAAGAAAGAAAGAAAGAAAGAAAGAAAGAAAGAAAGAAAGAAAGAGAGAAAGAACTGGCATGTGAGGAGCACTTGACTGGCTCAGTCGGTTAAGTGTCCACTTCAGCTCAGGTCATGACCTCACGGTTCTTGGGTTGTGTGCTGTGTGCTGACAGCTCAGAGCTTGGAGCCTGCTTCAGATTGTGTGTCTGCCCCACTCAAAAAAATTAAAAATTAAAAATTTAAAAAAAGAAATGGCATATGAAAGCAATGAAAAATGAAGAGAGTCCCAGGAATAAGGAATAACATAAGAAAATCTTTAAATTAAGAAAGAACAGAAAAAATATTTGAAGAACAAGTACAGGATGGACAGTTAAGCAAAGCAAAGCCAGCTACTACAACACTATCAAACATTTTAAGAGCTTCATTTTTTATACTCAGAATAGAATGAGGCTGTCTTGGATGAGGTCTATGGGTATAGGGGGAGACCCAGGAAGTCTTTACTTAGGAATTGAAATTTGAGATATATCCTGAAATAATAGCACTATTTTAATGGACAGAAATAGGCACAGAAAGAAGTTAGGCTGCTTGAAAATAGACTGAACAGCATTTGCAAAAAGAGGTATGTTAAAGTGGAGACAACATTAGTCTCTTCCAATAGTCTTTCAATATAAGAGACAGAAATGCTGAAAACACACACTTGAGCATTTTTAAAGGGTCTTAGACACAGTGTGATGAATTGTATGATATAAAAAGTGCTTATGGTATTTTCTGATCAAAAAATATTTCACTGACACAGTGACTTAAATTCCATCATTAAAATGCTTTTAACATTTCACACACACACACACACACACACACACACACATCAAAAGGGGAAAAGCCAGGATTTAAATCCACCTTTGACTATCTCTAAAGGTCATGTTCTTTCCACTATATCATGATTCTTTCAGGTTGAATGAATACTGAAAGTGCAAAAATGCTAAAAGCATTCCTTATTTTCTTTCAAGCACAGTTACAGTCAACTCTATAAGAGAAACTCAGGAACAATACATAAATATAAAAAAGAGAAGCATATAAACACATGCATCACTAATGGCTAATTACAAGTAATAACAAATATAAAAAGCTATTTTATTACCGATTTCCTTTACAACTCTGCAGTTTCTATCTCATATTTGGAAAATACTACTATTGTAAGAGATGAGTTCTACATGTTTTAGAATATTTGAAATATACTTCTCTATTGAACAAAACTATTACTGTCAGCAAGAAATACAAAGAGACACAATGGCTTATTTGTTGGTCAACTTAAGAGTTGGTCAAGGATCTCTCAGTATGATAGCATTCGTTAAAGCAGGCTTATGTTGAAAAATGGCTGGGACAAATTATTGCTGTTTATGAACACTTGCCATTTTAGCCGAAGTATGCAACAAAAAATGAAAGTATTGTGTCCACATAAAGGCAGAAAAAAATTTAGATTAACAAAAGTATATAGAAGAATTTCCTATTGGATGAATAAATACATATATTTTAAGAGAGCATCAGCATGGCTCTTATATTTGAAGTTCTTTTTTAAAATGTTTATTTTTGAGAGAGAGAAAGGGCAGAATGCGAGTGGGGGAGGGGCAGAAAGAGGGAAAGGGGGAGAGAAAGAGAGAGAGAGAGAGAGAGAAAGAGAGAATCCCAAGCAGGCTCCATGCTGTCAACACAGAGCAGGATGTGGGGCTCAATCTCACAAACCGTGAGATCATGACCTGAGCCCAAATCAAGAGTCTGGCGCTCAACCAACTGAGCCACTTAAGACACCTCTGGAATTCTTATAGTGCCCTGCTGGTCATGCAGATACTTGGCTTTCTTTAAAAACAGTTAAGAAGTACTATATATAATTTATTTATTATAATTGCAAGGTTGTCTCCCTACTAGAAATGGTGGAAATGTTCAAGGAATACAGCTGTAGAATGCAGTAATTAAGTTCACTGTCAAACATCATCCAGAAATGAAGCCAGAGAACTTAAGGCAAAGAGGAATTATAGCCCAGGTGAGTAAACAAACAAACAGACAGAATCTTAAAATCCTGAAGTAGGACAATGGATTTAATATTCAGTCCAATAAGACTAACCCTGAGTCACATAAGAAAGCAACGTTAACTGTTCTATAAAGCCATAAATAAGTTCAAGGAAAAGAGCTCATTGGAGATATTCAATCATTAATCCCAAATGTGAGCTTTAGTCCGTGACTCTGTGGAGAAGTACAAAGCCAGCCACGCGTATATGTGACATCCATCTTTTACAAACATGGTTTTCTTGATGGATGTATCAAAGAAGTAATGGAAAGCCTTCTGAGACTTACAAAATACCAATCAATTGTCATACCAATTCTGTTGATTTACTTGGCAAAAATAACCAAGGACTGAATAACTTCAGTATCCCTTTCAAGTAAACAGAATCTCATATATAATAAGAGTAGGAATTCATTTTTCCTCATAGCTGAGTATTATGATAAGTGAGAAGTAAATAGGTTATGTGGTGACATAAAATAATCAAATTTGGTTTTCTAGACAAGAAATTATAGCACAAAGCAAAAAGTGCACGTCAGAAAAACTAAGGAAAAAGTAAAATATCCAGATAAAGATAAAGCTGCACTCTACATAGAAAAACAGGCTGAACATAGAAAGAACATTCATAGAACATGTTCAATGATTCACAGGGTAATTTCTAAGAATGGAAAGGAAACCTGAGATAAAAGTTAGAAACTACGACTTAAAAGCATGAGCAGAACGACATGATTACAGAGATGATTTTCTAATTTTCCCCTCATCTTTATTCCTGAAACACCTATGACAAAGGTCACATGTAAAACAAACCCCCATAGGCATATCCTTATCTAAAGTAACCCTAACATAATTCTTCTACTTGTCATAATAAATATATTAGTATCAAAATTGATGAAAAGTGATATTATTGTAAATATAACCGGGAACTTGTTCAAATTTATTTAAAAAGTAAACATGGTCAATTATTCTTCCCTGTAGACTTTGACATTTTCCAAACACTGCAAGTTTTTGCCTATATAGGGCCTTTGAATATGCTCTTTTCTTTGCCTGTGAACTTACTTCCCTCCTTCATTTTTTAGGTATCAGCTTAGATATCACCTTTTCAGATAGCCTGCATTTACCATGTATGTAAATCTGATACAGCCTGATAGTCTTGATAACAGTGTCCTATTCGTTTTCTCTGCTGTACTTGTCACAATTTGCAATACGTGTAATTAATATTTTTGTTGTTATGTCTTATTCTTCTAATAAGCTGTAAATTTCATGAGTGTAAGCATTATATCTGTTTTGATAATCATTTGATCTTAAGCTGTATCTGACCATTTTTTTAAATTTTTTAATGTTTATTTTTGAGAGAGAGAGAGACAGAGCATGAGCAGGGGAGGGGCAGAGAGAGAGGGAAACACAGAATCCCAAGCAGGCTCCAGGCTCCAAGCTGTCAGCGCAGAGCCTGACACAGGACTTGAACTCACAAACTGTGAGATCATGCCATAAGCCGAAGTCAGACTCTTAACCGACTGAGCCATCCAAGCACCCCTGACAGTTATTATTTTTAATCTCACCCACAATTATGGTATTTTCTACTTCAGGATTTCAAAAGTGTTTCATTTTTTTATTCCTTAAAAATATGTTAATAATAATTTGGCCCTTTAAAAATAATATATTACTTTTTAATTTTAGTTATCTAATTTACAACATAATCTTTTCTAATTCATTTATTTCTTCATTCATCAATTTTTCTCTCCTGTTTTCTTTGACATACTTAGTCTTTCTCTAAATTCTTTAGCTAGATGCTCATTTACATTTGTTTTATGTTTCTTTTTCTCTTTGTTCTTCCCTACTTATCCATTCTAATGATAAAAGTAACACCTTTCATTAAAACAAACAAACCAGTTTCTGTCATCTTGCTTTATGTTATTCCATACTCACTTACTGTTTGCTTCTTTTTTTTTTTTTTTTTTGTGCTTGGACTTTTAGTTAGTTAAGGCTTATATACTGTTAATGTTCTGCAAGGACACACTAGGAGATCACATTTGCTCCTTCCAAAACATTCTCTCATATACATTTTTATAAATACCATTATTTAGAATAAGATAATTCAACATTCTTTCACCCCCTCACTTTGCTCTCTAATGTAATGTGATCTATATTATTTTTCCAATGAACAGCTATCTCAAAAATAATTTTAGAATTTGCATAATGAAATACATAATTCATAAGCTTGCTTATTAATGCAGAGTACCAATCTGATATGTATGTTATAAAAATGAGAGCATTGTTTGTGTTTATGGGTCTATTCGCTGGAAGTCTCACATCTCCTTTTTGAAGTTGTGGCTGTATGATATTAAGAGGCTGCTGGGACCAATGAGAATTAAATCTGCCTGTAAACAGCAAACTGAAAGAGCAAGCTGGAGCCCATTGATGTCCTTAGTGCTGGTGATCTTCCAGCTTGCTGACACACAGTGCCACGTGGTCAAGCCACAGATAGAATCTGAACCTCCACCTCTCTCTGCTGACAAGAACACAGGTGTGGCAGAAATAAACCTCCAATCACTAGTCAAAGACAACAATGGAAAAGAGAGCTAAGCCACAAAATGGAGGAAATTTGGTCTCTGAATAGTTTGGGGGGAAGAATCCGCTCTGCATGCTAGATGTCACATAGTGGGAACAGTATTTTTGAGTCACTGTCACAATGGATAAGAAAAACTTGGTTCAGAAGAGGGTGATAAGAATAACAAGGCACTTTAGAAGGAACATTTCAAGTGACCAAAGCAGAGAAGATATTCAAGAGGAAGTCACAATAATCTTCAAATATTCTATGGGATATAGTGTGGAAAAAATAGGCTTTTACTTTGTCTAAGTAGATATCTAGGGATATTTATGCAATATGCACCATTAAACATTTATATTACATTATAGTATAGTATACATATAATATATGGAATATTCAGTGATAATGTAGTTTTAATTTTGGAATACCAAAAACAAGTAAAATAGTGCAAAATATAAACATGCAAATTTTAAAAATTGTTGTAAAATGAAAATCTCTGTAATCACAATCCAGGTCAAGAAATAGAATATGATCAGCACCCCTGAACACCCATGCATGTGCCTTTAAAACCACAACACCCTTCCTTTACTTATATTTAATCATTATAGTACATTTATTATAAGCACCTTTTAATATTTTCTTCATAGTTTTCCAACAAAAATGCATTCTTAAACATGCCAGTTAAATTCTACCTGTTTTTTGAATCATAGTCTATACATTCTTTTATGTTTGGCAACCTATTTTATTATTTATTCTATACTTTGTGCCCTGTTGTTATCTAAAATTGTACTGTAATAATATTACTACAGTGTCTATTAATATTACTATTACTCTCTTCTGTTAATTAACATTTACAATTTTTACAATTTTTCACAGTCATAAATAATAGTACTATAAATATCCTTGTATCTCCTACTACATAGGCGCACACATTTGTGTGGGTAAAAACCTAGGCATATTACTGTTAGGAGTGTAATTCATTGCAACTACTTTAGAAAACAGTTTGGAATTATCTACTAAATTTGGGATTGTACATCCATCTCTGTGAAGCCTATGCTATTAATTCCTAATATCAGTTATTTTAATTTCTAGTTCTAGAATTTTTATATTTTTTTGAATCTGCCGTGTGATGTTGTATGGATTCCAGTTCTCTGCTGAATTGTTTTACATTGCCTTTTATGTGCTTGAATCCAGTAGATATAGCTGTTTTGCAGTTTATTTTGATAATTCTAATATCTAGGGGGAAGCCTAACAAGTGTATTTCTGTTGCCCTCTGTTTCTCTTTTATGTTATCTTTCAATGTTTTTATATTACCTGATTATCATTGTGTGCTGAGATATATGTATTCACACACACACACACACATATTTGTAAAAATAATTTGACGTCTAGGACGGACTCATTTTCTTCAGATAGAATTATTGTTCTGTCACCTGAAAGAAATAAGAACTTGAGACAACGGTCATCCAAGTTTAGGTCTTGAGATAATTCTGGACCATCCAGAAAACACTAAGCTAGGCTGTGGTGCTCACTCTGTGATTACTCTTTGTCCCATTCTCTTCCTACATATCATCCTCCCAAATCTCAGCTCAAACATGAAGTAGTTCAACATAGCCCCTACTCTTGGTGGCACTTGGACTCCCTCTTTTCCTTTCCTAGTCCCATAAGGCTTTCAAAGTCAGCAAACTCTCCCAAGGCAAAAGCAGCTTCAAAGGCCATATTCATCTCTCTGGATTTCCATCTTCTGAACTTTGGCCAAATAATACTTCTCTGCGTTATTAACTGTTTGATGTTTCATAAAACCACTACTTTTTCCATGTTTGGAAGGTTTTGTTTTGTTTTCTTTTTAGTGAAAGATTGATTAATTAAATAGTTCACTATTATTGTGAGGCCCAGCTTCACCTGAAGAGAAGTTTGTGTGTCAGATATTCTTAGAGCATAAGCTCCCTGACAGCAAAACTTTTGTCAATTTTTTAAAATGCTATATCCCATCACTGAAAATGAGTTCTAAAAAAGTGGTTGGTAAATGAAGGAAAAAATTATAAATCTAGTATTTAAGCCATTTACATTTAGCAAGAGCTTAACTCCAGTTTTCAATTAATCAAATCTAGAGAAAAGTCATTTTATTTCCAGTATTGGCATAAACTCTTAACAAATTAAAGATGTTTAAAAACTAGATGAGTTTTCTGGTGAAATATGTAGCTTACTGTTACCAAAATATTTTGTGGTTTGGCAACTATATTCATAGGAATTGAGGCTTTTTTTTCATTAGTAGTATGAAAGACCTGTGTTTAAGACTTTATCAACCTTTGTACAATGAATACAAAATATTGATCTTCAACTCTGCATAAATATTGGTTATTAATCAAATTGCAAGATTTTTAATCATTTATCAGATAACAAATTAGAAAATCAGACATAGAAAGAGATCAAGTCCGGGGCACCTGGGTGGTTCAGTCAGTTAAGCATCCAACTTTGGCTCAGGTCCTGATCTCCAGGTTTGTGAATTCGAGCCCCGCATCTGGCTCTGTGCTGACAGCTCAGAGCCTGGAGCCTGCTCTGGATTCTGTGTCTCCCTCTGTCTCTGCTCCTCTCTTTCTTATGCTCTGTCTCTCTCTTTCAAAAAATGAACAAACATTAAAAGAGAGAGAGAGAGAGAAAGTGAAGAGGAGATGAAGAGGAATGATAGATCAATGCATTTTCAAAGTGATTCAGAGAAAAGTAGATGACTCATACTTGTTTTCATTTTATTACAGACATCAGAATGAAGAGAAAAATAAAGATATAGAATAGGAATAACTGCAAAGTATTGCTCATCTGATATGACCATAGGCAAGCACATTATTGTCAAAGGCTATGTTTTATTCCCTGTCACCAATCTCCTGGAACCATACCAATTATGAGATAAACATAATCCCCTATTTAATGAAAGTTCATCTTATCTATTTACTTCACAAATGCTTATTGAGTTTCCCCCACATTTCAGGCAAGTTTCAAACACCAAAGATAAAGCAGTGAACAAGAAAGACAGCGCTCTTGCTCTCATGAGGTTTGCAGTCAAGTGTCCACAAGCAGACTCCAAGCAAACAAATATGTAAGCTATTAATGACTCATACTAAGTGGCAGGAGGAAAATAAATCAAAATGAAGTGATAGAGAGAAACAAGGAGACAACCTCACATTTAGTACTCAAGAAAAGCCTCTCCTAGGAGATGAGGTTCAAAGAGGAAACTGAGCAATGAATAAACCATGCAAACATCTAGAGAAGGAGCACTTTAGGCAGAGGAAAGAAATGATGCAAAGCCTCCAAAATAGAACAAACGCTGGAAACTGGCAGAGGCTCCTGCGATTGAAGCTAAAGGACAACAGGACAATCTCTGTATAAATGAAATCAGAGAAAGAGACAAGTATTACAGATAGCTTTGCAAGCCATGCACAAAAATTAAATTTTTATAAGGTTTATTTAGTTTTCAGAGAGAGACAGAGTGAGAGTGGGGTAGAGAGAGAGAGAGAGACACAGAATATGAAGCAGGCTCCAGGCTCTGAGCTTTCAGCACAGAGACTGACACTGGGTTTGAACTCATGAATCCTGAGATCATGACCTGAGCTCAAATCAGACATTCAACCAACTGAGCCGCCCAGGTGCCCCCATACATACAAATTTATATTTTCTTCTAATTGGAATGGGAAGCAACTGGAGGGCTTTAAGCAGAGGTTTTTACAAATCCCCTTTGGCTGCTATGTGAAGGAAACACAGGGGTGTTGGCAAGATGGGAATCAGAAAAAGCAAGATTTTGCAGTTGCCAGATCCTTCAATCAACTGAAATAATTCCTACTAATGAAAATGTAACATGCACTATTTGAGAATGCATATTACATTTACACATGGAATTTGTTGAGTTCATCAAGCTAAAATTTGATTCTTTTTAAAAGATTTCACGTTTCTAGTGCCTGAATTGCTTGGTCGCTTGAGCATCAAACTCTTAATTTCAGCTCAGGTCACCATCTCACAGTTTGTGAGATGCAGCTACATTGGGCTCTATGCTGACACCACAGAGTCTGTTTGGGATTCTCTCTCCCTCTCTCTCTCTGCTCCCCCCCTTCTCTCTCTCTCTCTCTCTCTCCCTCCCTCCCTCCCTTCCTCTCTCTCCCTCTGTCTCTCTCAAAATAAATAAACTTAAATTTTTAAAAAAGTTCTATTTTCTTTAAACTTCCAAATATCTCTTAATGAAATCACTTAGCATAGCAAATAAAACTAAGGCTTCTCTGCTATTAGTCTAAATCAGTATTTCTAAATTTGATCTGTAGTCACCTACCTTAATTTCTTTTAGGCTATAGAGATCATTAACTTAGAGAACACTGTTCCTAACATTTTGGGTGTTTATGGATTCTCTCTTCAGAAAAATAGATACACATAGAAATTTGAGGATAGTTTCAAAGGGTTCACAAATTGCTTACATTACCTTTATGAAAGGTCAATCAACCCTAAAATAAGAAGCCTTGCCTTGCTATATATATCTGTCATAACCCATCCATTTGTCAGAAAATAAAATTAAGCTATAAGACCTTATTGGATATATTCAGTAATTCATAAATGAGGTAGCATTCAGTCTAGCAGATAGAGAAAAACCCTGAAGAGCTATACAGAGCAAGAGATTTTATAGGCAGAAGAAAGCAGAAACAAAGAAATAGTAGATAAAAAGGCAGATTTCTTATTGCAAGTTTATTTTCCTTATAGGAGATGGCAGGGCTTGATCAGACAGATGACCTAACTAGCGCTGATAGGTGATTCCTGATTGATTGGTTTAACATTCCATTTCTGGATAGCAAAACTCATTTGGATGTTTTCATTGTTTCTGGCGATGTGAGGTTTAGCTTAGTGTTTCCATTTGGGGCCTACCGCCTTTCACACATTAAAGCAGTTAGAGTTATTTGATGCTATGAGAAGATGATAAGTTTAAGAATATTATGAATCTCTGCAAAAATAGCATGATATGAAATCCAATGACAACAAACAATACGGTATACTCACAAAGCACAATGGTCTAGTTGGAATTAATAGTTTTTATGCTGATTATCATCCAAATCAAATATGTATCTTCATACCAAACTATTTTAAAAGAATAATGTAATTAAGCTAACATAAAGAATGAGCTTCAGTTGTGTGAATAATATAAAAGTTAAATTCTCCTTTTACAATAAAATAATGCTGGACCAGTTGCTGTGATTAACTAGTACCCATGTTTTGCTAATGTGAGTTTGCAAGATAGGAAATGAGGGTTCCTCTTGTAAGTGTGATGGAACACAAGAACCCTCATTTTAAATCTTCAAATGGATCTCTTGACATATCCTTATGTTTAATAATCACCTTGCCAAGAAGCATCTCTTAAAAACAAAAATTAGATATACTTGATAGCAGAGAAAATATTCAATTCAATACACACCATTGAGCAGACCTCAGTCTCTCAGAGAGAAATTGAAAGTGCATGAACCATAGTTATCAGGCGTCATGAACCCTATAAGTGTTGTTATTGGGCTATTTCAGTGTTTCTGTGATATTTCAAATACTGTAATTCAAAGAACAGAAGACAGCCATACCCATTCCCCTTCAGTATTATATAAAATAATAATCTGAGATTTTTCTTTTCCATAATCAATTCATTAAAGGTTATGGCAAATTAAAGATCAGTCAATACTAAAGCATATGTATATATTATTATGCACACACACAGATGGAAATATCTAAAATAAAATATTAACAAAAATACTAAAGTATTTAGTTTTTGTACACTAAATACGCTTTTTATAAAATTGTATAACTCTGTATTGCATAATTTTAAATGTGTTAGAAGAGATGGAAACTCTGAAAACGTACAGAAAAGAAGCATATTTTCATAGGCAAAACCTCTAAAACTTTCTGTTCCAATCTATAGCTTGTGTGCATTGGGGGAGGGGGGTGTTATTTATTTTGAAAATTTATTTGTTGTTTAATTTACATCCAAGTTAGTTAATATATGGTGCAATAATGATTTCAGGAGTAGATTTCTTAATGCCCCTTTCCCATTTAGCCCATCCTCCCTCCCACAACCCCTCCAGCAACCGTCTGTTTGTTCTCCATATTTAAGAGTCTTTTAAGTTTTGTCTCCTTCCCTGTTTTTTTTTTTTTACAAGTAGATTATTGTCAAATTAGTTTCTACATAACACCCAGTGCTCATCCCCATAAGTGTCCTCCTCCATGCCCATCCCCCCCTCCCCCCCACATCCATCAGTCCTCAGTTTTTGTCAGCATTCAAGAGTCTCTCATGGTTTGCCTCTCTCCCTTCCCCCCACCATTTCTCCCCTTCTTCTCCCCCTTGTTCCTCAGTTAAGTTCCTCCTAATCCTCCTATACGTGCAAACATATGATATTTGTCCTTCTCTGCCTGACTTATTTCGCTCAGCATAACACCCTCAAGGTCCATCCATGTTGCTACACAGGGCCAGATTTCATTCTTTCTCATTGCCATGTAGTATTCCATGGTATAGATAAACCACATCTTCTGGATCCATTCATCTGTTGATGGACACTTAGGCTCTTTCCATGGTTTAGCTATTGTGGAGAGTGCTGCTATGAACATTGGGGTACATGTGCTCCTATGCCTCAGCATTTCTGTATCCCTTGGGTAAATTCCTAGCAGTGCTATTGCTGGGTCATAAGGGAGTTCTATTGTTAGTTTCCTGAGGAACCTCCACACTGTTTTCCAGAGGGGCTGTACCAGTTTACATTCCCACCAACAGTGTAGGAGGGTGCCCGTTTCTCCACATCCTCGCCAGCATCTAGAGTTCTCTGATTTGCTCATTTTAGCCACTCTGACTGGCGTGAGGTGGTATCTCAGTGTGGTTTTGATTTGTATTTCCCTGATGAGGAGGGATGCTGAGCATCGTTTCATGTGTCTGTTGGCCATCTGGATGTCCTCTTTGGAGAAGTGTCTGTTCATGTCTTCTGCCCATTTCTTCACTGGGTTGTTTGTTTTTCGGGCGTGTAGTTTGGTGAGTTCCTTATAGATTCTGGATATTAACCCTTTATCTGATATGTCATTTGCAACTATCTTTTCCCATTCCGTTGGTTGCCTATTAATTTTCTGGGTTGTTTCCTTGGCTGTGCAGAAGCTTTTAATCTTGATGAGGTCCCAACAGTTTATTTTTGCTCTTGATTCCCTTGCTTTTGGGGATGTGTCAAGTAAGAAGTTGCTGCGGTGGAGGTCAAGGAGGTTGTTTCCTGCTTTCTCCTCTAGGGTGTTGATAGTTTCCTGTCTCACGTTCAGGTCCTTTATCCATTTTGAGTTGATTTTTGTGCATGGTGTGAGAAAATGATCTAGTTTCATTCTTCTGCATGTTGCTGTCCAGTTCTCCCAACACCATCTGTTAAAAAGGCTGTCTTTTTTCCATTGGATATTCTTTCCTGCTTTGTCAAAGATCAGTTGGCTGTATACTTTTGGGTCCACTTCTGAGTTCTCAATTCTGTTCCATTGGTCTATGTGTCTGTTTTTGTGCCAATACCATACTGTCTTGAGGATGACAGCTTTGTAGTAGAGGCTGAAGTCTGGGATGGTGATACCTCCCGTTTTGGTTTTATTTTTCAGTATTACTTTGGCTATTCGGGGTCTTTTGTGGTTCCATACAAATTTTTGGATAGTTTGTTCTAGTTTTGAGAAGTATGCTGGTGCAATTTTGATTGGAATTGCATTGAATGTGTAGAGTGCTTTAGGTAGTAATGACATCTTAACTATATTTATTCTTCCTATCCATGAGCATGGAATGTTTTTCCATTTCTTTGTGTCTTCTTCAATTTCCTTCATAAGTTTTCTATAGTTTTCATCATACAGATCTCTTGTATCCTTGGTTAGGTTTATTCCGAGGTATTTTATGGTTTTTTGTGCAATTGTGAATGGGATCAGTTTCTTGATTTCTCTTTCTGTTGCTTCATTATTGGTGTATAAAAATGCAACCGATTTCTGTACGTTGATTTTGTACCCTGCAACTTGGCTGAATTCTTGGATCAGTTCTAGTAGGCTTCTGGTGGAGTCTGTCGGGTTTTCTATGTAGAGTATCATGTCATCTGCGAAGAGTGAAAGTTTGACTTCCTCTTTGCCAATTCTGATGCCTTTGATTTCCTTTTGTTGTCTGATGGCTGATGCTAGGACTTCCAGCACTATGTTAAACAACAGTGGTGAGAGTGGACATCCCTGTCGTGTT
Source organism: Hyaena hyaena (assembly GCF_003009895.1). Taxonomy (NCBI): domain Eukaryota; kingdom Metazoa; phylum Chordata; class Mammalia; order Carnivora; family Hyaenidae; genus Hyaena; species Hyaena hyaena. The sequence goes on from NW_024081347.1 coordinate 903,490, forward strand.
CCTGATCTCAGGGGGAAAGCTCTCAGTTTTTCCCCGTTGAGGATGATGTTAGCTGAAGGCTTCTCATAGATGGCTTTGATGATGTTTAAGTAGGTTCCTTCTATCCCAACTTTCTCGAGAGTCTTTATTAAGAAGGGATGCTGTATTTTGTCAAATGCTTTTTCTGCATCTATTGACAGGATCATATGGTTTTTATCTTTTCTTTTATTGATATGATGTATCACATTGATTGATTTGCGAATGTTGAACCAGCCCTGTAACCCAGGAATGAATCCCACTTGATCTTGGTGGATGATTCTTTTGATATGCTGCTGGATTCGATTTGCAAGGATCTTGTTGAGAATTTTTGCATCCGTATTCATCAAGGATATTGGCCTATAGTTCTCTTTTTTTGCTGGATCTCTGTCTGGCTTGGGAATCAGAGTGATGCTGGCTTCATAAAATGAGTCCGGGAGTTTTCCTTCGACTTCTATTTTTTGGAATAGCTTGAGAAGAATTGGGATTAATTCTGTTTTAAATGTCTGGTAGAATTCCCCAGGGAAACCATCAGGTCCAGGGCTCTTATTTGTTGGGAGATTTTTGATCACTGATTCGATTTCTTCACTCGTTATGGGTCTGTTCAGGTTTTCTATTTCTTCCCGTGTGAATTTTGGTAGTGAGTGTGTGTTTAGGAATTTGTCCATTTCTTCTAAGTTGTCCAATTTGTTGGCATATAATTTTTCATAGTATTCCCTGATAATTGCTTGTATTTCTGAGGGGTTGGTTGTAATAAGTCCATTTTCATTCATAATTTTGTCTATTTGGGTGCTCTCTCTTTTCTTTTTGATAAGCCTGGCTAGAGGTTTGTCAATTTTGTTTACTTTTTCAAAAAACCAACTCTTGGTTTCATTGATCTGTTCAATTGTTTCTTTGGTCTCTATGTTGTTTATTTCTGCTCTAATTTTTACTATTTCTCTTCTTCTACTGGGTTTAGGGCGTTCTTGTTGCTCTGCCTCTAGCTCCTTTAGGTGAGCTGTTAGATTTTGGACTTGTGCTTTTTCTAATCTCTTGAAATAGGCCTGGAGAGCAATGTACTTTCCTCTTAGGACTGCCTTGGCCGCATCCCATAGATTTTGAATTGTTGTGTTTTCATTTTCATTTGTTTCCATATATTTTTTAATTTCCTCTCTAATTGCCTGATTGGCCCATTCATTCTTTAGAAGGGTGTTCTTTAACCTCCATGTTTTTGGCGGTTTTCCAGACTTCTTCCTGTAATTGATTTCAAGTTTCAAAGCATTGTGATCTGACAGTGTGCATGGTATGATCTCTATTCTTTTATATTTATTGAGGGCTGCTTTATGTCCCAGTATGTGATCTATCTTGGAGAATGTGCCATGCGCACTTGAGAAGAAAGTAAATTCCCTGGCCTCAGGATGTAAAGTTCTAAATATATCCGTCAGATCCATCTGGTCCAATGTGTCTTTCAAGTCCATTATTTCTTTAGTGATTTTCTGTCTGGTTGACCTATCCATTGCTGTAAGCGGAGTATTAAAGTCCCCTGCTATTAGCACATTCTTATCTATAAGCTTGTTTCTGTTTGTGATTAATTGTTTTAGATATTTAGGTGCTCCCATATTCGGTGCGTAGACATTTATGATTGTTAGTTCTTCCTGATGGATGGACCCTGTAATTATTATGTAGTGCCCTTCTTCATCTCTTGTGATTGTCTTTAATTTAAAGTCCAGTTTGTCTGATATAAGTATCGCTACTCCGGCTTTCTTTTGATTTCCTGTAGCATGATATATATTTCTCCATCCCCTTACTTTTAATCTGAAGGTATCTTCCCGTCTAAAATGAGTTTCTTGTAGACAGCATATTGATGGATTTTGTTTTTTAATCCATTCTGCTACCCTATGTCTTTTGATTGGAGCATTCAGCCCATTTACATTCAGTGTTATTATTGAAATATGTGGGTTTAGAGTCTTTGTATCTTTTGTAGGGTTCATGTTTGTGGTGGTGTCTCTGGTATCTTTGTTCCTTGCAACCTTTCCTTCAGAGCATCCCCCTCAGGATTTCTTGTAGGGCTGGCTTCGTGGTGACAAATTCTTTCAATTTCTGTTTATTTGGAAAGGTTTTTATCTCTCCTTCTATTTTGAATGACAGGCTTGCTGGATAGAGGATTCTTGGCTGCATATTTTTACTGTTCATCACATTGAAGATTTCCTGCCATTCCTTTCTAGCCTGCCAAGTTTCAGTAGATAGGTCTGTCACCACTCTGATAGGTTTCCCTTTGTATGTTAGGGCCCTTTTCTCCCTAGCTGCTTTCAAAATTCTCTCTTTGTCCTTGTATTTGGCCATTTTCACTATGATATGTCGTGCAGAAGATCGATTCAGGTTACGTCTGAGGGGAGTCCTCTGAGCCTCTTGTACTTCCACATTTACTTCCTTCCCCAGGTCGGGGAAGTTCTCTGCTATAATTTGTTCCAGGACTCCTTCAGCACCTTTCCCTCTCTCTTCCTCTTCTGGGATTCCTATGATACGGATATTGTTGCGTTTGACCGTATCGCTGAGCTCTCGAATTCTTCTTTCCTGTTCCTGGATCAGTTTGTCTCTTTTTTTGTCAGCTTCTTGTTTTTCTATAATGGTGTCTTCTAAATCACTTATTCTCCTTTCTGCCTCTTCAATCCGTGCATTGGAGGCCTCTAATTTATTATGGATCTCATTTATCGCATTTTTTAATTCTTCATGCCTATTTTTATTTTCCATTCTGTCTGTAGCCATAGTTTCTTTGATGTCCCCTATGTTTTTTTCAAGCCCAGCTATTAATTTTACCATTATTATTCTAAAATCTTGTTCAGTGATGCTGCTGATATCTGTTTTGAGCAGTTCATTAGCTGTCATTTCTTCTTGGAGTTTCTTTGGAGGAGAGGTCTTTCGTTTCGTCATTTTAGTTAGCTTTCCGGCTCTTGTTGGTTTTAAAGACCTATTATTCTCTCTGTTTCTATGAGCACTGCTATATCCAAGAAGGCTCTTTGACTTTCCAGGGCCTACCCTTTCAGAGAGTGTTTTTTGAATGGTATCCCCTGGTCTCTCTTGTTGGGACCTTGGTTATTTTATTTTCCTATTCGTAGTGATATTTGGGACTCTCCACCTTGTGCACTCTAGCTTGTTTCTTGAGGTAGCCCTGGAAAAGAAAACAGACAGACAAACACACAGGGAGCAGGAGCACACAAACGCACAGGCTAATTCAACTAACATGCAAAGCGAGAGGGAAAACGAAAAAGTTAAGAGAAAAGATGGAGGAGGGAGGGCGAATAATAGGGAGTATAAAATACATAAAAGGGTCAAAAAGGGGAAAGGAAAAGGAAAAAAGAAGAAAACCGATGGACAAAGAACGGTTTAAAGCATATAACCAGATTTCCCAGCTACAGTTAAATAGCCGTGTGTATGCAGTGCTGGTTGAGGAGCATAGAGAAACAGAGAGAAAGCAGGGCGGGATGAGACACAATTGGAAATAGAATGAACAGGCAGAAGGGATAAGAAGCTTTTTTCAAAGAGGTAAAGGGTAGAATATGGTTGGATAGGTGAGAGAAGGGTGCTGGAATTATCCAGAGAAACTATATAGTCTAATTACTCCTGAGAGAGAGAGATGAAAATGTCGGTAGGTGTAGAATTTACATTTACAGAATGGACTCGTTGTGATTGTTTAAGCAAGCTGGCGACCAGAGTTAATCAGGTCAGTGTTCTGGCGAAAAAAGAGAGAAAAGAGAAAGAAGAAGAAAAAAAGAGTAAAAAAGGGGAAAAAAAAAGAAAGAAAAAAAAGGAAAAAAACAATAAAGGAAAAAAAAAAGAGGAGGGCACCTCTGAGGCAGGGATGGGCGTGGCGTGATCCAATGCCTCAGGCGGGAGCTCTGCCTTGGCGGTTGTGGGGAGGAGAGTGAAGATGCCTCAGTCCCTTCTTGAACCAAGCGCTGCACCTTGCTTTTTTGGGCGTGTAAACTCCCCGTGCCGAGGGCGCAGCCAAAGTTGGTTGCACTCTTCAACCCAGGGCAGTTCCAATCTCCAAATCCCAGTCTGTGCGCCCCGCTGAAATTGCCTTAGACACAGCTTCCCAGGCAACCCCCTCGGGGCAATTTCAGGCCCCCTGTGGAGCTCTGGGGGCGGAGTCAGAATCGCTGCTTCCTTCTCTGGGTCTGGCTGGCGAGCACGGGCGGAGGCTTGCCTGCTGCGTGCTCTGAGCCCAAGCCCGCTGGAGTGAGGAAAACCGGGTCCCTCTATGGCTTGTCACCGACACACGAACTCACAGGCAAATTTTCCAGTTTTTAGTTCTTTGCCTTCCCTCTCGAGTTCCAGCCAGCCAGGAGCGCGGACGCCCGGTGTCCGCGCGGCTCTTTCAGGGGCCCCAGCCGCCCTGGAGCTACAATGGCGGCAGGCGCCCCGCCACTCTGAAGTCCAGCTGCCAGCAGCCAGCACAAAGAAGCAGTTTGTGTGCTCAGCCCCCCCCACCCCCCCAAGGACCAGTTGGCGTGAGGGGACCTGTGTGCAGGTATTTGGCAAGTACGGTCTTTCTATGCACCGAGCGGAGGTTTTTTCCCCCCCAAGCGTAGGTTTTTCTGTTTCGGACTCTCTCCTTTTCCCCTCTCACTCCCCGTAGAGGGTAGAGGGGGATTGCCTCCCACCCTGGAGTCTCCGATCCTGGCCCGATTTTATCTTCCCCGGTTCGCACTCACGTTAGAAGGCTCTCTCAGTGGATTCTGCGTCCTTTTTCTCCCAATCTCTCAGGTTTTGTTTCCTTCCCTGTTTTTATATTATTTTTGCTTCCCTTCCCTTGTGTTCATCTGTTTTGTATCTTAAATTCCTCATATGAGTGAAGTCATATGATATTTATCTGTCTCTGACTGACTAATTTCGTTTGGCCTCCAGTTGCATCCCCATAGTTGCAAATGGCAAGATTTCATTGTTTTTGGTTGCCAAGTAATACTGCATTGTATGCATATACTACATCTTCTTTATCCATTCATCTATCGATGGACATTTGAGCTCCTTCCACACTTTGGCTATTGTTAATAGCCCTGCTATAAATATTGGGGTGCGTGTGCCCCTTCAAAACAGCACACCTGTATCCCTCAGATGAATACCTAGTAGTGCACTTGCTGGGTTGTAGGGTAGTTCTATTTTAAATTTTTTGAGGAACCTCTAAACTGTTTTCCAGAGTGGCTGCACCAGTTTGCATTCCCACCGGCAGTGCAAAAGAGATCCTCTTTCTCTGTATCCTTGCCAACATCTGTTGTTACTGGAGTTATTTTAGCCATTCTAACTGGTGTGAGGTAGTATCTCATTGTGATTTTGATTTGTGTTTCTCTGATGATGAGTGATGTTGAGCATGTTCTCATATGTCTGTTAGCCATTTATATGTCTTCTTTGGAGAAGTGTCAATTCATGTCTTTTGCCCATTTCTTCACAGGATTATTTGTTTTTTGGGTGTTGAGTTTGGAAAGTTCTTTATAGATTTTGAATACTAACCCTTTATCTGATATGTCATTTGTGAACATCTTCTCCAATTCCGTCAGTTACCTTTTAGTTTTGCTGATTGCTTCCTGCCCTGTGCAGAAGCTTTTTATTTTGATGAGATCCCAATAGTTCATTTTTGCTTTTTGTTTCTCTTGTCTCCAGAGACATGTTGAGAAAGAATTTGCTGAGGCCAAGGTCAAAGAGGTTTTTGTCTGTTTCCTCTAGGATTCTGATGGCTTCCTCTCTTACATTTAGGTCTTTCATCCATTCTGAGTTTCTTTTTGTGGGTAGTATAAGAAAGTGATGCAGGTTAATTTTTCTGCATGTCACTGTCCGGTTTTCCCAGCACTATTTGCTAATGAGACTGTCTTTATTCCTTTGGATATTCTTTCCTGCTTTGACAAAGATTAGTTGTCCATACATCTGTGGATCCATTCCTGGGTTCTCTATTCTGTTCCATTGATCTGAGAGTCTGTTTTTGTGCCAATACCATACTGTCTTGATGATTACAAATTTGTAATATGTCTTGAAGTCTGAGAGTGTGATTGCTTTGGCTATTCAGGGTCTTTTCTGGTTCTTTACAAATTTTAGGATTGTTTTTTCTAGCTCTCTGAAGAATGCTGGTGTATTTTGATTGGGACTGCATTGAATATGTATATTGCTTTGGGTAGTATTGATATTTTAACAATGTTTGTTCTTCCAATCTAGGAGCATGGCATATTTTTTCTTTACTGTGTTTGTGTGTCTTCTTCAATTTCTTTCACAAGCTTTCTATAGTTTTCAGTGTATAGATTTTTTTTACCTATGGTAATTTTATTCCTAGGCATTTTATGGGTTTTGTTGCAATTGTAAAATGGGATCGATTCTTTGATTTTTCTTTCTGTTGCTTCATTATTGGCATATAAAAATGCAACTGATTTATGTGGATTGATTTTATATCCTGCAACTTTGCTGAATTCATGGATCAGTTCTAGCAGTGTTTTGGTGGGATCTTTTGGGTTTTCCTCATAGAGTATCATGTCATGTGCAAAGAGTGAAAGTTTGACTTACTCCTTGCTGATTTGGATGCCTTTACTCCTTTGTGTAGTCTGATTGCTGAGGCTAAGACTTCCAATACTATGTTGAATAACAGTGGTGAGAGTGGACATTTCTGTGGTGTTTCTGGTGTTAGGGGGAAAGTTCTCAGTTTTTCTCCATTGAGAATGTTATTAGCAGTGAGTCTACCATCTATGGCTTTCATGATCTTGAAGTATGATCCTTCTATCCCTACTTTCTTAAAGGTTTTTATCAAGAAAGGATGCTATAGTTTGTCAAATGTTTTCTCTGCATCTATTGAGAGGATCATGTGGTTCTTGTCCTTTTTTTTTTTTTATTGAGGTGATGTATCACATTGATTGTTTTGTATATATTGAATCAGCCCTGCATCCCAAGTATAAATCTCACTTGGATGTGTTGAATAATTCTCTTAATGTATTATTGGATCTGGTTGGCTAGTATCTTGTTGAGGATTTGTGCATCCATATTCATCAGGGAAATTTATCGATAGCCCTTTTTAGTGGGGTCTTTGTCTGGTTTTGGAATCAAGGTAATGCTGGCTTCATAGAAAGAGTTTGGAAGTTTTCTTTACATTTCTATTTTTTGGAACAGCTTCAGGAGAATAGGTGTTAACTCTTTTTTAAATGGTTGGTAGAATTCCCTCTGGTCCCGGACTCTTGTTTTTTGGGATATTTTTGATTACCAATTTGATTTCTTTACTGGTTATGGGTCTGTTCAAATTTTCTATTTCTCCCTGTTTCAGTTTTGGTAGTTTATATGTTTCTAGGAATTTGTCCATTTCATCTAGATTGCCCATTTTATTGGCATATAATTGCTCATAATATTCTCTTATTATTCTTTGTATTTCTGCAGTATTTGTTGTGACCTCATCTCTTTCATTCTTGATTTTATTTATTTGTGTTTCCCTTCTCTTTTTGTTCAAACTGCCTAGTGGCTTATCAATTTTGTTAATTCTTTCAAAGAACCAGCTCCTGGATTCATTGATCTGTTCTAGTTTTTTTGTTTTGTTTTTTTGCTTCAACAGCATTGATTTCTGCTCTAATCTTATTGTTGCCTCTCTTCCGCTGGTTTTGGGTTTTATTTGCTATTCTTTATCAACTCTTTGAGGTGTAAGGTTATGTTGTGTATCTGAGACCTTTCTTCCTTCTTTAGAAAGGCCTTGATTGCTATATTTCTTATGACTTATATGCTTATACCTCTTATGACTGCCTTTGCTGCGTCCCAGAAGTTTTGTGCTGTGGTGTTATCACTTTCCATTAACGCTACTTTTTAAGTTTCTCTTTAACTTCTTCTTAGCCCATTCATCCTTTAGTAGGATGTTCTTTTGTCTCCAAGTATTTGTTATTTTTCCAAATTTTTTCTTGTGATTGATTTCAAGTTTCATAGCATTGTGATCTGAAAATATGTATGGTATGATCTCGATCTTTTTGTACTTGTTGAGGGCTGATTTATGCCCCAGTATGTTATCTATTCTGGAGAATGTTCCATGTGCACTGGAGAAGAATTTGTATTCTGCCGCTTTAGGATGAAATGTTCTGAATATATCTGTTAAGTCCATCTGGTCCAGTATGTCATTCAAAGCCACTGTTTCCTTGTTGATTTTCTGCTTAGTGATCTGTCCATTGCTGTAAGTGGGGTGTTGAAGTCCCCTACTATTATGGTATTATTATCAATGGGCTTCTTTATGTTTGTGATTCATTGATTTATATATTTGGCTGTTTCAGGTTGGAGCATAAATGTTTACAATTGTTAGGTCTTCTTGATGGATAGACCCTTCAATTATGTTATAATACCCTTCTTCGTCTCTTTTTTCAGTCTTTATTTTAAAATCCAGATTGTCTGATATAATTATGGATACTCCATGTTTCTTTTGGCGACCATTAGCATGATAGATGGTTCTCTATCCCCTTATTTTTCAATCTGAATGTGTCTTTAGGTTTAAAATGGGTCTCTTGTAAACAACATATAAATGGATCTTGTTTACTTATCCATTCTGTTACCCTATATCTTTTGATTGGAGTCTTTAGACCATTGATGTTTAGAGCGAGTACTGAAAGATATAAATTTATTGCCATTATGTCGCCTGTAGAGTAGGAGTTTCTGGTACTGTTCTCTGGTCCTTTCTAGGATTGTTGCTTTTGGTCCTCTGAGTTTTTTTGTTTTTTGTTTTTTTGTCTTTTCTCCCCTCAGAGAGTCCCCCTTAAAACTTCTTGCAGGGGGTGCCTGGTGGCTCAGTCAGTTAAGTGACTGACTTCAGCTCAGGTCATGATCTCACAGTTCGTGGGTTCGAGCCCTTCATCAGGCTCTGTGCTGACAGCTCAGAGCCTGGATCCTGCTTCGGATTCTGTGTCTCCCTCTCCCTCTGCCCTTCTCCCACTCACCCACTCATGCTCTGTGTCTCTATGTCTCAATAATAAATAAAAATATTTTTAAAATTTTTAATAAATAAAAAATTAAAACGTCTTGCAGGCCTGGTTTAGTGGTCACAAACTCCTTTAATTTTTGCTTGTCTGGGAAACTTTTTATCTCTCCTTCTATTTTGAATGACAGCCTTGCTGGGTAAGGAATTTTTGGCTGCATATTTTTCCAATTCAGCACATTGAATATATCTTGCCACTCCTTTCTGGCCTGCCAAGGTTCTGTGGATAGGTCTGCTGTGAACCTAATCTGTCTTCCCTTGTAGGTTAAGGATTTTTTTTCCTCCCCTTGCTGCCTTCATGACTCTTTCCTTGCCTGAGAATTTTGTGAATTTGACCATTATATGCCTTGTTGATGGTCAGTTTTTGTTGAATCTAATGGGAGTTCTCTGTGCTTCTTGGATTTTGATATCTGTCTTTCCCAAGGTTAGGAGAGTTCCACTATGATTTGTTCACATGAATTTTCTACCCCTTTTTCTCTCTCTCTTCATCCTCTAGGACCCATATGATTCTGATGTTATTCCTTTGCAATGAGTCACTGAGTTCTCTAATTTTTATTTCATGCTCTTTTGTCTTAGTCTACCTCTTTTTTCTGCTTCATTATTCTCCATAAGTTTGCCCTCTATATTGCTGATTCTCTACTATACCTCATTCACTCTTGCCACTCTTGTGGCATCCATTCGAGATTACAGCTCAGTTATAGCATTTTTTATTTCATCCAGACTAGCTTTTACTTCTTTTATTTCTGCAGAAAGGGATCCTAATCTATTTTCAACCCCAGCTAGTATTCTTATTATTGTGATTCTAAATTCTGGTTCAAACATCTTGCTTATATCTGTGTTGATGAAGTCCTTGGCTGTCATTTCTTATTCTTTCTTTAGAGGTGAATTCCTTTGTTTCACCATTTGGAGGAAAAAAGGAATTAATAAAACAAATAATTAAAATTAAAAAATTAAAAACAACACAAAGAAATCAAATAAAGGATGCTAGATACCAGGTGTGTTTTGGTCTGGTTGTTGAAAGAAGCTTGATAGAGTAAAGGAAAAAAGAAAGATAAGGAAAGGGAAAGAAGAGAAAAAAGAAAAAAAAGAAAACGTTTGAAAATTTGAAAAATTAATTCAATAAAATAGAATAAAATGAAATGATGAAAATAGATAGAATTTTAAAATTTACAAAACAGTAAAAAGATAGTAGAAAAATATAGAAAAATCTTTTTAATAAAAATGAAAAACAAAAATAGGTTTTTTTTCTCTTTCTATATTCAGGAATAAGAAAAGAAAAAAATGAATAAAAGGACCAGTGAACAAAATGAAGTACGATTGAAATTACGTTTGGTTTCCTGTAGAAGTCCGTTATGAAGCACTTTATAGTTTGTAAACTAAGCAGGGGGAGACATGTTTGTAAAGAGCACTCTTGGCCAGATGGGTGGGGTTTAGTGTAATAACTCCATTGTCCACTAGGTGGCGCTACTTAGCTTACTGGGGTGGATTGCGGTGCCCGTGTAGGCGTGTGTGCGCATGCAATGGAGGGGTGAAGATGGCGTCACCCAGCTACTCAAGTCACTAAAATCAGAACTTCGTGGTCTCCACAACTGGCAGTCAAGCATTCCTCGGTTGTTTCCAGGTTATGTCCACTCCCCACTTCTACACTGTTGGTGACCAAGCCGTCAGGCTGCCAGGCGGCACCTCCCTCCTGAGTTTTATTTCAGATGGGCTGTGTTTCCAGACCCGTCACTTCTGAGAGACTGCAGCTTCCACCTGTTCAGACCTTTTGGGGGAGGGTCTCGCTGAGCAATGGCCAGATATGGCCCACCCCCAGGAACATTCGCGAGACCACACTGCTGCCGATGCCCAGAGACTGTGGCCGGGTGCCAGCCCCACCCCTAACCCCCAGAAAAAGTCCCGGTGATCTTATAGCAGCAGCATTTCAGGGTTTATGGAAAATCACAACACACATCTGGGACCAGGCTTCACCCTTAACGTCCTTATTCCAACACCAGCAAATGTGGATGTTCTCCAGGGTCTGCTGGGACTTTTGCCTGTGGGGAGGCCGCAGCCTCTACCAAACGTCCTCCCTGCAGGGGACCTGCCTCTCCCATGTGGCCCCAAGACTTCTCGGATTTCACTCTGCTCCGGTGGATTCGCCCCTCCCGCCAGAGCATTGCCAGGTATTCGAGCTGCGGAGCTTCAGACTCTGTGCTCCCCCTGTTCATAGTCTTGATGGAAGCCCTCTCCTTTCTCCTTTCTCCATTTTTTTGTTCAGTTTCTGCGGCTGTTTCCACTTTTCCACTTTCTCTCCAGCTGCCTTTGGGAGACGGTGCTTTTCCCATACTCCCCCCGGTCTCTGTCCTCTCTCTGCAAGCAAAAACCGCTCCCTGCCCTCTGCGGCTTCTTTCTCCCAGTTCACCTCTATGCGCCACGTACCTGCTGAGTTCTGTGGTTCAGGTGATGCAGATTGTTGTGTTAATCCTCAAATTAGTTTTCTAGGTGAGCAAGGTGGTTTAGTGTTAATCTAGCTGCATTTCAGGGATGAGAGATGAAAAAAACCTTCCATGCTGTTCCACCATCTCGGCCCCTCTTATAGCTCATGTGCATTTTAAAGCATAGAATATTTTGAACAGGAAGTCGCCGAGAATGATAATAGTTAATATTTGCAAAACAGAAGAAAGATAGGAATTCGATTTTATAAAAGAACTCCATATCTTTCCTTAAAGCAAGAATAATTTGTTACCGAATATTTAATTTACAAACTACTTTTTAGGAGTATATATTTTGGTACAAGCAAAACATATTTATATGCAGTTATCTGAAAGTAAAACTGATTTTTCATTTCATAAAATTAAGGAAGCACCTTTTCTGTGTGACCTATTAGTTTTGTCTATAATATCCAAAAGGATGAAATGGAACACTCTATTACCAATGTAGGAGAGGAAAAAATAATTTTCCCCTTATCCTTCTAGGTTCTTGGGTGAGATCCCCCTACAATAAAAGATAGATTCGCAGGAGAAAAAGGCACAGAGTGTAATAATGTACATCTCCTATATATGCGGGAAATACCCAGGAAAACTGAAGACCTCCCTCAAATGGCCCAAATGATCACCCTGAGTTCCACCTCCAGCTAAAGACAAAAGAAAGATGTTGGGGTAGGATAAAATCAGATATAAGAGGCTATAAGGAAAGCCTAGTAAACAAGGGTTTACTTCTTATACAGATTTAATCTATGCCTTCTCTTGATAAGCGTTTCTAGAGATTTTGTCATCTTCTTCTAATACAGAGAGAAAAATGTTCTTGCAAATGGAAATGTCTCTTAAAACTTGACTTTATTTTCAGAGTGACTGCTGTTGCCTACAAATAATCAGGTCAAAATAATTTTTATGCCTTATCGTTATTTGAGGATGATAAATTCTGCTTCCCTTCAGTTGTATACTGAAGAAGGAAAGGAAGAGAACAGTTCTGCTAACTGGAAATAGTTGTACATCTATATCCATCTGTAAAAGAACAATGCTTAAAAAGCAGAAGAAAAAAGATATCCAATAATTGAGATTTTTGTTTTATTTTTGAAGTTTATTTTATCTATTTTGATAAAGAGAGAAAGTGTGTGCAAGTGGGAGGGGGAGAAAAAAAGGGAGAGAGAGAATCCCAAGCAGGCTCTGCACTGTCAGCCCAGAGCTGTATGCAGGGCTCAAACCAACGAACCGTGAGATCATGGCCTGAGCTGAAATCAAGAGTCAGATGCTTAATTGACTGAGCCACCCAGGCACCCCAATAATTGAGATGTTTATTGTTATTATAATACTTCTTGTTATTTTAAACAATTGAAGAAATATCTAAGAAATGCAGTTTATCAAGGTCTCCATTCATAACAAAAATATTCATTGTATATAACGTGCCAGGAACTCTGCTGGACATTGAAGATACAAAAGCAAGTTTTTAAAAGCCTTAGCTTATTGGAGCTTATAGTTTAGACAGTTTACAATTTCTGAAACAGACAGCTCAAAATAAATGCTTAATCAGATGTAAAATTGCTGATTTTGTGACACAAGAGAATATGGTAATACCATTAGCACTCTTAATAGGTTAGGTCAAATGTATGATGGTATATTGCTTGTTCTCACAAATTACCAGAAATTTGGTGGCTTAAAACAACAAGAAAAAATTTTTCTCTTATGGTTCTGGGGGTCAGAAGTCCAAAATAAGTTTCATTGGGCTAAATTCAGTTTCAGCAAGGTTGTTAACTTCTAGGGGCTCTAAAGAGAGAATTTGTTTCCTTGCCTTTTTTAGTTTCTTATGGCCTCCTCCTATGTACCTTGGATATGACCCCTTCCTCCATCTTCAAAGCCAGTCACTCTAATCTCTGCCTTTGTCATCATATTACCTTCTCCTGTGACTCTCACCTCTCCTTTGTCCCTCTTAGAAGAACCATTGCTATTATAGCAAACTCATGTGAATGATCCAAGATAATCTTTCCATTTCATATTCTTCAGTTTCTTCACATTTGTTGTCTCTTGTCATATAAGGTAACATTCACAGGTTCTAGAGATTAGGATGTAGACATATTGGGGGGACTATTTTTCAGCCTACCATAGGAGGTAATAGAAAATCTCCCTGTGGAAAAGACCATTCGTCTTAGATATGATGGATGAGATATTAATCAAAGCAAGAGGAGGAGGGAGAGAATGTGAAAATACTCTTTTGTGGAAGAGATTCCTGTGTATTGGTGAAAGAAAAGAATATTGGTTCAGATAATGCTAGCAGAGTACAGGGAGGGGTTTTTCAGGTAAACCAGGGAAGATGGGGGAGGCCCACAACCAGACTTGAAATCAGAAAAGATCTTTCTGAATGCAGAATAGAGAAGGTTCCCTTAGAGTGGAGTGGGATGGAGCCCTTGTTAGGGACCCCAGAGGAGGAGGCAGCATCAACAATAAAGAAACCAAATCCTATAGTTTATTTCAATGATCTGAGCAAAATATATTGATGGCTTTGATTTGAGTTGGTCTGATAAAAATAAAGATAACCAGAGAGAAGACTGAGAATTATTTAAATGAGAGAAGATAAATACGTATTTTATTATTCAAAATAGAAGTCTTTTGGGAATGAAAGGGAGAGCTAAACATAGCTCAGGTTATGTACGAAAAGGTAGATTAGGAAGACCCTGAGCATGATCTAACAGAACTCAAGTAGTAACGGAAACCAGAGGGGTTTAGAAAAGCTATAGATGTTAGGCAAGAGTTTTTGGAGGCTAATCCCAAAGATATTCCTATTACGTAACATTCCAATTCCACTGTACAAGGAAAAAAGGTAAATCCATTAGAGAACTAGAATATAGGTTATTGAACACATTTATACATAATCCCCATGTACATTCTAAAGCAAATCTGATTTTATTTATTTATTTATTTATTTATTCATTTATTTATATTTTTGAGAGAGACAGAGAACAGGAGCAGGGGAGTGGCAGAAAGAGAGGGAGACAGAGAATACCAAGCAGGGTCCACACTGTCCAACACGGGTCTCAAACTCATAAATTGTGAGATCATGACCTGAGATGAAGTTGGACACTTAACTGACTGAGCCACCCAGGTAGCTGAAGGTGAGCCTGGAACAAATGTGATTTTAGTTTTCTCTTCACTTTCTGTGAAATATGGTTTTTATGTGAAAAAAGACAAAATAGGCTGGACATTCAAAATTCTAAAATCTCTTATCAGGCCACCCCAGAAAAGTGAGGATGATATCTCTATGAAACTCATACTTGGGCATCTACTGGACTTTGCAGACTTTATAACTGACTTGCACAGAAATAGAGATAAGAAAGGCTCTTGGGAAAAATGGTATGTTTGTGGAATCTATCTTATTTACAGACTTGACAAGGAAGTCTCATTATTTAAGCTACATCTAGTGTTCTACCTTGACCTGGCTAATAATCTCCATACTACAAATCTCACCACCCATGTGTCAGTCCATTCTTCAGTGGTACCCTATCCATATAATGTGAGTCAGCAATCCCAGGCTGTGTGAAATCAGATGATTTCATGCCCCTGTCCCATTAAGTTGCATCACATTTGTTTCACAAAAGCCCATTGGCCAAATTCTACAAATAAGTCAGTGATTAGTTTCCTCAGTAAATTGGTATGTGCATTCAGGTCAATCTCTGATTTCACCTACAGTCCAGTTGGGCCCATCAACTTTCCCTCTTAGTAAAAAAATGATCTTAAGATAACCGAAGAAAGTATTTTGGTCTCAATTTGAGACTCAAAATCAAAATCAGAATTTGGTGTTAATTTCTTCCATTTTCCAGACCCTTTAATGCCTATTACAGGTCTCAAAATTCGGGGTGGGGAATCCTATGCATGAATTGCATGGAGTATAGACCATGTCACTAATACCACGTTTTCTTGCCCTTGAAACTCATTAGATTACATAGTCATATTTCAGAGCAGAATGGTCCCAAACATAATATTGTACTTCCAAGGTAAAATATGTGTGATCTTAGTCAAAGCATGGTGTACCTAATCCCTAGGGACATTCTAGCATACTTAACATTACTAAAAAGATCTAGAAAACAAAGAAATCAGGAAATGGATGATTTGGCTAATATCTTGTCTTCTGGGCTATTCAAACAGGGAATGAGATCCATTGTCTTAAATTAATTTGAACATGTTAGTTTGCTCTTTGAAGATACATAACTGTAGTCAAAATCCTTTTCTTAGAAATTGTATATGTTACCGTTTTAGTTCAGACTGCTATAACAAAATACTAAATGGCTTAAATGACATTTATTTTTCATAGTTCTGGAGACTAGGTAATCCAAGATCAAGGTGCTGGCAGATTTTCTAATCTCATCATGAAGTTCCCACTCCCATACTTAATTTAAATCTAATTATCATCCAAAGATCCCACCTCCTACCATCACTTTAGGGATTAAGGAGAACAATATATGAATTTGGGGGGACACAAACATTCAGTCCATAATAGTTACATACAGTGATCAAAATATTGCACATTTTTTTCTGTCAAATAATCATTGAGACAGAGAGAGAATAGAAATAGTTGATAACAGAGGTTAAGGCAGACATTCTACAAAACATGATACATGAAGATAATGCCTCAAACAGCAGTACAGACCTGGAATAATCATGTCCCACATGATAATTATCTACCCTCCAGCTCAGGCAAAAGAAAGATTAAAACGAGGGCCGCAAATTGAGACCATTTACATCAATGTAACTTAACAGGTGGCTCTAAAAATGGAGACTACCTATATCATTATAATTTAACAATTTGCACCAGGAAATTCTTGCCCAGGAAGATGAGACATCAGACCTATATATAACTTTACTACTTATGTTTTGATATTATTGAAATCAATATATCTGGGCAAACAGTTTGCTCATTTCAGGAAACAGTTAACTTTTTAATAAAACAATTTACTTATCAAGACTCACCTTAACATTTACCATGTCCTCCAATCCTGAACTGTTTTATGTGAACTTTACCCATCCTAAACAATTCCCTACTTTAAAAGGCTTACCATAACTTCTTGAGCCTAACCAAAAAAACTGGGAAAATAAATTAACCTAATTTCTTCTGTTGAGATACTGCTATTGAAGTGGTATTCTCTCTTGCTGCAGTAAACTTAATGAAGTAAACTTTTCCTGATCAACAGATTTTTGTAGAGACAGACTAGAATAGCATCTGCCCCAGTAATTCTCAACTGGCTGATTTAGTAATGCCTAGGGACAGATTTGGCCACCAATATCTATGGCACCTAGTGGGTAGAGACCATGGATATTGTTAAATATCTTAATGCACCAGATAACCCCTACCTTCCCCATCCAACAGAGAATTATCTGGTCCAAAATATCAGCAATGATGAAGTTGAGAAAGCCTAATCTATTTTATTTGACTTCTGTGAAGATTAAATGGGATAACACTTTTTAAATTTTGGCATATGGCCAACATTAAATATGTTATTCATTACTGTTATTATTCTTATTAGTATTTATTTTATCAGAGCACTTAAGAAGATTCTTTATAGACATTTGGTATCTATAAAAATAAGACAAAAATCTTTTTTAGTGCAGCAGCTTAACACTACATATGTTCTCATCACAGAGAAATACAATGAGTCACAGTGGAAAGATATCCCAGTTTCATGACTGCAGTGACACAAATACCCACTGTGTAGCACTTCCCTATTTTATTTTATTACATTTCCTAAATTTTTTAACATTTATTCATTTTTGAGAGACAGAGTGTGAGTGGGGGATGGGCAGAGAGAGAGGGAGAGACACAGCATCAGAAGCAGGTTCCAGGCTTTGAGCTGTCAGCACAGAGCCCAGTGCAGGGCTTGAACCCACAAACTGCAAGATCATGACTTGAGAGGAAGTCAGGCACTTAACCGACTGAACCACCCAGGTGTCCCAGCACTTCCCTATTTTAAATGGGAAATGTCAACATGTGTACAGCTTTGTCTTTCAAAATTTTAGGAATCAAAAGGTTTATCTTTCCACAAATATTTAAGCATTTTCAATATGATATACATTAATCACTCTATTTGGGAAATATCACTATATTTGAGAATGCTGTTGTTCAATACAGGTCCTCAAAACCACTGTCAGTATTCTTGTATCATAATATTTATCCCACGTTGGCAAAAGTCAGCTTAGATTTAAATGCTTGTTCACTATATTGTTACTTGAGTGCATTTTATTCCTTTATCTGTGTAGGATAGTATTTGTTTCCAGACTTGGTAGTGTTTTTGGTTGGATTAGGTACAAAGCTTGACACGTTTTAAGGGGTCCTTGGAAACCAGAATCCAAAAGGAAATCTTGAATAACTGACCATATTATCCAAAGACCAGTAGTAATAGTGTAACAAGACCAATAGCCCAATGACTACACACCTTTTATTTCTTTTGGTATCACTTAATCCTCTCCTTCCCTAGGGCTTAAATCTCAAGCATCATGGCAAGAAGACAGACGGCTGTTCATTGAACATCTCTCTTTATAATACTGATGTGGAAGAGACTAGTCATTAGTTCCCTCAGTCTGGGATATCCTCATCACTGTGTAGGTGATCAGAATTTAAAAAAAAAAAACAAAACATTCTTTGTGATTCCTAGTGTTCTTATAATATAAATTTATTTTAATGTAGCCTGAGTCACATTTCATTACTTATAACCACAGGGTTCTCACTGATACATTATTAGCATGTATGCGCCCACATATGCTTATTCCTTCTATGTTCAGAATTGATTTCTGAAAAATAAGCAGACTTCCAAGCTGCAACTGGCTTAGTAAAATGTATCAGCAGCTGCAGACCTAAGGGCTCTCTTTAACATTCTAACAGGGTAGAAAAAGCTGCTACAAAAGGCTCCTAGTATTCTGCCATACCCCAAAACCAGAATGATACCAGTCACAGTCTCATTGTCAAATATGGAGGAAACAATGTATTTTATTATTAATGTCCTCTCACATCCTATTTTTAAAGATAGTCTATGAATAGAAATTCCTGGCAGACTCAATCCTAACCCAATGCTCTCCACACCCTCTAAAGCTGTACCCTGCAATAAAATGAAGATTGAAAATTGAATGTCATCAGAACACTCAGACTATCAGGGCAATAAACATTAATTCCAGAAGTGACTACAAGGAGACTTAGAGGAAGAGAAAAAGTCAGTGACTAGTAATGGAGAGAAAAGACCAGGTCTGGGGAACTGGATAAAGAGGCTAACTACTTAAATGGTCTCTTCACATGAAAAAGATGTGACAATAATGATTAAGAAGGCTTTAGGCTAGTTATTCAGATAACAGTATTATTTTGTAATCTTTTCTCAGTCTACAACCTTCTCTAACTACTTCTATGCATAATCATGACCATGAGCCAACATAGTTAATGCCAGTTGAAGGCATGAGTATAGATTAGTGCCATGGCTTTACTTTATGGTTCTTATCTCTCCACCACCTGGTGCTTTTTAAGTCTGGCCTAACTTCTTTCAAACTTTGGGCCTCAGGGCCCATGCTAATCTACATAGAAGTTTGGAGAAGAAACACATCATAAAATTTCCGTGTACAAATTGAAAGATTTCTCTGAAATACACTACTTAAACTTGATGATAAATTCCTTTTACCAGCCATCTGGTTTAATTCTGTGAAATGCGATAGTCTCCATAAAGAAAATAAATCAAAGTGCCGGAGGGATTTTTTTTTTTAAACTGGGAAAAATTTAAAAGTTGACAGATTCTACAAGATTTCTTGTAAAAGATCCCTTACTATTATTTCACTAACTGGTTTGCTTACACTGAAGTACATAAATGATTGAATGTATGAGTAAGTAGAAAAACACTTCTGGTGTTAGAGCTAACCTGAGTTTAATGAATGGTTGTTTCGTTAATCAGAGTCTGAAAGATTAATTAAGTCCCTGTTATCTTCCTATTCGAGAGCAGTTAATGAATATCATGTGAAAAAAAAATAAAAACAATGATATCTACCTTGCAGTGTTTCAAAAGAAATCTGTATTACTCATTTCTGTGCTTTTAGCATTTGTCAGGCAAGTAAATGGGTTAAAAAATGTGTATTAAGTGTAACATAACTAGAAAAACAGAAAAAGCTATGAAGTTCTGTTGCTACTTTGCTTTTGAGGTCCTCTTTCACATTGATTTTAAACAGTAAGCTATTCAAGTCAATATGAAATTATTTGAAGAGCTTATTTGCATAATTCTATATGCAACGGATATATTGGAAAGAGTAACATCCTAATATGATAGGAAAAGATAGGATAAAATAGGCAGAGAGGGAAGGATTAGGACCTGAGGTCCCTGGGTGGGGAAAAACACATATTTTGGAACAATGCTGGGAGTGTCTGACCACAGCAAACCCACTTAAGGTTCCTCTTAAGAATGTAACAGCTCCCACCTACTCCCCCTCAGGTTTCCCTCAGGAATTTGACAAAAGACCTAAGTATGGCCATAGGCCATCCTTCCTACAATGGAAATGAGGCAATCAGGAATGGACAACCCAGCACCTAGAGTTAGCCAGCCAATAAGGGTGGTAGAACCTGAGAAGGAACAAGGGGGAAAGGAAGGAGGAGGGCTGACCAAAGCTTATAAAACAAGGACCCCTGCCTATGGTCATTGGGCATTCACTTTCCAATATCCCCACTCTGTAAAGTACTTAGTACTTAGTAAGTACTACTCTTACTTTCTAATCTTATACTCTAATATTTTGCCTGCTGCTCATTTTGTGTCTACCTCTTCTTTCTTTGAAGCAGTGAGACAATGGATCCTGAGTATTGAGGTAAAAAGCCCTGCAACATTTTGAGAACAAGAAGAGCTCATTTCAGTTAACTGGAATTTTCTATTTTTTCTTTTGTGATTTACTTTATTAGTTTATTTCCATTTTGTTGTCTGTAATAATAAACAATAGGTAAGCCAAAAGAAAGTTGTAGCTTTGACTAAATATTTCCCTGAACAAGTTCATGTCCAAATACCTTATTTAAGTAGTATGACGGGGGAAGTTCTTAACAGGAGACAATTTGTTAATGATTTTTCACATAGGTCTGTTTAACCTAGTAAATAAATTTAAAAAAAGGCAATTGCATTAGGTGCTACATTAATTTGTTCTCTTTTCTTGTTTCTTTGGTAGGATAAACTCCTTCAGCATAATGCTACAATTGTCAATACACGACATAAGTTGTCAGTCATAAAAAATTAGACAACACAATATCTGGTTTTCATTAGCAAAAATGTTTGATAAGATCATGTCAAACCAAGGAGTTTATCTTACTATAATTAATCCTTGACAGACTTCTTCCTTGACCAGATTTTAGTTAGGCTTTTTTGAACCCTACTCTCATCTAGGCTTCAACTTCAACCTGACTTCAGCAAACAATACTGCTTAGTCAGTTTAGCAAGAATCTTCCCACCCTTGATAACAAATTACCCTTGATATCTGCCCAAGTTCCTCATCCTCTACCCTTGATATTTGATCACCTTGACCTAACTTCAGCAAGAATCCTGCTGTCTGTTTAGCCAAGAATCCCCTTGAAGTCTTCTCTTAAATTAATTTCCATTCACTGACCCCCCCTTACTCTGCCTGCTTCTTGGCTATAAATCTCCAGTTGTCTTTACTGTATTTGGAGTTTTACACAGTCTTTCTTCCTTATTGCAGTGGGGTTGTCTGCTATTGCAGTAATCTTGAAGAAAGTCTTCCTTACCATTTTAACAAGTGTCAGAATAGTTTTCTTTTTAACATCATGGATGCCCGGTTTCTGTTAAAACAAATCACTGGATTACACGTTAATTACAGATATAACTTAAAAGTTCAGGTCATAAAAGGAGAAATTGGTTTCCACAGTTATAAATGATAAAATTTGTAGAAAGATTGTAGATTCTTTCTCCTCTCCTGCCTTTGCTGACTTAGGATGGGAATTTAGGACTACTTCACCAAAAATTTATAGATAACAAATACACTATAAACAGACTTAACAAGGGATTTTCAAACAAACTTGGAGATCTAGGTAATAAAAAATAGTAAAGAAAAGGGAAAGTAGTTGAAAGTCAAAATATATCAATGGTTCCCCAACCCTCCAGCATCTTTAATCTTTAACTGAAGATGGTATTTAATGTGGTGGCCTGAGCCACTTGAAATCATTACTTAGTTTAGATTATTTTTAGATCATTCCTGGGTCTCTCCCATGTATATAAGATATATACATGTCATTAAACTTGTTTGTTTTTAATCTGTCTTTTATTATAGGAGTGTCTTAAGCCACAAAGCTAGAAGGATGAAGGAAAATTATTTTCCTCTCCCATATATTTTTCTTTATTTTTAAAAATGTTTTACTTATTTTTGAGAGAGAGAGACAGCGAGAGTAGGGGAGGGTCAGAGAGAGAGGGAGACACAGAATCCAAAGCAGGCTGCCAGCCCAAAACCCGACACAGGGCTCAAACCCACGAAGGTGAGATCATGACCTGAGCGGAAGCTGGACGGTCAACTGACTGAGCCACCCAGGTGCCCCTCTCCCATATATTTCTCATCCTCCCCTCACCCTCAATAAATCTTTCAGTTCTCTTTTCCCTTCCCCTTCACAAACAAGATTCATGAAATAAACATTCCCAGTTTTTACTTCTTCACCATCCATTTGCTCCTGACAACTATTAGAATCTGTATTCTTATTAGAGCAGGCAGTTAGTCAGGTTCTAACAGGATATCTGGAGGTCAGCCAGGAAGTCATGGCCAGCAACTGGGAAGGTCAGAGGCCTGTACTGACAGCATTCCACAAGAGCCAATCAAACAAGACAAGCCCTAGATGGTGGATATCTTGACAGGAATCCCTTGACTAAATTAGGAAGAAAAAATATGAAACCCTGCTTTCCACCTGAAGTCATAAATATTCTGCAATCCAGCTAACTGTCAATAAAAGTTAGAAACCCAACCTCCAGGAGGCACAGCTCTTGTTCTCTCTCGAGTTGGCCGGCTCTCATATCTCAAGAGTATACTTTTCACTCTCCTTGAATTAATTCTCATGATAAGACCAACAACCTTCAACAATTCCTTTGGGTCTGATTTTGGTGAGGTTCCAAGGCCTAGGTCTCCCCAGTTTATCTGGCAATATTGTGACACCACTAATTCATTGAAATTATTCTTACCAATTTTACTAGTTCTTCCTTAATTCTATATTCATTAAATATCTTTGAACTCTTATCTTTCTTGATCTCATATGTATTATAAAATGATACATATAAGCCTCTTAGAAGTACTCTTTGTGACATCTGTTGACAATGGTGCTTCTTGTTCAACTGTGCCCATGCCTTTTTAATCTACTTTGCAAGTCTTTCTCCCTGAGACTATCATTTAAACACCCGATGAGTTTCCCCTCCAAGGAAACTCATTACCTTTCTTCTCTTCTCATTAAGTACACTTTTTGTCAGTGTCCTCCATCACCCTACTGACTTTAGTTACCATTATTAAACTGATGATGCTCATATTTTTCTATACTTCTTATATCATACCTGAAATTCAAAGCCATATATCCAATTACTTGCTTGATATAGCCACATTTCAAATTCAACATATCCCAATGGAAATAATTATCCAAAGAGAATAGTTCACATAGTTATTCAGGGAGACATCTGTGGCTACAGTAGACATGCCCTTCAGCAGAGAAAAGCAGCCACTCACTATCTGATAAAAGAGAAGGAGATGGAGGAATAAACATAGATTTGGGAGAATAAACACCTGAACTTTACTCTCCTAAGCCATGTGCTTTCTTTTTATCATTCCTCTCTTAAGTGTCTCTTTTTTCCTGACATCTTATGTACTATTTTTTCTTATTCGGTTTTTTTTTCCCAATTAGCTTGGTGTACTTTTTAAAAATTTCTTTAATTATTACTTTTGCAATCATAACCTGCATCCTTGATTTTTCAAAATCTAATTTTAATTAGTAATTTACTCTCTTTCCAGATGGTGCAAGGGACATTAAAAGAGTGTAATTCAATTTACCTCCATTTGAATTACTTGACATTACTTCCATGAGTTTTAATTCTGTGAATGTTTAAAACTCAAGATATTTCATCATTATTCAGTTAGTATTTATTCAGATTTACTTATTTTATTTCATTCCTTCCTGAATTTTTGAACTTTCATCTTCACCTGAAGAATGCCATTGAGTATTTGTATTACAGGTCTAATGGCAATAATTTTCTCAGTTTTTACTTGTCTGAGATTATCTTTATTTAAATTAATTCCCAAAGGATAGTATTTTCACATAGCATAGAATTCTAGGTTGAGCTGTTCTTTGGACATGATTTGATTTTTTCCCCTCTTTGGCTGCTTTTAATAGTTTCACTTTTTCTTTTTTCTTGCCCTCTCAACTACCCCATCCAGCAACATCAAGTAACTCCAAATCTGGGTTAAATTTTCCAGTCCTCCCCCTTTTATCCAGTTCTGATCTAGTAATTCGTCACTATGTATTAGTTCTCCAATAGTACCAAACAGATGGCTTTGATAAGTGTATTAGTCAAGGCTGTCCAAAGACACAAACCAGAGAGAGAGAGAGATGGGAATTGGCTTATGTGATTATGGAGGCTGACAAGTTAAGTCTCATGATCCTCCAAGTACATTACCAAGTTGGAGATTCAGGAGAATGGATGGTATAGTTCCAGTCTAAAGGCTGGCAGGCTTAAAGACAGGAAGATCTGATGTGCCAGTTCAAGTCTGAAGGCAGCAAGAACCAATGTCTTAGGTTGAAGGCAGTTAGGCAGGAGGAATTCTTTCAATCAGTAGAGGGTCAGCCGTTTTGTTCTATTCAAGCCTTCAGCTGATTGCAAGAGACTTGGCCATTGTAGGGAGAGCAATCTGCTTTACTTAGTTTACTAATTCAAATGTAAATTTCATCCAGTAACACCCTCACAAGAACAAACAAAATAACATAGATATCTTGTCAAATATCTTGGCACTACATGGTCCAGTCAGGTTAATAATGTAAAATTATCCATCACACTAATTTTCCTAGGTTTTCCCCCTCTTATCTGCTATAAAAATGCACATGATTTAAATTTAAGCTGATGCTCCTATGTCTATGCAGTAAAATACAAAATTGTTAGCATGAAAATTTTGGATGAAAATCTAATCCTAGTGAACTTTTCAGATTTTTGTTATTAATTCCTAGCTTAGACCATGGCCATCCACAATGGCTCTTCTGCCATTCTGAGGCAGTTTTACAACTTCTTATCTTTCTTAAATACTCTTCCTTCTGCCCCAAATGGTTTGTTCTACTCTCTTAACCTGACCAAAGCCTACTCACCCTGCCATTTCTCTTAGCTGTCCCTCTCTTCATAGAATGTCCTGTAAGACACTTAAGCCCAGAGAAGGACTAATATAATCATTCCTCCTTTTCATGTGGCACATTTAATATATGCATGTGTAGGTGCATAACATGCTATCATGTATATACATAAATCTCACAAAATATAAAAATAATAAAGTAAGCACCTGATACAAAACCCTAACTTAATAGACTAGACCAATATTTATCCATTGGAACTGCCCATTGATCCTCACTCAAATCATTTCCAGCCCCAAATGATACTTGTGCAGAATTTTTATTCATCTTTTTCTTTTACTTTCACTTTTTTCTATTTCTACGTTAATCATATATGTTTATTTTAAATTATTTCATTTGATATTTAGTTTCTAATATGCCTCCATACAAGTGCATGCAACTTTAGTTGATTTATTATCTTGGCTTTGTACTTTTTCAGCGTGGTAATAGAATACAATTAATTTATCTAGCCTCTTGTTAAATAAACAGAATAATTCTTTTTATTCCCCTTCATAGTTTATTGTCAAGTTGGTTTCCATGTAACACCCAGTGCTCATCCCAACAAGTTGCTGCCTCCATGCCCATCACCCGCCTTCCCCTCTCCCCCATCCTGATCAGCCCTCAGTTTGTTTTCAGCTTTCAAGAGTCTCATGGTTTGCCTCCCTCTCTCTCTCCAACTATTTTTCCCCTTTTCTTCCCCCATGGTCCTCTGTTAAGTTCCTCCTAATCCACCTACATGTGAAAACATGGTAACTGCCCTTCTCTGCCTGATTTATTTCGCTCAGCATAACACCCTCAAGTTCCATCCACATTGCTACAAATGGCCAGATTTCATTGTTTCTCATTGCCATGTAGTATTCCATTGTATAGATAAACCACATCTTCTTAATCCATTTGTCACTTGTCACTTGATGGACATTTAGACTCTTTCCATGATTTGGCTATTGTTGAGAATGCTGCCATGAACATTGGGGTACATGTGCCCGTATGCATCAGCACTCCTGTATCCCGTGGGTAAATTCCTAGCAGTGCTATTGCTGGGTCTTAGGGGAGTTCTATTGTTAGTTTCCTGAGGAACCTCCACACTGTTTTCCAGAGGGGCTGTACCAGTTTACATTCTCACCAACAATGTAGGAGGTTGCCGGTTTCTCCACATCCTCGCCAGCATCTAGACTCTCCTAATTCGTTCATTTTAGCCACTCTGACTGGCGTGAGGTGGTATCTCAGTGTGGTTTTGATCTGCATTTCCCTGATGGTGAGGGACACTGAGCATCATTTCATGTGTCTGTTGGCCATCTGGATGTCCTCTTTGGAGAAGTGTCTGTTCATGTCTTCTGCCCATTTCTTCACTTGATTGTTTGTTTTTTGGGTGTGGAGCTTGGTGAGTTCCTTATAGATTTGGGATATTAACCCTTTATCTGATATGTCATTTGCAACTATCTTTCCCATTCTGTCAGTTGCCTCTTAGTTTTATTGATTGTTTCCTTTGTCATGCAGAGGCTTTTTATCTTGATGAGGTCCCAATCGTTTATTTTTGCTCTTGATTTCCTTGTCTTTGGGGATGTGTCAAGTAAGAAATTGCTGCGGTGGTGGTCAAGGAGGTTGTTGCCTGCTTTTCCTCTAGGGTTTTGATGGTTTCCTGTCTCACATTCAGGTCCTTTTTGCATTTTGAGTTTATTTTGGTGTATGATGTGAAAAAGTGATCTAGTTTCATTCTTCTGCATGTTGCTGTCCAGTTCTCCCAGCACCATCTGTTAAAGAGGCTGTCTTTTTTCCACTGGATACTCTTTCCCACTTTGTCAAAGATTAGTTAGCCATACATTTGTGGGTCCAATTCTGAGTTCTCTATTCTATTCCATTGGTCTATGTGTCTGTTTTTGTGCCAATACCATACTGTCTTGATGATGACAGTTTTGTAGTAGAGGCTAAAGTCTGGGGTTGTGATTCCTCCCATTTTTGTTTTCTTCTTCAATTTTACTTTGGCCATTTGGGGTCTTTTGTGGTTCCTTACAAATTTTAGGATAGTTTGTTCTAGCTTTGAGAAGAATCCTGGTGCAGTTTTGATTGGGATGGCATTGAATGTGTAGATTGCTTTGGGTAGTAATGACATTTTAACAATATTTATTCTTCTGATCCATGAGCATGGAAATGTTTTCCACTTCTTTGAGTCTTCTTCAGTTTCCTTTATAAGTTTTCTATAGTTTTCATCATACAAATGTCTTATATCTTTGGCTAGGTTTATTCCTAGATATTTTATTGGGTTTTTTTGTGCAATTGTAAATGGGATCAGTTTCTTGATTTCTCTTTCTGTTGCTTCATTGTTGGTGTATAAAAATGAAACCGATTTCTATACATTGATTTTGTACCCTGCAACTTTGCTGAATTCATGGATCTGTTCTAGTAGGCTTCTGATGGAGTCTGTTGGGTTTTCAATGTAGAGTATCATGTCGTCTGTGAAAAGTGAAAGTTTGATTTCTTCTTTGCCTATTCTGCTGCCATTTATTTCCTTTTGTTGTCTGATGGCTGATGCTAGGACTTCCAGCATTATGTTCAACAACAGTGGTGAGAGTGGACATCTCTGTCGTGTTCCTGATCTCAGGCGGAAAGCTCTCAGTTTTCCCCCCATTGAGGATGATGTTAGCTGAGGGGTTCTCATAAATGGCTTTTATAGTGTTCAAGTAAGTTCTTTCTATCCCGACTTTCTCAAGGGTCTTTATTAAGAAGGGATGCTGTATTTTGTCAAATGCTTTTTCTGCATCTATTGACAAGATCATGTGGTTTTTATCTTTTCTTTTGTTGATGTGATGTATCACATTGATTGATTTGTGAATATTGAACCAGCCCTGTAACCCAGGAATGAATCCCACTTGATCTTGGTGGATAGTTCTTTTTATGTGCTGTTGCATTCGATTTGCAAGTATCTAAACACAATAATTCTTATGCATATCTCTTGGTATAGGATATTCTATATGCAGAATAGTCTCTTTCCAGAATTTTCTCTAGTTTATGGCAAGATGTTAATTACTGAGTCTTAGTGTGTGTCCATGTTTTGGTAATGGGTACTTGTTTTCAAATGTTATTGACCTAGTTCAACTCACAGATACACCAAATGAGTTCCTACTGCTTTATATTATTATCAACAATTGGTATTTTCAGACTTTAAGAATTTTGCCAATCTGGACCATGAGAATAGGAACCTGTTATTCTAATTTACATTGTTCTACTAACAAGATTAAAAGTATTTTCATATGTTCACTAAGCAGTTATTTCCTCTTCTCTATGATGCCTCTTCATGTGCTTTGCTACTTTTTCTAAGATTTGCTTATTTTTTTTCTGTTGATTTATGAGTTATTTATATGTGCTGGTACCAAATATTTATCAATTTTATGCATTGCACACATTTTCTACTGCTTTGTAGCTTATGCTTTTGGTGTCTTTGTGGTGTCCCATGGAGAAAAGCACTGTTAAATTTTAATGTGTTCTGATTTAACCATCTTTTTTCTCTCTAGTTAGCACCTTTTGTAATTAATAAATTTTTACCCACCCTGAGGTCATGATATTATTCTTCATTATTTTCTTCTGTTTAATTTCCCTTTATATTTAAGTCTGAAATAAATCTAAAAATAATGTAGGGGTTTTTTTCCATTTGTAATTAAAAAGCAAATTTAATTTTTGCCTATAGAGTTTGGTTATATTCTCAGTACCATTTAATAAATAGACCTTTCTTTCCTCAGTCATTTGTCACATATCAAGTTTTTATGTATGCATGGGTGCTTCTGGCATCTCTATTTTTGCCTATATGTGCTAATACTTAATGGCTTTTATTTTAGGCTCTAGTAAATATTAACATCTGGTGATACCTATTGAAATATGGCAAATCTCTCACTTTACTCTTCTTTGGGAGTACCATGGTTCTCCTTAGGCCTGTGATTTTTCCATATTAAAATTTAAAATTAGCCAATCAGCTAATTAATAGCTTGCTTTAAAGCTCTGTAGAATAGGACACCAGGGTGTCTCAGTCTGTTAAACATCTGACTTCGGCTCAGGTCATGATCTCACAGTTGGTCAGCTGGAGCCCAGCTTCAGATGACCACCAACCCCGCTTTGGGGGAATTCGTGCCCCCGCTTAGGTGAACATGAACCCTCGTTAGGTGAGCCCTGTTTTTCTCTCTCTCTTTCTCTCTGTCTCTCTCTCCCTCTGTCTGTCTGTCTCACCCTCCTTTCTCTGCCCCTCATTGGATTCTCTCTCTCTTTTTGCCCTATCTTTCTCTCAAAAAAAAAAAAATACGTTTGTAGAATATTGGCTTGAAATTATGGCAGACACAGTTTCACTGAATAGTCCGCATATTCCTATTTTGGGGGATTTGGTCTACACAATGGGCTATGAGAGAGAGTATTACTTGATACTTCTGGGATGAAGCATTTGTAAGCATTTATTTCTCCACATTCTGTCTTCCCCTGACTTGGTAAGCAGGCCATGTATGGTAGATGGAAGAGAGTCTGAATCCTTAAGAATGAGATGAGGAGAATGGTTTTACTGTGTTTAGGAGACAATTCTGCACTGGTTTCTCTTGTTTCTGCCCATTTTACAAGCAGAGCACTGCCTTTGTCTGGATTATCTTTGCAAAGGGGTTTGTATAGCAAACAACATTGGAGGATAGAAGTAGTGTCACTCTTTTGCAAAGAGCAGACATGTTTATTCTCTATTATAAAATATTTAGACTCTTTAAGCACAGGGTTCTGCTCATGCAATGCAGTCCACTGAGTGTGAGATGTGACATGGTCCTCAAAATTGTCCATTGGGAACAAAGCAAACATGATGTACATGTTACTTGCTGTCCTAAGTAATAAAGTCCATTATCTCTGTTGTATATCTCACATATATAGCCTGCAGATAAGGAAACCAGACCCTTCACAACTCTTGGCATACTGAATCTAATATTATATTATTGAGTGGTAAACATTTTTTGTGTTAAACCTATGGGATTTTGGTGCTTTTATGTTGCCTCTGAACACTTAACCCAGCCTGATACACAAAAGTATTGAGTCTTGTTTGTTTGTTTGTTTCTCTTTCTTCTGAAATTTAGTTTTTTTCCCCCTTATTTTCCTATACTGAGTAGGGTCTCCAGTGCAGTGCTAGAAAAAGCAAGATTGCGGGCATCTTTTTCTTTTAACTAATCCAAAGTGACTACTTCTAAAATTCCCTTATTAAAAATTATATATGCTATAGGTCTTGGCAGATATTTATTAGTAAATGAAGGAAAATTTCTTCTCTTTTTATTGAATAAGATAATTTTAATAGTGAAAGAGCATTGAATTTTACCACAGTCCTTTTTAAGCTCTCATTGAGATGATTATACATGTTTTCTCCTTTAATACACTACATATTTTCTAATGTTAACTGACCTTTGAATTCCTAGGACAAAAC
Source organism: Hyaena hyaena (assembly GCF_003009895.1). NCBI lineage: Eukaryota > Metazoa > Chordata > Mammalia > Carnivora > Hyaenidae > Hyaena > Hyaena hyaena. The sequence continues at coordinate 933,702 of NW_024081347.1, forward strand.
CAACTAGGTCATGATGTGCTATCATCTTTGTACATCAGTGAATTTGTTTTGCTAATAATTTGTTTGGATTGACTCATAAATATTCATGAGCAGAATTTGCTTGCACATAATTGTTTATTTGTCAATCTCTTGCAGAATAATTATGGCTTCTGAAGCAAGGACCATATCTTATTCATTGTTATATCTTCAATACTTAGTAAAATGCCTGGCACACATGTTATGCTAATAAATGTTTTTGAATGAATGCACAATTGATTAATCATATTCTAAGAAAGAAATAAACTTCTAGGTAAGTTCTAATTCTCAACTTTAAATGAGATAACCCATATTCATCAAATTTGCAAGCTGACTTTTCCTACTCTCTATTAACTCAAGCCATAGATATGAAAGAGAGCTTTGATGCTTCATTGTCATCAGACCCTATCAATTCTACTCCAAAATGTCATTCTAATATCTGCATTTTGTCAGTTTCCATTCCTACTAACAACTCACTTTCACCACCTGCCTACATATTTGTAAATGCCTAATTGGCTTCTCTACTTTCAGTCTCTCATCCCTCCATTTATCATTCACAAGTCAAAGTGATCTTTTTAAAAAAAGATAAATAAAATTGTAACCTTCCCCCATGCTTAAAACCCGCCAGTTGTTTCCCACTATACTTAAGAAAACATGTTAAATACTTACAATCGCTTATAAGCCATATATGAGCATAGCATCTTGCCTGCTTCTCACACCTCTATTTCCAAGTTCACTACCTTAGAGCTACCATGACCCACAGCCTGTTAAAATGCACCTTGAGCATTTACTATAGGAGTTCTCTCTTTGCTGGACAGACAGACAAATGCTTAGAATATCGATTTAGAGGACTTCCTGGATTGGCAGGTCTAAAGTAGCACTCTAACTGCTTTTCTCTTTGTAACTCTATTACAATGTATAATTATTTGTAGATGTATATCAAACTGTTCAGTGATTTTCTACATTTGCATATTTGACACCATAAGCATATAGAGCATGTCTAGTTTGCCTATATACTCAGTTCATAGTTGAATGTCTTGAACCTAGATATTGCTTAATAAATTTTTTCAATGAACAAAGGAAAGTAAATATATAACAAGCTATAAAAGTATTTGTAAGTCTTGGTCTAGTCCCTCCACTTTGGAAATAGTGCACCATGTAAGCAAGTAAAAGAAAGCATTAGCTACTTATAAAGATGAAATTTCTAAATAACCCTCAAAAACTAAATAGAAATCTCTCAATAATCAGTGACATAGGAAATAACTTAAATGTTGTGATCATGTGAACTGTGTCATTAAATGCAATGTATTCATACAACAATATAAATGTAGCAGATTTCTGTCTTATGGTTTAAGCTTTATTGGCAGTTCAGTACAGACATACTTGGGAATAACTGGTACAAGCCCAATGGAAGCCACTGTGCATAAATTACTTAGGATTTCTGAAGAGAGAACTCAGTCTAAAAAATGAAACAAACAAACAAAACAAACCCACTCCAATGAGCTTAATCTAGTATAAAATTTTGTCTTCAGGAGGATCAGGTGATTTTGAAGATGCTGCTTTTTATTCAGATTTGTCTTCTGATACCAGAGTCTTAAACTAATACATCAGCCCTACATTGCTATATGTGAAAATTAAAAAGCCTTTTTATTTAAAATCCAGTATTTCCCTTTAGACAGCGATCTGGTTATCTTCTTATAGAATGAATTAACAATGAATGTTCAGCCAGGAGACATGAGACTGAATGGGCAGGGATATGTGTCAGAGAAGGCAAAGGGACTAGACACATAGGGCAGCAGAGTGAGCACAGAATGTTCGGCTGGAAAATCTACTCTCCCATCTCCTATGGTCCATGGTTCCCTTTCAGGTCAGGTCCCTGGAAAGGATTGGACAGTTGCACAATTTTAGCCTGGTTAGGCCTCACTTTTTGAGCTTTAGCCTAACATCCAAGCACTGCCTTCTACTGGCAAAAATTTAGGAAACATCACCTCTTAAACACAATACCTCTGTTCTGACTATGGTTCCCATTTCCAAACATCTGACTTAATCAGTCATCATTGTACTTCCAAGTTTCTTCAGATCAGCAGCCAACCACATTCACCAGTTCATGGATGTTCCTCCTCTACTCTTACATGATAAAGTTGTCAACTAAAGTTGGTAAGTGTAAACTCCCAAATCAGAGGTCATATTTAGCCATATAAACTACAAAAGAGACACTCAGAGTCTTAACTGCCAGTAGAATTATCTTACATGTTCATTTATTCATTAACATAAAAGGAGAAAAAGGCATTCTCTCCAACTTGACAGATTTGCCTGTGGAATGAAAACGAGAGACCACAGAGTGTGTGTGGAAATACAGCAGACCTATAACATGCACCAGTGAGCAACAGAGAGCAATAGGGCTGGTGGTGCCCAGAGACCGTGATTATACCTGTGTCCATGCAAAGTAAATTGAGGAAGAAGATAGAAATAAAACTTGGCATTGCCATGTCATTACTGAGAATAGTTGTAAGCACATGAAACAGCCTTCAGAAAAGCCTAACAATTTTTAAAGCTAAATGAGAGAGAGAAGCCAAATGTAAGTTTTATGTAATATATAGGTATCATGATACATATATATGATATAGTGATATATATATCAACAAAGGTTATATCTGAGTAATATAATTAACTGCAGTTTTATAGTTTATCAAGTTATATACATTTGTTTTCAAGTTTAATCTATTTATACTTATGTCTTAATTTTATGTGATAAGATTTGCTATATCATTAAAAAGAAAAAAACATGTTAATGTAAAAATAATGTAAATCTCCTGATACACAACTTTGAATAAATAGTTCTCCACTTTGAGATAAAAAGAAAATCTTGTTACTGCTGCTGGAAAAATGAGTGAATCAGATAGAAAATATCTGTCAACCTTAAAAATAAAGTAGCCATTTTGTTTACCAGCAGAATGAGTTTATTTGGGAATAACCAAGGAATTGCAGTTCAGAACACGTGAACTATGGTGAATCCTAGGCAAGTATGGAGAACAAAAGAGAGGAGTATTCTTTTATAGAGAAAAGAAGGAAGCTGGGGAGACTGTTTGGACTGAAAATCCATTGGAAAAAAGTGAGAGTCCAGGGTGGTGGCAGTTCTCATTGGCTGGGTTATTGCTGGGCAAGGAGAAAATCTTCCTTCCTCTTGGGAGGGTAGTAAAGTTAGCTTCTTCCTGTTGGGCAACGCAAGGTATGCTTCCTCCTGCTGAAGTCCACAAACCGTAGCAAGTGATGATCTGTGAGAGCACATTCAGGGTGCCCAGACTCCTATTAAATGACGTTCTTTTACTCATTTTCACACATCTGAGCAGCTGAGGCCATGAAATGAAAGCAATGTGATCAAGAATGAATAACACTCTGGCAACAGGAAATCTGAAGGGATGTTAATAGATTTGACAGTTGGTACTAGAGATAAAACATCTATAAGATGGCTAGGCTGGATTCAGTCAGAGAACATATATCTCTAAACTAGTTACATTGAATTGAGATTTTATCTAAAATAAAATAAAAGTTGAAGTTTTGTAATAGAGAAGGAACAAAACAACAGTTAAACATAGGCTGTAGACAGAGGGATCAAATAGAGTTCTACAAAAGTATTCTGATATACTGTCAATAACTTTATCAAACAGATCAGATTTTTGTGGACAAATATTTAATAGAGATTACCTCTTAACATTTAATAACGTCCTTTCCCCAAACTTACAAAACAGGCACTAGTTTATAGATTATTATTGAAAATAAATGAAATGATTCTTTCCCCTCAGGTTGTTATACATAATTACTTAACCAAATAACTTAATTCATGTCACATATATTCTATCCTAATCAATATCTTGATTAGGACATTTCTATTAGAGAAATAGTCTCAAAAAATGTTGAAGACACTCATATGTGTTTGGGACCATATCACCAATTCCCAAGATATTCTTTTATACAAGAGATTTTTGTTACAGAATTAATTTGCTTTAATAGTGTTCCATTAGTAATTGAGAGCACTGAGCATTTAAGTCAGAGTTTTTTCCTGTAAATTAATAATGGATAATAAAAAGACAAGTTACAGTATCTCCCTTTTACCTCTTCCCTATAAGTAAAACCTTTGTGCATATCATGTCAGTTCTGTCTTTTCTCAAAATATAAACAGAGGTGGGTTCCATTGTTCCATTTTTGAGAGAAGCAACATGCTTCCTTAAAATCTCATGGTAAACAAATGGTGAGCTGAAGCAGAAGATAAAAATGCAGATAAAGAAGGAAGTCTTGATGAGACTATAAAGAATTTTCATATGGAAATAGAATATGGGACTGAAATGTAAGGCAGAATGCATTTCTATACCAGATGTGTGAAACACATGAAAGAGTGTTATGTATCCTCAACTAAAATTTAGGAATCCCAAACCAAATTCTAGCTAATTAAAAAATAAGCATATCTCTGTATTTTAACCAAACTCAGACAGAAACAAGGATCCAAGGTTGCAGTGCATATGTTAAGAAGCTTCTCTTTGTGCACACCAGGACTAGTAATATTCCCGAAAGACAGCCAGCTTCTTCCCAGATGCTGAAGCAGTGTTCCTCATTTTAGGAGAGTGTCATTCCTCCAAGTTCATTCAAAAATGATCCCAAATGAGAGGGGTGTCACTGGAATACTCATTCTATGCCTAATTAGGGTGATCGGTAAGAGTTCCATCTATCTCAATGACCTAAACTGGTGCCATTTATCAGGATCTCACTTAAACCCAAATCACTCCTAGGGTCTTTCACAGCCTCTTTTGTGAGCAAACAGATATGTGGACTCAACAAAGAAGTTGTAAAGCAGGAATATTTCAATAACTCTGAGGAATCCACCTAAGAAAATCTGAAGAAGAAGATACTTAATACATTGAGCACAACTTGCTAAACGTCCTCTCATAATTTTAAAATCATTTGTTTAAAACATGTCCAGATGTTATCTATTGAATTCACTTCAATGATAAAATTTTGTCTTTTTTTTTTTTTTTTAATGCCAGCCACTTTGTAAGACAGCTTTGGTAAGGAGAAAACAGACTAGCCACATTAAAAGGCATGAGAACAAGATAAGCAAATTTGTAATTATCTGACATGATAGTAAGCACTCTGTGCTCATGATCTCAATTTGGTTTTCTCAAAACACCTTTGCCCTTCAAATTTCTTAGTGTATAAATTCTTCCTATCAAGCTTTGCAGATCTGATGAATATTTTTTTTCATTGCATGTGTCCTTTATGCAGTCTACCCATAAAATAACAATAGTGAGAATGATAAATTTTAAGAGTAACAATAGTTATGTTAAAACTTCATCAGTTAAGATGTAAACTAGAAGTACCGCTTCAAAATAACTATTTCAAGGATCATAAATAAATGTCAAAGAGAAAAATACTTAAAAGACAGATGAAGGAGACTACAAATGAATGAATATCAGGTTCCAAGAGCAAATGCTTCAGGAGTCAGACAGATAATACACAGGTGAAGCGAAGGTGGAGATGATAGAAACGGCGTATAGGAGGGGCTGGCTATGGTGAATCAGAGAGACTTGACCTTATCCAAAGGAGAAAAATTGGCTCCAGGGAATTTCAGCCATGCAGAAATGAGAGCTCATTGTTAAGGCCCTTCTCATTTTTAATTTTTCATTAGAATCTAGTAATATGGATTTTTATGTAAAATGTTCAGATTTTAAATATTAGCTTAAAAAAGTACTCTGCAGCCCAAATCAAACATGTCTCTGGGCCAGATTCTGACCTTGGGCCACAAGTTTTTACCTCTCTATGAAAATGGAGATAGGCTAAAACATTTAGAGAAAGAATTGCAATGAGAAGATGAGTAAAACAGTGTAAGACCAATCAAATAGAAGTAGTGTACATAATTCAAATAGAATGTACATAATCAAGAATCTGCAATCAACTTGGAATTGAATAACATAAAATATGAGCTATATATCTCAGCAGTTAATATACTTGGTATTCTCATTCCCCTTGTTCTGTGTTGTATAAATGTTTCTTTGATATAAAAAAATAAGTTTCTTATACATGTGACCTTTTTTTTTTTTTTTTTACTATCAGCAAGTCACAAGGCTGAATCATAGAATCATAGAATCTCCTTATACCTTCTAAATACTTATTAGTCAAGGGCAACTTTATGTTATTCTCTCAAAAGTCTGAAAATCCTATTTGAAATAAGATTTAAAGTTGTCTTTCTCCCATGATATATACATGTTTAAAAATTCTTTCAATAGTTACTATTAACATCCTCTAAAATGGAATATATGGCAACACTCTCCATGATCACCAAAACTTGAGAGGCAATATCTTAAAATCACAACTCTTAGAGATCTGCTTTATGATTGTAATGGTTTAGTTATAATTATGGTAATTTTTCATGGTCATTTTACATTTCTTTTGTATATATTATTTTATTTGATTCTCACAACAGTGATGATCTCTAGATAGAATTATAAATAAACTGAGTTATATAGGAGTGGGTTATCCAGAGTGACAAGCTGTGGCTGAATTAAAGTCTCTGACTAGCAGTCTCTTTGTCTTTGTAATATACCACAGTTCCATAAAGCCCACTTGGAAGATTCTGAACTTACAAGTAGGATTATGGGGTAACGTAAGAGGAAAAGAATGTGTTCATAAGCCATTTAGAATTTATTGTCTAGTATAAAATTTAAACAACAGAATCCTTTTTAGACATAGGTAAAGTATAAATAATAAATAAATCCATTAATAAATAATATTCTATAACAGAAAAAGAAATGCAAGTTGTATGTGAAAGGATTTCATGGGGCCAAAGCAACACATGGTATCTATCACAGATAAATTTTGTAGAGAAAAACCACTGTTGGAATGCAGTTGCCATCCTGGCTTTATAATCCCTTGTTTCCTATCACGTGTATATGAGGGAGAAAGATCCTGAAGAAATAACAAAGAAGAGAACACTATAGGGAATTTTATTTATCAAGGTAATAATTAATACCTTTCTAATAATAATGCAATACTGAAATAAGCCAAGAGGTAAGGCAGAAAGGGATATAATATCATCTTTATTACTGATAAAGACTGTGGCTTTTATTTGAAGATAACTGAGTTTCCAAATTATAAAAAAATACAAATTAAAAAACCAGGATTAGGCTAATTTACCCCAGAAAACCTGCAGTACTAGTCCAGACTAGAGCTAGTTTTCCCTCTTAGGGCCCTGCTCCTGACATAACTTCCAAACATGGAGGAAAAGAGGATGATACTTTGCACAGGCAGCTCACTCCAAGAGAAAGGGGAGAGAGATTTTCATTCTTCCTTCCCTGAGGAGGAAGGAGTGAGGGGGGAGAGAGGCAAACATGATAGACTATCCATAGTTTCCCATCACAGAAAGTAAAGGCTAAATCTGGGAAAAAGTAGACCTTTCTGAAAGACTAACACAGCCCTGAAGTACAAATACTTGAAGCCAAGAATAATGGAATAGAGCATAGGAGTGTGTATATAGCATATGGAGGAAACACTGAGACATCTCTTGTCATTTTTGATGGTATTAGCCTCTGCATATTAAAGTATAAGATCAATCAGCAATTGGTCTAGTAAAGGTATGCAACTGGCCTAATAGGATAGAATATCTCTCCCCAAGAAGGCCGAATGAAGAGAAGACATGCTTCTTCATGTCTTCATACATAGGGCTAGTCATGACTGAAAAGAGATTTTTGAGGAGTAACAGAAGCAAATACTGACAAATCCCATCCAGGAAAAGCCTGAGAATGCCTGCAGTGCTTTGACTCACAGATTTAATTCTGGGGCAGTTATAAACCCAAATGCAACATTGAATGTATCAAGCTATTATTGCCTGGTGCAGCTAGATATTCTAATCTTCCATCTAATTTTCCTTATTCTAAATGCATAATCAACAGACTGCAAGTTCATTATTATTAGAGTTCACCTTTAGAAATGCTATGGAAAAAAATGCAGTGATCACACTAACATGAGCATACTAGTTCTTTTCCAAACGCAATTTTATTACACACTGAAAATTAATTGGCTTTCTTTTCCATTTAATGCCTCACCCCCTTATGAAGGTAGTTAGGGTTGTTAGCCCCTAAAACACCCCTGGTGACCCTGACCTTGTGGTATTACTGCCTTTGGATAGAGCTTCTCACCTTGACATAGAGCTTGACTGAGTGACTAATAGAATACAATTAATGTGACAGCATATGGATTCTACTACTAGGTCATAAAAGGCATTGCAATGTCCACCTTGGTCTTTTAGATCTCTCCCTCTGGGGAAAGCCAGCCATGTTGCTGTGAGGATACTCAAGAGACCTGTAGAGAGAGAAACTGAAGCTCCTAGCCATATGTATAGGCCACATTGGAAATGTATCCTCCAGTTCCATTCCAGCCTTGACATGACCAAAGCATCATGACATTGGATGGCGTTAGAATAACAAGAGATTCCAAGCCAGAATCTCTCCACTGAGCCATTCTCAGGTTCCACAGGAACCATGAAAAACAATTATTCTATTATCATTAAATTATAGAATGATTTTTAAAATATTTATTTATTTTGAGGGGCACCTGGGTAGCTCAGTCAGTTAAGCGTCCAACTTCGGCTCAGGTCATGATCTCGCAGTTTGTGAGTTCGAGCCCCACATTTGGTTCTGTGTTGACAGCTCAGAGCCTGGAGCCTGCTTCAGATTCTGTGTCTCCCTCTGTCTCTGTGCCCCTCCCCTGGTCACACTCTGTCTCTGTCTCTCTAAAATAAATAAACGTTTAAAAACATTTAAAAAATATTTATTTTGAGAGAGGAAGAGACAGCAGTGGATGGGCAGAGAGAGAGGAGAAAGAGAATCTCAAGCAGGCTCCATGCTGTCAGTGGATTAGAGTCCAATGTGGGGCTCATTCTCAGTAACCATGAGATCATTACCTGAGCTAAAATCAGGAGTCAGCTGCTTAACCAACTGAGCCATGGAGGCACCCCAAATTATAGAATGATTTTTTTAGTCTATTTTTATTTATTTTGAGAGAGAGAGCAAGTGGGGAAGGGGCAGAGAGAGAGGGAGACAAATCCAAGCAGGCTGCACACTGTCAGCACAGAGCACGATTTGAGGCTTGAACTCATAAACAGTGAGATCATGACCTGAGCCAAAATCAACACTTGGAGGCTTAACCAACTGAGCTACCCAAGTGTTCCTAGAATGATTTTAAATTCAGCATTAGGTAACTAATATGGTTAATATACTGTCTTTTGGTACAAATCCTTTCCAGTTATTGCTATAATAGTTATTATTTAAATACTAACTCCATAGAAAAAATTCTAAACTATTACAGATAGATATAAGCTCATTTAGTCCTCTTAACAAACCTATTATCCCTATTTTATAAATATAGATCTGGGACACAGAGTAATTTGGACAAAATCACACAGCTAGAAAATATCATAACTAGAATTCAAACTCAGAGAAGTCTGGATTGAGAGGACATGTTCTTAACCACTAAATTGGAATATCTCTCTGCCCTCAAAAAGGAAGAGAGAAAGCAAAATTTCAGCTTCCAATTCAATAGAGAATTCACTATACTGAATGCTATTTTTCTCCCATCTTTGCATCTAGCTAACTGACCTTGCCTGGCAACATCCAGATCATCTTGAAAATGCACATAAATTGTGGTGTGCCAAGACTGACAGAGGAGGTAACACAGTGGACAAAGAGTACTAATTAGTCCTAATTATACCAGATGGCTGCAGGCAGATACACAGGAAAGGCAGGAAAGTTACAGACAAACTTTTCCTTCAGAATGTTGTGATGTGTTCTTGACACATGAAAGAGGTTATTGTATTGACTTTTATTATATCCAATTTCTGACGTCATGCTTCCTATACACTTGGTCAATCAGTGCTACAGCAAGAGACTGGCTTCTTCAAATGGGTGGTTAGTCCTTTCAAGCTTTGTGTTTTTGCATCCCATATAAATCTGGCATTAAGCTTTTTGACAGTCACAATCCAGAAAAAAAAAGGAACTTGATTTAATTATTTGTAATGTTCTTGGGCATAGTTGGAGATTTTAACAAAAATAGAAACTTTGTTAAATTAGCAAACTGTGAAAAGAACTGTCATATGAACCACTTATTGTTTTCTAAACATCTTTATTAATGTCATATGAAATATGCAAATACAATTTCTGCCAAAACAGAAAAAGGAAATGATTCATTAAAGAAAATCAACATTGGAATTTATAACTAAACATGGGTATGTCCCCTGTGATAATTGAAATTCCAACTCTATCCATTTCATCATAAAAAGTATGAGTCAAGAACGAATAACACACATTTTATAATCTTATTTTGTTCTATAAAATAAGCTATCGTTGAAAGGCAATATGATTGTGAAGTCTGTAGACCTAGATCTAAAGCCCAATTCTGTTTTTTATTCATTTAACTGAAACACTATGTCATTGTTGTTTTTTATTTATTTGAGAGAGAGAGAGGGAGAGAGTACAAGTTGGGGAAAGGGGGAGAGGGAGAGAGACAGAGAACCTTAAGCAGGTTCCACGCTCAATGAAGAGCCCATTGTATGGCTCAATCCCATGACCCTGGGATCATGACCTGAGCTGAAATCATGAGTTGGACGCCGAAATAACTGAGCTACCCAGGCGCCCCTTGAGTGAAACACTATGTATAGATATATTTACCTCTTATTCCCCTACTGTAAGAGTTTTGCATTCCCAGTGACATCTGTGGGAGAAGTAGAAACCTCCACCCATTTGAAATTGGTTGTGACCAGGCGACTTTCTTGGGCCAGTGGAATATGAGCAGATATTACATGACATGAGTCAAGTCTGAGCAGAAGCTTTAAAAGTCATGTTTCACAAACCAACTTGCTCTTTCCCCTCTGAAATGAGAATTGCATGTTTCAGTTTGGGGCTTCTGCTTCACACTGAATAAGTAGTTGGCTCACACTCATAAGCATTAATGTGAAGAAAATATTTCATATGGTAAATCAGAGAGATTTGGGATTAAAAAAAAAAGCACAGCCAAGTTAAGCAGTGCACATTATCTTAATTTTTTATCAACCAAATGTGAAGAATGATTTTAGCCTTATAGAGTCACTCTGAGCAATCAATACATGTTCAGGAAATGATAGATAATCTACCTAAAAATTTTGCTATTGTCATCAGAGGAAAATATAATAACACAAGTAAAAAGTCATTATTTTACAGAACATGAGATTGTTATGCTTTTGAAAGATATTGTTATGATAGATATTTGAAAGATATTGTTTGAAAGATGCTGTTATACTTTTGAATCTGAAAAGTAAATTCTAACTCTGACCCTGCCATTAACATCTATCATTGACCCTCTTGGTGCTTCAGCTGTCACATCTATGAGATGGAGTCAATAATACCAACTCTAGATTTCCATCAGTATTGGTAAATGGTTTCAGTGAGGGCACACATGGTCACATGGTGAAATTCTGTGAGCAACTCTGATATAAAGGCAAAAGCATGTGTCTGGGCAACAGCCCCCTAAGTTTAATTACTGATCCCACATTTTTCAGCAGGTTGAAGAAAAAGACATGACAGCATTGATGAGTCAGTTTCTTACCCTAAGGCAGGGTTATTTTAAGAGTCTAATGTGAAGATGTGATTGATTATGTAAATAATGGATTAATTGCTTCATTGCCAACAGAATACTCCAATTGTAGTGAGTGCCTTAGGGAATATTGTTTTAAACAAACTCTCCCTCTCTGGTTAAGTGATAGTGTAAGAAGGGAAAAGCCCCAGTTGTAAAAACAGAACCCAACCCAACTTTTCCTCTTTTAGCGATACGGCTTTGGAATGTTTCTAACACTTGTACACTAGATTTATCATTTGTCAATTGAGGAAAGGATAATCATCCATCCAAATTATGGATGGTATCCATTCACAAAGTGATCATATATAAGTGATTAAAATTAGGTGCAAGAGTTTTCTTATAGGATTGCTTGTTTTCACACACACACAAATAAACCCATGTATTTGTTTTTGCATCTAGTGGTGCTCCTGCCTTTATAAATGCAACATCACAGTGCTAGGATCACATGTTTCATGAAATACTGTTCTAAGAACAAAGGAGTACCATGTGGATAAAAGCATTCATTGGAATTCAGCACAGTACACATTACTTCTCTGACCCATCTTTCTAAAAGAATATTTGCCCTTAAATCTCTATTTTTGTTCATTCGATATAATTTTAATCCATATTCAGAAGAATAGCGCGGTAACATAATAGATGAAATGTGGATTAACTTTGAAATAATTCATTGAACAAACGGAAAAATAAGATGTATCAGAGGACTATATGGAAAATAATATTCAGATTAAATTCTTGCAATATTGATAATATTGGTATTAGTCATTTAATATTGACCTATATATCGGAAATTGAATTGTGTGCTACCATATCATTCAAGTAATTATCTGATTAATGAAAGCCCTGAAAAAGTCCAGCTTCTATATTTGACTCATTATCATTAAAACATACAAACAGCATAAGTGAATAAAAGCTAATAGTTCTTGGAAGCAGAAAGTTACTCTCTCTTTTTTTCTTTGTTTTTTCTTTTTTTCTTATGCCACTTGTTTACTGAGGTTAATGTAGTAAAATGATATGAAAGTCAGTTATAATTCATATGAATTTTTAAAAAACATAATTTAGTAGGGTGCCTGTTTCTCCACATCCTTGCCAGCATCCTTGAGGGTGTTATGCTGAGGGAAATAAGTCAGGCAGAGAAAGACAAATATCATATGTTTACACGTATAGGAGGATTAGGAGGAACTTAACGGAGGACCATTGGGGAGAAGAAGGGGGAAATAGTGGGGGAGAGGGAGAGACGCAAACCATGAGAGACTCTTGAATGCTGAGAAACAAACTGAGGACTGATGGGTGTGGGGGTGAGGGGGGAGATTGGCATGGAGGAGGGCACTTGTGGGGATGAGCACTGGGTGTTATATGGAAACCAACTTAACAATAAACTATTTGTAAAAAAAAAAAATCACCTAATTTAGAATATTTATATAGTTCTGCAATAGACACATACACACAAAATAAAATAAGAAAGATTCACTTATTAATATATTTATGTTTAATTTAAATAAGAAAATATGAAACTTTTCATTAAATACTGTAAAATAGTGTGGAGAAAGATAAATAAGGGAAATTATAAAAATATATATGCCTGATATCATGCATATTCTTTTAAGATACTTACTAAAACAAGATATCTTTTCAATTAATTGAAAGTAATATGTGTATTAAACCTTCAATGTTTAGGGATAGTTGCTTTAAGTAATTGTATGCTACTAAGCAAACTTAGTTATAGCGAATGAAGAAAGGAGAAGAAAAAGGAAGCCAGAGCCTTCAACGTGCTTTGGTCTTGTTTCTTGCTTGAGATATTGCAATTTTGGTGTACAGAGAATCCTCCTACTGAGAGGCTGAAGACAAAAAGTATACCTGCTACCTCAAATTATCAAAGTAATTTGCAATATTCTTAATATCATTATTATGTCAAAATGATAAATTAATTCTACACATTCTTTAAGAAAACACTTGAAAACATTTAAATAATTCTGCTTAGCAAGACATAACTTTTTTCTGTTTTAAAGTAAGTCCAAAAAATTATATAGCAGAAATCTTCATAGTCAATAACCGCAATTGAAAATTGATAATATGTTGTCATTTATGCTTCTTTTTATTTTATTTATTTATTTATTTTTAAAATATATTTATTCATTTTTTGAGAGACAGAGTGAGCAGGAGAAGGGCAGAGAGAGAGAGGGAGACAGAGGATTCAGAGCGGACTCTGCTGACAGCAGCGAGCCCAATGTGGGGCTCAAACTCACCAACCATGAGATCATGACCTGAGACTAAGTCAGACACTCAACTGACTGAGCCACCCAGGTTCCCCTATGCTTCTTAAAAAAAACAATTAATGAAATGGCAATTACAGATACAGTTGAAATGTCCGTTGTCACTGATCTTCAAGAATTTTTAGAACTAAGAAAATAATAATTTGAAAGATTAAAGATGGTATATTTATCAGACAACCAAATAGATTTGGAATTAATGTTGCTAACATCCTAATATAATCTTGAAGGTGCTTCATATTTCAATTTTTACTTTCACGAACGTTGTGCATATGTTAAGTAGAAAAATGGACCAAGCTATGCAGACCTGCTCAATATTTCCAGCCTCCTATTGTCTTTATCCATCCATCCTCAGCCACTGTCCTCAAACCTGGAAATGAAACTAGATCTTTATACAGGTGCTTTGTATTATGCTTCCCCCCCCCCCACCCCCAACCGTTAGAAAGCTTTAATTCTTTACTGGATTTCAATGAGAGATTTCTTGGCACAGAAAGGAAGCACCTGCTGATTTGAGCAATTTCATTAGCACTCAGCCAAGCAAAAGTATTCTGTAGGTGATTATGGTCCTGGTATCAGAACACAACCAATAGTTTGTTATTATCTTATTCCTAATTTGTGATTGACAACTTTATCCATTGTTTAGCTGTAGAGAGAGAAGAATGATCTCTATATGCTATTTGGAATATTATGGAGTTTTGAGTATAATTTCTATTTACAGTTAGTTGTGATTATGTAAAGATGCAATAAATTTAGTTGATTATGCTGGACCTTGTGCAAATCTTCAATACAACTGATTAAGTGGTAAAAATCCAGATAATCAAAAGCTGTGTTTATCAATAATAATCGTTAAAAATAATTTAATGACTGATCTTTCTTTAAATTGATGTAAGTGATCCCTTTTTGTGGCTATGTTACAAATTTCAGTTATAAGGACTACATGTATGCTTGGTATGAATTTAAAGCTACAGTATTCTGTTCTCTTTACCACCATTCGCCACCACCCCACCCTCACCATGCACACACACATACATTATGCATCTCAAAACATCTGTAGGCATCTAGTAATTGCAAAGGTTAGTTAAGTGATAATCATCCCTATACCAAAAATGGTATATTGTTCCTCTATCTTGTTGTTTTATAATACATGGGTACAGATAAGCAACACTATATATCTGATGACCAATTCGCCCTTAGACCAATTAGGAATTTCTTTTTCTCCATACGTTCATTCATATATTCAGTACATATATATTGAATATCTGAAAGGAAAAACGCGCTGGATACTGAGGTACGTAATGAAGTATACATGCCATTCACAAACATCAGCAAATCCAAAGAATACTACAAGGAGCTTCTATTTTAACTTGGGAGAGATAGGGAAATCAAGTTGAACAACATATAGTTTTCTCTGTTATGTTGTTTATAATCTAGTATGAATATTGTGTGGAGATAAAAACCAGGACAAAGAGTAAGACAGGTTGATAAAATACTAATAGAAGGATAAATGGAATGTAATACTAGAGAAAGTTTAAAAATAACTGCAATAGCACAGAAGAAAGCAATTAGAGGTGGAGAAACAGAAATCAGTAGAGGAGAAAGGTACAGGTAAGATGTAGGAAGAGTATGGATTATAGCATTCAGAGTAGGAATGGAAAAATCATGCTTATATCCATACAGCAGGAAGTTTGTATGGGCACAGAGAAGTATATATCCTTTGCTCCTGTGTATATGGCTGAGGAGGGTGAGTACTGGCTCTAACAAATGTGTTTGAATCCCTGTTCTTTCAGTCATTGGCTGTATGACCTTGGCAAGTGGTTCATCATCTCTCTGACTCTTAAATCTTCTTTTACAATCTCTAATTCATAGCAATGTTATAATTAAATAATGCAATGCACAAAAAGCCTTAGCTTCAATCTTTCATGTATTTCAAAAGTCTCTTTAGAATAATGTATATAGGGCACCTGGGTGACTGAATCAGTTGAGTGTCTTCTGACTCTTGATTTCTCCTCAAGTTGTGATCCCAGGGTGGTAGGGTCAAGCCCTATGTCAGGTTCCATGCTGAGCTTGGAGTCTGCTTGAGATTCTCTCTTTTCTTCTCCCTTTACCCACTCATGCATGCTCTCTCCTGCTCTTTCTCTCTCTTTCAAATAATAAAATAAAATAATAAAGTACAATAGTATTTAAATCAATAAAAAAGAATATAAACTATAGAATAATAGTTATTGATACAATTATTGTATAATTTTGGTATTCTTACTGTTTACTGAATAGAAGAATTAGAAAAGATTTTGAACTCTTCTCATTATCGAAAGAATCAAAACATTTATAAAGCTTTGTATGAATCTAATTAGGAATAACATCCTCTTTCTGTAGAAATATCTTACTTAAAATTGTTATCTACCATAAATTTAGGTACCCTGAAAGTTATATAGGCAAGATCTCCAATGAAAACCTAATAACCAAAATCCTGTTCTCAATCATCCCGCTTGCCATTTCTCTGAGGCATTTGGCACAATTGGGCTTTCTCTTTGGAAGTTTCATTTATATTTAGTTCTCAGAAGACTTTATTAGTCCATTTTCTACCTCGTTGATCATTCTTTCGTCTGATTCTTTTTCTGTCTCCTTTGATGAGAACTCTTCCTCCTCTCCTGCCTTCAGGGAGAAGTTTATTCAGTTTGTCCTAAACGTAAAATTTCTGTCCCTCTCTCTCTCCCTTTTCCCCCTCATGCCTCCCACACTTCCCTCCCTTTCTTCTTCCCTCTTTCTCTGTCATTTGGAACTTGCTGAGTGGTTTGTCATCCCTCTGGCTGTTATTCCTTTCATACAATCTCTAATTTGGAAGAATTTTAAAGAGAAATTAGAAAGAATATATGTATATTATAAAACCAGATTATATAATATGTGTGTATATATACACATATATTTAATATGTATGTATACATATATATACACATATATATATACACTTATATTTACAATCTTAGAAAACTCATTCCTTCCCATAGATTAAATTATCATGCCTACAGGAATAATTTCCAAATCTTATCTCCAGTTTTTACTTTTTCCTGAGTACCAGTATCTCATTTTTCTGAAGACACTTTCTACTGGCATCTCAAATTTAGCATGCCTAAAGGATAATGCATTGTCTTCCTCTGAAACAAAGCTTTTCTTGAAATTCTTTTGATTTATTGTTTTACCCTTTTTCTATTCTAATTCCAAAATAATATTCACCACCCATTTTTAATATTTTCAGATCACATCATGTAGACACTCTTTATTTGCATTGCAACTACCATAATTCAAAAGTCTGTCCCCGTGCACCTGAATATTTCCTTAACTCAATGAGTATTCTATCTAGTGTTTCTGTAAAATCATATTTGGTCAGGAATTTTTTTTCACACCTACCCCAATGTCAATCTTCTCTTTGATGCTTTTGGTGAATATCCTGGTCATAAAAAGCAAAAGTTGGGAATACACTAAATACAGTATTCTTCCTTGCTTTTAAAAACAAAAACAAAAATGGCTCTCCAAGGTAGAGCAGGCTGTGAAAACCATCACCTTTGTTGAAGGAGAGGTCTTACTTGATCTGGTGTAGAAGATGAAAAATCTAGCAGTTTTCAGTGAGTGATCTCAGTGAGAAGCAAACAGGGAAGGTCAGACACTTAAAAGATATGAGAGAGCCATTGAGGGGCTTGATAATCCCTCATGTATTCCAAGGGAACTGAAAAGGGCCCAATCTTTCCATGCATGCCTGACTTTCAGGAAGCTGACCATGTATGCAAAGGAAACAGGACAGTTTAGCAAAACCTAAAAGCCAAGGTAGATTCTAAAAATGCCCACATTTTGAAATGTGCTCTTAACCCACACTAAGATTTACTGGTAAAGGGTAGAAGCCTTGCCTTCCTGGTTTGAGATGTTTGAAGACAACATAAGCTCATCTGTAGGTGATCACTAAGTTATATAGAGACAGGGGAACCCCTAAGTAGCCAAACAAAAATGATTAAAATAGACGATTATGCAAAAATATTGAGCAGAAACATTAGTGGCCACATACCATGGGAGAGACAAATTCTTTAAGTTTAGTCCAAGCAATTTAGTAAACAAATAAATCAACAAAGAAATAAAAAGTAAATAAAAACAAACACCCTGAGGAAAAAAAATTCAGATTGCTATATTTTCAAAATGAGCAGTTTTTAAAAAGTTGTATATAGTTAGTCTTAAAGATGTCCTGCACAGTTCCCATGGAGCTATGAGAGCTGGAGAACAGGAGTCTCCAGAAGCAGTGATTTGGAAGGAAGGAAGTAGACTGCTGCAGGAAGTATGCTTAGATACATCAAATGTAAATATAAACTGATATCTGAAACTCCCTGAAATATAAGTCAGAATATTGTCATTTTGCATAAGAAATTAAATTGTGAGTATTGAACTAAGCAAAAACAGCACTTCCCGAACTCCCCAACTCGAGGAAGAGCATTAGCCACATATGTCTTGCTCCCAGACCACTTGATACAGATTCCTTTGCTTATTACTTAGGATAAAGTTCATTTGTGCCTTTCTTGCTGGAATTTAAACTTCAGCAAGGCAAGGACTGTATTTTAACCGTTTTTCTATTCCCATTGCCAGCACTAGTGTCCAAAAATAATGTTAGTTAAAACAAATAATCAAGGAGTACCTGCCACAATTTGACACTGCCATTGCAACTGCCATCTCGGTTCTGAAGTCACTAGAGGCTTGCGTAGGCCTGCGCTCTCTTGCATAACTCTTTTTATTGTGTTGATTTCATTTGTTTTTATATAAATTATATATATTTAAGATATACAACATGATGACTTAATATATCTATACATGATGAAATGATGACTAAAAACTGATTACATATCATCTCCTTACATAGTTAACTTGTGTGTGTGTGTGTGTGTTTAACGGCACATGAAATTTCCAGTATTCAATAAACTATTATTAACTAGAGCCATCACGAATACATCAGAGCAACTTTTCAAATAACCTAAACTAGGTAGAAACTGCTTTCTCAGTCTGTAAGAAGGAAAGTGAGATTTATATGTGTCTAAAATTGAAAACACTCTTGCCTCTAGTACTCTGTGAATGCAGAACCAAATATTATGGTGTTACTTCTTACAAAATTAATAAGGCAGCATGATAGATCGGTTAGAGGCATTAACAAATACTTCCAGCTTAGATGGTTAAGGATGAATCTCCTGAATTCAGATATTTATACGCAATCTATTTTAATCTATTTTGTCCTGTTTTAGTGCTTATGAGCCAGAAAACATTCCAAATTTTTCATATTCTAAATGATATTCTAATATTAAAGATGAACTCCTAATTTATCTATTGTCAAATATTTTACCTCATAATGAATTCAGAGAACCTATTATCCAAGTTCTCAAATCCACTTTGGCCTAATGGTGCTTGTAAATAATACATTTGCATAATGAGCAATATTTATAAAAGCCAATTAGTGCTAATATGGATGACCTTTTGGCATCAAGCAAGCTAATAACCTTTGAAATATGGACTAAATTACACAGTGCTAAAGCAAAACTTAGGTAAAATAGAAACCATGACCCCTTGTAAACACAAGAATGAAGGTTATTTTCTATTTTGGCTACACGTTTAAAGATGTGTTAATTAGATATGTGATTTGAATTAAAAAATTAATTCTAGCTCATTTTCAAATAGAGTATTAAAAAAGAATCAGGTACAAATGATTAAAACTCAATGCAAGAGGCTTATTCTTACAAAATAATTTCTAATGAAACAATTAACTTTAATTTTAAATACTATGATTCAGATATTTTTAAGATATTAATTTGCTAAAGGTAATATACATTTATATCTATAACCAGATACAAAATTTTTGGGTTGTTGTTGATTCACATAAACTTAATATTAGCAATAATGATTAATTAGGTTAAATTTTTACTTACCTCTTAAAATGGCCAAAATACAGCATCTGGAAATCTTAATTCACTATTTTCATATGCTATAAACTAATCTATTTCACCTAATGCTACTAGAACTATAGTTCATTTTATTAAGACATTTTCATATTTGTGCATTGCATTTTAAATTGTTTATTTACAATTATGTGTTATCAAATATGGCAGCTTAGCCATGGTGCAGTCATGTAATGGAACCACAGAACCACTTGTGTATTATAGCTGCAAAGTATTAATGCAAATTACACTGGAAACTCATTTTTGCTTCACTGCTATAATCTACTCTACTTGAATTATTTAGGAATCTAAATTCAATTATCCAAAATACAAATAACATTTAATTATATAGCAAATCATTTTCATCATCAATACTATTACTACAGACTTTCTTACTTCTATCAGGTCTAAGCCTAGTAAAATTGTTCAAGTAAAGTTAGTTATTTTTCAGTTATCCACCCACTTAGATTTTTTGCTTTATTTTCACTTTGTGACTTTGTACTTGAAGACCAGAATTTCACAATTATTCAGTTATTACTCAGGTCCACCCTTTGGCATGGTAGTAAAGCCATTATGCCACCCCCATCCATCATTCTGCTGTGCAATTTTCTTGTGTTGTGTTTTTTTTTTTTTCCCTAGAAAAATCACATATATCCAATTATCGCAACAATTTGCTTTGGTAACAAACATCTAATGTGGTGAATTAACTGCAGCCATTTAATTTTTAAAGTTATAGTTATGTACAAGCCCACTGGAAAACACGTAAATGAATTGGAATTTTACTTCTTTTAAAATTTAAATTCAAGTTAGTTAGTATATAGTGTACTGTTGGTTTCCAGAGTAGAATTTAGTGATTCATCATTTACATGTAACACTCAATGCTCATCACAAGTGCCCTCCTTAATATCCATTACCCAATTAGATCATCACCTATCCACTTTCCCTCCAGCAACCCACAGTTTGTTTCCTGAATTTAAGAGTCTCTTATGGTTTGTCTCCCTCTCTGTTTTTATCTTATTTGGCTTCCTTTCCCTTATGTTCATCTGTTTTATTTCTTAAGTTCCACATATGAGTGAAATCATATGATATTTCTCTTTCTCTGACTTATTTTGCTAAGCATAATACACTCTAGTTCCATCCACATTGTTGCAAGTGGTAAGATTTCATTCTTTTTGATCGCCAAGTAATATTCCATTGTATATGTATACCACACCTTCTTTATGCATTCATTAGTCAATGGATGTTTGGGGTCTTTCCATAATTTGGCTATTGTTGATAGTGCTGCTATAAACATTGTCGTGCATGTGTCC
This sequence comes from Hyaena hyaena, assembly GCF_003009895.1. Classification (NCBI taxonomy): domain Eukaryota; kingdom Metazoa; phylum Chordata; class Mammalia; order Carnivora; family Hyaenidae; genus Hyaena; species Hyaena hyaena. Next base: position 954,906 of record NW_024081347.1, read on the forward strand.
CTTCAAATAATCATTTTTGTATCCTTTGAATAAATACTGAGTAGTATAATTGCTGGATCATAAGGTAGTACTATTTTTAAATTTTTGAGAAACCTCCATACTGTTTTCCAGAGTGGTTGCAGCAGTCTGCACTCCCACCAACCTTGCAAAAATGTTCCCTTTCCTCCACATCCTCACCAACATCTGTTGTTTCCTGAGTTGTTAATTTAAGCCATTCTGACAGATGTAAGGTAGTATCTGATTGTAGCTTTGATTCATATTTCCCTGATGATGAGTGATGTTGTGCATCTTTTCATGTGTCTGTTAGCCATCTGGATGTCTTTTTTGGAAAAGTGTCTATTCATGTCTTCTTCCCATTTCTTCATTGGATTATTTGCTTTTTGGATGTTGAGTTTGATAAATTATTTTTATAGATTTTGGATATTGGCCCTTCATTCTATATATCATTTACAAATATGTTCTCCCATTCCTTTAGTTGTCTTTCAGTTTTGTTGATTATTTCCTTTGTGGAGAAATTTTTTATCCTGATAAAGGTACTTTGATGAGGTTCCAATAGTTCATTTTTGCTTTTGTTTCCCTTGCCTCTGAATAAGCAAAGTAATGTTACAAAAGAAAAGCAAAGTGGGAGACATCACAATTCGAGACTTCAAGCTGCCTTACAAAGCTGTAATCAAGACAGCATGTTATTGGCACAAAAACAGGCACATAGCTCAATGGAACAAATAGAGAACCCAGAAACAGACTCACAAGTATATGGTCAGCTGACCTTTGACAGAGCAGGAAGAGTATCCAATGGGAAAAATTCTCTTTAGCAAAAGATGTTGGGAAAACTGGACAGTGACATGAAGAAGGATGAAACTGGACCCCTTTCTTATACTATACACAAAAGTAAATTCAAAATGGATGGAAGACCTAAATGTAAGAGAGGAAACCATCAAAATCCTAGGGGAGAACACAGGCAGCAACCTCTTTGTTCTTGGCCACAGGAAACTTACTTTCTTAAAAGACATGAGTCCAGTAGCAGAGTCACAAGTATACAAAGCAAAAATACAGTAGGTGTTATCAGTATTAACGTTGATGGTGGTGATGATGCTAGGCCTTATTTATTGACTCCTGACTTAGTGATAATCACTGCTCAAATTTTAACATGGGAACAGTTATTAAAAAGTGAATTTTTTCTGACTCATCTCGAAAAGCATCATGAATAAATTGTCATTTACTCTGCTCTGAGGAAAGGCTAAGATTTCTACATAGGGAAATAAAATGTAAAAGATTTCAGGATAAGCTGGAAATATGTCAAAGAAGATTACTTGAAAACAGCAATTAATACAACAACAAAGAGATTTCTGATAAAACTATAAAATGTCTAAATTAGAAAATCATAAGTCCCCAAGACAAGCCCAAAACTATTCTGGACATTGAAACTTGTGAATGTGTAGTCAGGCAGAGCTCTAGCTGTGTCCATAGAGGGCAAGAGAAACTTATCATGAAAGAAATAATTCTGTAAGCATATAGTTATTGATGGAAATACTGTGTGATAAACTAGAATGATAACCATGACACAATCAATCAGAAGAAGAGAGGCATAGCAGTTAATGCCACACATTTACACAGAGTCATATGTATATTTAATGATCTAGGTCTTGTGTTTTAAAGGTAGAATTTAAATATTGCCATGGGCTTATTTCTTTACCAGGAGGAGAGGGAATTTGGGAAGAGAATTATAAAAGGAAGAAATTCAGGGCAAGACATGATGTCAGGTCAATAATTATTCAGGTAAACAGGCTTTTTCAACATTTTTTTAAAAGCCTTAAGTATCTATTTTTCATATAATACATCTATGCATAGTGTTAAACATAGTGTGGATTATTTTGTGGATTATTCTTCATGTCCTTACTTTTTCACAAGGCTTAGTTTTTTACTGTGGAAAAAAGAGCTTTGTAGAATGTGTTGAAAAATATACACTGTCTACATTGAATATAGTAGGTGATGATGTTACTAGTTTTATTTTTGCCCTGAACCTTTCTTTTTTGTTCATTTTTCAATTTTGTAACTTTTCAGAATGCCCAACTTTTTAAGCTTGAGGTCAGTAGGCTGAACTGCTGCAGAGACAGCTAACTTATAACTCAAAGCCTGAAGACTATATCATACTCTCAGAGAGATCAAACGTCTTTAAAAACCCTGCTAAAGGGAAAAGGGGAAAAATGGGTCAAAATTTTGTGTTTGTGCTATTTTCAGTGAAAACATCCCTATTATCTAAAACCTCTGAAGAGCAGTTAGCTATCAATTCAGCAAGAGTCACTCCATGACTAAGAGCAAAACATAAGGATCATCCCACGGCAAAGGAAGCTTTATACATTGGTGTTAGTGAACACTCATAGCTAGTATGACATTAGGCTCTAAAGGCCACATTCCGCACTGCAAACTCCTCCCTAGTCTCCTAGAGCTATATCCTCATTCTTTAAAGCTTCCTCCCACACACATCAACACAAAAAGTCTTTTCTCCACATTCTTGTTCTTCTTAAACTTATTTTTATGAAATCTAAGATAGAGAACTTAGAAGTAAACTTTGAAATACAACTTATAGGTAAATTGCTTGATCGATTTTCACAAACTGAACACACTCTTGTAACAGCATCTGGGTAAATAACTGAATATTACAACATTCTGGAAATGGAACATGTTGAAAATAAATTATTCTCCAACTTTGTGTCCATGAGTAATAAAGGTGATATTTGGGGAGCTGTTAGCTACATTTGGGTTTTTTTCCTAATTTGTTCAGAAATCAGTCTAGACAGAAAAATGGTATTTTTTGAGCCCTACTCAGAGATTCTAACATCTACATGTAGGAGAAACTACACAGATGCATCTGATTTCTAGTTTTTCTTGGAACCGGAATATATACATAACTGATGAAAACTGAGTAAACTCTGGGGACACCTGGATGGCTCAGTCAGTTAAGCAACAGACTCTTGGTTTTGTCATGGTCTCATAGTTCAAGACTTACATCGAACCCTGTGCTAACAGTGAGGAGCCTCCTTGGGATTCTCTCTCCCCTCTTTCTCTGCCTTTCCCCCTCTTGTGTGCTCTCTCTGTCTCAGAATAAATAAATAACTTAAAAAAAAAAAAACCTCTTAAAAAACCTGAGTAAACTCTGGATGTGTCAATGTCAATTTCCTGGTGTAGATAATGTATTGTACTGTGAGGAAACTGGATAAAGTGTGTATAAGACTTTCCAGTATATTCTTTGGCAACTTTCTATGAGTTTCTAATTATTTCAAGACAAAAAGTAAAAATAGCAATTCCAAATTTATGAACGTTATTTTAATGAAATTATTCTAATTCAGTTATTGACTGAATATGGTGATAATGTTAATAATATTTAAATTAATAACATAATAGTTACTATGTGCCAAGTATGCTAAGAGTTCTCTACAGATGATTGCGTTTCATACTCACATGACACTGAGTTAAGTATTCTTATAGAACTGAGGCAAAGAGACATTGAATAGCGTTCCTAAGATCACCAATGAGTAAATTGCAGAGCTGGATTTAAGTTCATTTAGATAAAGTACTGTCATGTTAGATAACATTTATCAAATCACAATTTCATCTGACACATCAGATAAACTGCTCTGAAGACAGGCAGTCATCCAAACAGTATGGCTTCTTGATCTTTGTTTTCCTTACTTATAGGAATGCAACTTGCTGATCATAACTTAAATGAACATTAAATGTTGGCTTTAGTGTGGCATATCAAATGATATTTATTATCATTAAATACTGATATCTATCAAGGTTTATGGCATTTTATACTCTATTATCTCTATAGGGAAAAACAAACAATTATAGTGAAAAACTATGTAGAATGAGATTAGTGGAAATTAGAAACTTGAAACAAAGCATTTCTGAAATACAGAAATAGTGATTTTAACATTGATGTATGTTTTATTATCATTTAAAATATAAGCAATAACTAAAATTTCTAAAATACATAGGAATTTTCTTATAAAATCTGTCTACTCTCTATTGCTCAAAATATTCCCATTTGACAATAGTATAGACACTATTTTAGCCATGTTCCTTAAAGTTTATGAATAATGAAACAAGTAACTATTTTTAATCTGTTTATTTGTCAAGGAAATGTTAAAAAATACTTTGAATGCTTACATATTCAAATATATACATTTTTATTATGAGAAGAATCCAAAAGCATAGTGTTTTTACTAAATCCTATATCTTACAGAATTGAAAAGATCACCAATAGTTACTATTATGTGTTTGTGTGTTTATGCACACATTTGTGTGTTTAACTGAGTAATTTTAGGAACTTTATAATTTTGGAAAAACTCATTTTGTTCATAAATATGACTGAGCATAGTAGAGATAAAGCTCAGTGGTTGATGTTCAGTAAAGATTTTTATAAACACAAGAACTACAGAGAAATAAACGGCAACATTTGAGACTACCAAGGAGATAAATGAACTACTACAATTTTATATCCACTGAAAGGAACAGTATTATAAACTAAGTTTTGTTTTTAATAACTGGAGAGAATTGATAACATTGTAGACTTTAGGATAAAACTTAAACCACTAATGCCACACTAAGCTACACATCAGCATAGTTTCTCCAAAGGTCCAAAATCACTTCAATTAAATTGCAACCATCTTTTAGGACCATGAAATTCCTATTGTAACGTCAACTATTATCAATTTCTTTTGCTTTATATAGAACATCTCACTATTTAGATGAAATTCATGAAATCCAGTATTTAGATAACTGTTTCCTAAAGAGAATGATAACCAACCTATGTATCCAATAAAGATGACTCTCTAGAGAGTGAATTTTGGAAAACTGATATCAAAATTAATGACCTAGTAATAGTATTCAAAGATTATTCCATGAACTATAAATTTACATGCTGACCCATGAATAAAATATCAGTTGGCAGTTCATGGTTCAATTGGCAGTTCATGGTGCATATTTGTATTTGGGAAAACTGAGATAGTTAAAAGAAGTCAAATTGGTTATAGTTTAGAGAAAAATCTTCATTAGCAGGCATAGACGTTCAGATTGGGCAGTGATTCAATATGCTTTTAATTAAAATTAATTTTAATTAACATTTGCTAGTGTTATTACCCACCAGGCTATACTTTCTCTAATAATTCAAGATACTTTATTATACACCATTGCCACCCTACCAACAAGTGATTTTTTTAAAATACTGTATCCCCATGTTCTGTTTCCTTTAAATGATGCTTTCAGTATTTTTCCATGCTTTTTCCTTTGTAATTTTTTTATTTGATTATAGTTGAAATGTTACATTACTTTCAGGTGTACAATATAGTGATTCAACTTCTCTATATGTTATGCTATTCTCATCACAAGGGTGGCTACCATATATCATCATATAATGTTATCACAATATCATGGATTATGTTCCTTATGCTGTACCTTTTAGTCCTGTGATTTATGCATTCTATAATTAGAAGCCTATATTTCTCACTTCCCTTCATACCCATCCACCCACCCCTCTTCCCTCTGACAGCCATCAGTTTGTTTCTGCTTTTTGCTCATTTATTCATTCATAATTTGAAATGTGGAATCAAAATGTGGAATTTTTTAGATTCCACATATCAATGAAATCACAAGGTATTTATCTTTCTCAGTCTGATTCATTTCACTTAGCAGAATACCTTCTAGGTGCATCCATGTTGTCCCACATGTCATCATCTTGTCTTTTTTATGGCTGCATGATATTCCAGTGTGTGTGTGTGTGTGTGTGTGTGTGTGTATGTGTGTGTGTGTACACCACACCTTCCTTATTCATTCGTCTGTCAATGGACACTTAGTCAGTGCAGTGATTTGGCTCAAAACATTCATTCTTCCCAGGACACCTTTCTTGCTTTGTTATATCAACAAAATATAACAAAATATCCCTATGCTTTAAAGTCTAACTCAACAGCAGCTCATAGATAAGATCACTTATGGGCAAGGCATTGAACCAAACATATATCCAAATTACCATTTATAAGTTTCCAGTGTGGTGAGTAAATTATTAACCTTACTTCACAGATGAAGAGATTTGGAGTTTGGAAATGTTAATAAATTTGCCCCAGCTCCTAATCAGTAGGAAGTTGTGAGGCTAGACTATGTAAGAATCCTGACCATCAACTCTGGAGGAAATGTGGAGAGGCCCTGCCACTCACTATAAGGAAAGAGAGCAGGTTTGGTCATCTTCACCAAAGCATCAGTTATGAAAATAAAAGCAACTTGGTTTTTCAAGACCAGAGCATCTGTGCCAAGTCAGCAAGTAACCACACTGAATGTCACACAGAGATGAGTAATTTTCTAGCTGAGCCCTTTCCAAATTCCTGACTCATAAAATTATGAAAGTGAAGAAAATATAAACGCAAAAGGAATTCAGACATCTAGCCAGTCATCTAAACTAATATTCTAGTATTTCATCACACTCAAGGCTGACATTCTTAACTCTTTAATTTACTCGTTTAACAAATTTAGCAAAAGGCAGCTCTGCTTTAGAAGCTGGGAATCTAATAATGAGTAGATAAAAATCCCTGCCCCCACAGAGCTTTCATGGGTGTGGTGGAGCAGGGATCAGACAATGAATAATAAACCTAAATAATAAATGGCTTTTTCTTTCAGTGAAGTATTTCAATATGTTGAATTGTTTTCTGTAATCCTATTTTTGTTATAGAGTGCACAATTCTGTATTTAAAAGTTTTAGTCCATCATTCTTTAAATGTTTATTTATTTTTTGAGATGTAGAGAGACACAGAGTGTGAGTGGGGGAAAGGCAGAGAGAGGAGACACAGAATCCGAAGCAGGCTCCAGGCTCTGAGCTGTCAGCACAGAGCGGGACTGGGGCTTGAATCCACCAACCATGAGATCGTGACCTGAGCCAGAGTTGGAGGCTTAACTGACTGAGCTACCCAGGCACCACTAGTCCATCATTCTTAAAGAATTTCATAACAAAGAGAGTAGAAACTCTTACTTAGTATTCCTAAAGGGAATTTTTAATATAATCTGCATTCTTTCATACTCTTGAGTTCCCCACGCCATATTGATTTCCCCAGTGGATTCTCTTATAAGTGATGGTATCTGGAGCACTAAAGGCATACACTTTGATAACCCCCAGATGCAAACTCTCATGGTAAAAGTCAAATTGAGAAGGCAGCAGTATTCCAAATTAGCACCTAGTTTATTTTTCATTTCTCTTTTCTGCATACATTTATTTTTAGATTTCTTTGCCCTCAGGAAAATGTCTTATTACACAGGTTTTCTTTTTTTAATGGCAACTTCTCTAATTAGCATGTATAATGTTCTTAAATAGGGAACTAAGAAAACCTACTTAAAATGAAAAAGGCGTTATATGCCAAACACATAGTATTATGGTGGTTTTAGGAATACAAAGAGTACCTAGTGCCAATGTAGAGATAATAGGCAAATGACAAATTGTCTTTAGTTCTGCCTATTGCAGAGCCTAAACTACTACTTTATGGAGTTTAGTTCTTAATTCTTGAAGGCCATTTAAACACCCACAATGTCCGAGTAAAATGTAAATAATGTTTCTTTCTCAGGATAAAAACATTTAATATTTCTGAATCCATCTGTTGGTATAAAAGAGAACGTTTTCTGAATTGAGAGATAGTATGAAGTAAGACTGAGAAATAGGGGTGGGGAGTTATTTGCTGCTTGTAGAACTTCTTTAACCACCAGAAATATTGATCCATATCTCAAGTTTTAGATAACTGGGAAAATAACTGCATACAGTTCAAGACCTACTTGTCATTCTAAATTTAAACATGAGAGAAGGTTGCCTAAACCATTGTTAATGGCAAGTCTGGCTAGCAGTTCAAAGCAGAGACTTTGAGATCAGACTTACGTTGTAATTCCATTTACGTTGTTACTCATTGTCCATAATTCAGAGCCTTAGTTTTCTCATTATACAAAGATAATTGAACCTATGTTTATTCTACTTTTTAAAAACCACATTTACTAAATAAGTGCTAGACATTATTGTTTGGCATGTGCTGAGGATCCAGCAGTAAACACAACAGACAAAACACATGGAACTGACATTCTTTTAAAACAAACAAACAATATAAAGAAGGCAAGTAGTGCTAGGGAGAAAAACAAGCAGAGACAAAAGATTAGAGATTTCTGGGAGTATAGAGTATTGAAATTAAGCAGAGACAAAAGAGTATTGAAATTTTAAGAGGTATTTAGGGAAGTCCATATTGAGAATGTGACATTTGAACAATGTATGAAAAGGAGGGAAGGCACCATCAGGTTCCTATTTTTAAGAAAGTGTGTGTGGGGGACTCTGGGTTAAGCACTCGACTTTGGCTCAGGTCATGATCTCAGGGTTTCTGAGTTCAAGCTGTGAAGGTTCTAGCCCCATGTCAGGCTCTGTGCTGACAGCTCAGAGCCTGGAGCCTGCTTCAGATTCTGTGTCTCCCTCTTTTTCTGCCCCTCCCCCCACTCTCTCTCAAAAATGAATAATAAACATTAAAATATTTTTTAATTTAAAAAAGGAAGAAAAAGCATTCTAGTGGAAAGATCCAGAGGTAGGATGTGTGAACACTGCACTACTGAGCACAGCTCCAGGTGAATAGTGAATAGAGGCAAGGAGAGCTGCACCCCCTTTTCTTAGAGTTCTCACACATTTTACTTTTCAAAATAAGAACAAATAATACATGGGTCTTAGGGAAAACAACTTGGAAAAAACTCAGGAATAATACAATGAAGTTTCAGAAAAATAATATATTTTATTTATCCTGATACACGTAATTTTGATATATTTTGACATGTTTGGAATTGAGATTCAGATAACAATGAGTGTGTTAAGAAATGTTATAATTTAATTAACTTTTTTTCTTCCTCATTCAAAAACAAAGTATCTTGTAATTGATGGCATTGTAGGAGCAATGAAATATGGTAGCTATGTAAATTACTTGAAAAAATAATGAGAATAATTAGAAGAAAAAATTGTATCCTTAGTTGAAGTCAAAAGTTCCCAATTTCTTGGTAACAAAAGAAACAGGCAAAAGGACATAACAGTCCAAGTTCAAAAAGATGAGAGAGTAACACAAACCAAGTTGAAAAGAAGGATGGAACATAATGTAATATAATGATCACATGAAAAACCATATTTCATTTTGAGAATTAAATGCTGCCCTGGAGATTGTAAAGACTGGAATGCCTATGGAGCAGTTATAAGGAAGATAAGCTTAAAGAAATTTTCCTTTTCCTATAACTAAGCAGAAAAGAGCAAAGGTATGAAATTAATGAGTGAGAAGGTGATAGGTGATAGATTTGCCTCCATAAAAAAATGGAGGCTTCATAATACGTATTCCTGAGGAAAAAAATGCAGACCAGGAACAAAAGCAGTATTTAAATATAAAACAAAATACATATTCTTGATTAGAAATGACACAAATATACAAACAGAATTATTTACCAGTTGCTGAGTGCATACAATATTTTTCGAAACAAAAACCTACATGCATTTGGTGAGAAAAAAAATGAAGAAAGTAAAACTAAATGTCTTATAGATGAACAGAAACCAGGATAAACTCTGGCTTTCTTCTGTGTTGGTAAATGCCTAAAATCAAGCATCAGTGAATACAAAAGTTGTTCTAAGAATTGTTTAAGAAAAATGGTTAATAAAAATTGTTCTAAGAATTTCACACTCAACCAAATTATGTTTCCAGTGTGAAAGCTACATACAGTAGCCCTCCTTACAGTTAGGTGATATCTGTGCTAGGTACACTGTTGCCACAAGGAGAGTTACTCTTAACTTTAGTCAAATAGCTACATTTGAAGAATTTGTCAGACTATAACCTGGAATTTGCTTCCGCTCAAGGAATTTGAAAAACTTGACTGTGAGACACAATATTTATGGAGGACTTTCTTTCAGATATACTGCCATCCAATTTTGTAGATTAGTATTCCTCAAATTGTGTTCATAGAAACATAAATATTCTCAGAGTTATTAGTAGAAAACCACAATGAAAATGTTGTTGATTAAATATGTCTGTCAGGAACTTTCTGAGCTAAACAAGTTAAACAGAATTCTCTACTACAGTACTCCTCAGAGCCTGTAAGAAATGAATATGCTTTGTAAATCTTCAGGACAAGTATAAAGTGTCACCATTCAAAAGTACTCATTTCATATTACATTCCCCAAACACACAGCAATCACTTATGATTATTTCACATAATACTAATATTCCACAGACCATACTTGGAAATGTCACTTGAGTTACCTTGGGAGATATTATAAGAGATCTACCTGTAGAACCCTTGATGATGGCAACTACTTTACATAGTAGTGTTGTCTTTATATGAACCATCAGAAGACACATTTCACTGGTCTCGACACCAAGAGTGGCTGCAATTCTCCCAAAAAACAAATTGGTTTCTTTTGGTTACTATGAACCTTATAACTTACTGTGTTTTCCCTTTCTCATTGCCTGCTAAAAATCTTACAGGAAAAAAAAATTGTAGTCAACTTCTGTATAAAAAATGCAAACAAGGAAGGAACAGCAGCACAGTGATGGGACATGACGTGTCTGTTCTTCCTCTCTGGTCTAGACTACACACTGGACTTCGCTCTGTGAGTCCTTCTGGAGTGGTGAGCAAAAACTTCAGAAATGGCTTTTCAAGAGAGATCTTGTGAGATTCTGGATACTAGTGCTGCTGCTCTGGCCCCTGGTGACATGACAGGAGAGTCTTTCTCTTCCCATTCATGCTCCAACATGATGAAGTAGGGCTGAGCTGATGTTCAGGCACAATGCAAGTTTTGCCATAGTGAGATGTCCCGGTAGAAAAGGGGATGGTCACACCTTTTTCAAACAGTATGGAGTACGATATGTACTTCTATATAATTGAAAGCACACTGCCTTAGGAGCTAGAGAAACATTCTGCTAGATTTAGCATTGCAATAGCCTTTTCAGTTAGGTTTCCTGAATTCTACAAAATGGGAAAAAATGGATTAGATCAATGGTTTCACACTATCTTCCCTAGAAACCCAGAGATTTTTTTTTTTATTTTTTTAATGTTTTTATTTATTTCTAGGAGAGAGAGAGAGAGAGAGACAGTGTGAGCAGGGGAGGGTCAGAGAGAGGGAGACACAGACTCTGAAACAGGCTCCAGGCTCTGAGCTGGCAGTCAGCACAGAGCCCGACGCGGGGCTCGAACCCACGAACCGTGAGATCATGACCCAAGCGAAAGTCGGACGCTCAACCGACTAAGGCACCCAGGCACCCCAAAAACCCAGAGATCTTTAGAAATCTAACAGAAGGAGTGCAACTCTGCAGACATCCTGAGTTTAGCACTGTAAAACCCATTGTGGGCTTCTGACCTCCAGGACTGTAAGATAATAAATGCTGTTATAAGCTATTAAATTTGTGGGAATATGTTACAGCAGTTATAAGAAGCTAATAAGTTTCAATGAGATACACTTTATTCCTATTCAAATAGGAATTATCTTTTTTTTAGTATAACACTTTTTTAATGTTTTATTTATTTTTGAGAGGAAGAACATGAGTGGAGAAGGGGCAGAAAGAGAGAAAGACAAAGGATGGAAGGAGGCTTTGTGCTAACAACTTTGAGCCTATTGTGGGGCTTGAATTCACAAACCATGAGATCATGACCTGAGCCAAAAATCCAATGCTCAACTGATTGAGCCACCCAGGTGCCCCAACCTGATTTTTTTTTTTAAGAGAGAGAGAGAGAGCACACATAGGAGCAGGGGAGAGGGGCAGCGAGAGAGAGAGAGAGAGAGTCAGAGAGAGAAAGAGAAACAGAGAGAAAGTGAGAGGGAGGGAGAGAGAGAGAGAGAGAGAGACAGAGAGAGAGAAGAGAGAGAATGAGAATCTTAAGCAGGCTTTATGCTTAGTATGGAACCTGACTTCAGGGCTTGATCTCATGACCCTGGGATCATGACCTGAGCTGAAATTAAGAGTTAGATACTCAGGTGACTGAGCCACCCAGGTGCCTCAAGGATAACACTAAATTTGTATAAGAGTAAATTTTGTGAATATAAAAACTCATACATCACGAATGAAACATAAATTGGTACAACATTCCCAGAAGGTAAGCTACATGGACCAAGTACTAACTCCTTAAGGTAATTTTAACATTTTGACCCACTAACTGAACTTTAGGAATTAATGAAGACAAAATTATCAGATATGTACACAAATAGTTTTGCACAATAATATGTATTCAAATATTATATATTCCCAAACCGGAACCAACTTAAATATCCAATAGTATGAAAGTGGCTTATACAAACTTCACTATATCCATGCAAAGACATATTATACAGTCAACAGCTCCAAAAATGCCAAGAAAAATAGGTACCAAAATTTGAACTACAGTCAGAATCTTAATGTCAGGCACTTATACTACCAGCTGATATGTCACAGTCGATCTGTGTGACATTTCTCTTATTAGGGATTTTCTTGTTTCCTATAACTGCACTATTACAGTATTTTTCTCCTAACCTTAACAAACAGGATCAACATGTTCTTTGTTATATTTTATTATACTTTGTTATATTTTATTTACATATTGTTGTTTTATTTTGTTCATAATAGATATAACTTAGATACTAATTTGGTGGATTTTTTTTCAGAGAAATAATTCTAAATGTTTAAATTCATTTTAAATTCATTTATCAAGTTTTTAATTTTAATTCCAGTAGAGAGTTAACATAGAGTGTTATATTAGTTTCAGATGTACAATATAGTGATTCAACACTTCTATAAATCACTCAGTGCTCATTATGATAAATGTAATCTTTAATCTTCATCACCTATTTCACCCATCTCACCCCTCAACTCCCCTCTGGTAACCATCAATTTGTTCTCTATAGTTAAGAGTGTTTCTTGGTTTGTCTCTCTTTTTACTTTTTCCTTTGCTCATCTGTTTCTGAAATTCCACGTATGAGTGAAATCTTACGATATTTGTCTTTCTCTGACTGACTTATTTTGCTTAGCATAATACTCTATAGCTCAATCCATGCCATTGCAAATGGCAAAATTTCATTCATTTTTTAATGGCTGAATAATAATCCATTGTATATATGTACCACATCTTCTTTATTCATCAGTTGATGGACACTTGAACTGCTTCCATAATTTGACTGTTGATAATGCTGCTATAAACATTGAGGTGCATGTATCTATTTGGATTAGTATTTTTGTATTTTTTGGGTACTCAGTGATGCAATTAAGGGATCATAGGGTAGTTCTATTTTAACTTTTTGAAAAGGTCCATACTGTTTTCTACAGGGGGTGGACTAGTTTTCATTCCCACCAACAGTGCATGAGTTTTCCCTTTTCTCACCAGCACCCATTGTTTCTTTTGTTGTTGATTTTAGCCATTCTGACAGATGTGAGATATCTCATTTTAGTTTTAAATAGTTCTAAATTTAAATGTATTCACATTAAATTTTCTCCTCCTTCATTAGTTCATTATTTCTAAATGTAGCAGCAGTTCACACTTTACTGAAAAACACATTTCATAACAATCTCAATTCTGTTTTAAATTATTCTGAACAATTTATATTGCACATGGAATATCGTGTGTGTGTGTGTGTGTGTGTGCACCCGCCTGTGCATGCACGCAGATTATCTTTTGCCATGTAACAAACCACCTAAATTAAAGGATTAAAAGCACCAAGATTCATCGGTTCAGGATTGTGTGAGATGGCAATTTGAACTAAATTCAGCTGAATAGTTTTTCTGCTAGTCTTGCTTGGGTTCACACATATGACTGCAGTCAGCTAGGGGTTCTGCTGGGGCCTTGGTCTAAGACAGCATCATTCTCATAACTGACAGTTGTAATGCAATTGGCTGAGCTGCCTTGGCTCTCTTCAAGGGATTTTTCTAACAGGCTAACGTGGGCTTGCTCAGCAATGATCTAGAACAAGAATAGAAGCTACAGGCCTCTTGAGGCTCAGGCACAAAATCGCCTTTGCTGCATCCTACTGATCAAAGCAAGTCACAGTTCCACTGCAGATTCAAGGGAAGGGGACGCAGACTCCCCCATTGATGGAAGGAATAGCAACAATTTGTGCCATTTGTAAGCATCCATAGATCCTTACATGTGGAGTTTCATAACTCTTGGAATTAAATTTAAATAATAATTATTTTAGGTATAATATCAAACACAGCAGAGTAAATATTCTGAAACCATAGGAACTCAGATAAGCATGACATAAAGAATTCTTTGTATTTTTATAAACAAATTTTATTTAAAACAGGATACCCTGTGTGTCAGACATAGAGGTGTGCTACCCAGATTTCCACTCAAGGGAGCACATGCTGCCTGGAGTGCAGTTAGCTAACAGCCTTCAGCTTCAGCCTCACTGAGATTTGCTGCTGCATTCATGCCAATGCTGTGTTTGCTGGGGGCAGTTCTCAGCCAGTAACAGAGTCTAGTGATACTATGGCCTGGCCATTTGTATCCCATGCAAGACTGTCTTTGCACCAGAGGCTGTTAGGATGGCTGCACACCTCTCAGAATTACCAGTAGTTGGAAACTGTTACTACCCAATCCTTTCTCTCTCGTCTCCTTTAGCAGATGTCACATCTGCATCACAGTCTAAAGGCTTTCTTTGCTCTTTCTACACCTCTTTCCCTTTTTCTTTTGTAAGACTTACCCCTGATTTATTTCTCGTGCACTGCAGTGTCTGCTTTCTTGAAGTCCCAAACTGACACACCTGCTCTATATTAGCAGAAAAATCTTGGTAATTCAGAGCAAATTCAATTACTCCACAGTATTCTCACTGTCACCACGACCACCACTTCTAAGAGTTTTTATGTTTCAGTACATTTATGAAACATTACAACATTAGTTTCTGGTTATCACCAGAATTTGGCATTTGCTGAGAGGTTCAGTATCATGAAGTCTTTGGACACACTCAACCCTACATACCAGTATCAACTCCACAGAGGGAAGGGAGTTTTCTTTCATATTCTGCCAACTATTACAAAGTTCCTTCCCTTTATACTGCAGTGTCCCTTCATCAGGATCATGAGACATCTTCAGATTTCTCAAGTCTTTTATAATACTTGATCTACTAAGGAACATGGAAAATCACCACTTCACTAGATCATACCATGTGCACATGGTAAACTACTACAAGATTTGCATCTTGCATCATGTCAGAAAGAGGTCAGGGACATCTCTTGAATTATCAGAATATTCTTATTCTTAGGGCTAATGTGAGTGGGAAGACAGGCAGGACAGAGGGACCTTTTTAATTACACAAACCAGACAAGCACCTAAATCTCTCAATTCCTGTATTGGTTCATTCGGGGTGCCATAAGAACTACCACATTCTGGGTGGCTTAATCAACAGAAATTGATTTTCTCAAAACCCTGGAGGCCAGAGGTCTGAGATCAAGGTGTTGTCAGGGTTGTTTCTTTCTGGCGACTTCTTTCCTTGGTTAACAGATAGCCGTCTTCTTTGTGTCTTCACATGGTCTAATCCCTGTGCCTGTCTGTGCCCTTATCTCTCCTTATAAGGACATTAGTCATGTTAGATTAAGCCCATTCATGTGACTCATTTTACCTTAATTGTTGCTTTAGAGTTCTTTCTATAAATACAGTCACATTCTGAGGTACTAGGGTTTACAACTGTGACATATGAATATTGAGGGTGCACGATTCAGCCTATAACACTTCCCTTCAGTATTTCTCTCTCCCCTTGTGGCAGAGGAATCTTCCCTTGGATGGGGAAGAAAGCATTTTTGTGATCACATATTTTTCCATGTTTATTGCTTAGACGAAAACTGTCACCCCTCAAAATTTGAGAGGTGATGAGTGGCTCAGTCAGTTAAGCATCCGACTTCAACTCAGATCATGATCTCACAGTTCCTGAGCTCAAGCCCCACATCAGACTCTGTGCTGACAACTCAGAGCCTGCTTCAGACTCTGTGTCTCCCTCTCTGCCCCTCTCCAGCTCATGCTCTCTCTCTCCCTCAAAAAATAAACAAACATTTTTTATAATTTTTAAAAATCAAAATCTGAGAAATTTTTTAAATTCATTTTGTTTCCTGCTACATCAATCTTTATCTAAAGGCAGTATGTTTCTGGTTCCTTCTGTTCAATATTGTCTTTGGGTCAAGACAGTATGACAGGTAGGAAAAAATGATGGAAAAAAATAACACTTAATACTTCATAATAACACCCCAAAGCTAAAGCATAACTTAGCATAATTTAAATTGTCTGTTATATTTGTTTTAATATGTTAATTATAATGTCAAAAATACCATAATCCAAAAACTTAGCAAAATCAACACATTATTAGCCTGTTACTTCCCCTATTTTGATGACAATTATGTCTGATAGATACTCTCCTCACAAAATTATATATCCTTGTTGCTCCATGTCATAAATTGGCTTTACATTTAATGTAGTTAGAACAGGTAGTTGACATTTCTTAAATAGATCACACCTTGTTCAGTTTGAATGTGAGTTTACTGCTATTTTCACACGTTCAAGAAATTTCTGCTTTCCTCATGTGTATTCCCTGATGAAGCAAATAGATCTATAATAGCTAACTAGTTTTTGAAGTACCAAAATGATTCTGAGTAGCAGAAGGAGCACAGAATAAGAAATTAGGATATCATTTTGCCAGTAGTTATTGTAGAGGTCTTTATCAGGTTATAAGTATGCTTGAATATAAACCATAGATGACTGAATTTTACTGCTAATTATATTCTATATTTCCATAATATAAGAAAATATTTATTTAAAATGTAAACTAAGTTGTCATTGTTATGTAATTTAAAAGATCAAACTAGGTGTTAAGAGTTATAAATAATCATTTCAGGGTTGCCAATAATAAGTTGTATGACCTTGAACTCTTTCACAAACTTTCTTGAATTCAATTTCCCATCTAAAAAACAAAGGTGCTAAACTAACATGATCAATTTATTAATTATCGTTCTCAAATGGTGACTCTTGTACTGATGCCACCCACCCCCTCCAAGATGAACCTATTGGTATAATAGTCCTGCCTAAATCTTTCTTTTTCAATGTTTATTTATTTGAGAGAGAGAGAGAGAGAGAGAGTGCACAAGTGTGGGAAGGGCAGAGAGAGAGGGGGACAAAGAATCCAATGTAGGCACAAACAGTCAGCCCAGAGCCCTATGTGGGGCTTGAACTTAAGAACCATGAGATCAGAACCTAAGCCACAGTTGAGAGTCAGACACTTAACCAACTAAGCTGCCCAGAGGCGCCTCCTGCCTAAATCTTGATCTTCTCAGCAAATTATCTAGAATATTGCCAATAATTCTTTATCACTTTATCACTGATTGCATGTCTTCATATCTCTTCTAGTAGATTAGATAAGAGTTAATTGTAAATTCTCCTATTCATTCACATTTATTCGGCAAGGGTCAGCTATGTGCCCAGTGATACATGGGAAAGATTTTGAATTATATGGAAGATATTCCCTTTATGTAGATTATAATATAGTATTTGAAAAAATTAATCAATGTATCCTTACCCAGGAAGGTATATATACATATTTATTTTATCTTTTATTCTATTTTATAAATAAATAATAATGAAAATGATAAATAAATAATAATATATAAATAAATAATAAAAAATAAAAATGTTAGTTAACATACAGTGTAGTATTGGTTTCAGGAGTAGAATCTAGTGATTCATCACTTATGTATAACACTCAGTGCTCATTACAACAAGTGCCCCCTTAATACCCTTCACCCATGTAACCCATCCCCCACCCCCAACCACATCCCCTCTGGCAACCCTCAGTTTGTTCTCTATAGTAAAGAGTCTCTTATGGATTGCCTCTCTCTCTGGTTTTATCTTATTTTATTTTTCCTTCTCTTTCTCTATGTTTATCAGTTTTGTTTCTTAAATTCCACCTATGAGTGAAACCATATGGTATTTGTCTTTCTCTGAATAACTTATTTTGCTTAGCATAATACACTCTAACTCCATCTATGTCATAGCCAATGGGAAGACTTCATTATTTTTGATGGTTGGGTAATATTTCGTTGTGTGTGTGTGTTTGTGTATGTGTGTGTGTGTGTGTGTGTGTGTGTGTGTGTACCAAATCTTCTTTATTTATTCATTTTTTGATGGACATTTGGGGTCATTCCAAAATTTGGCTATTATTGATTGATAGTATTGCTATAAATATTGGGGGGGGTGTTCCCCTTCAAATTAGTGTTTTTGTATCCTTTGAATACAAAGTAGTATTTTTGTATCCTTGAATACCTAGTAGTGCAATTGCTGGGTCATAGGGTAGTTCCACTGTTAATATTTTGAGGAACCTCCATACTGTTTTCCAGAGCAGCTGCATCTATTTGCATTCCCACTAGTAATGCAAGAGGGTTCCCCTTCCTCCACATCCTCACCAACATCTGTTGTTTCCTTAGCTGTTAATTTAAGCCATTCCGACAGGTGTGAGGTGGTGTCTTATTTTGGTTCTGATTTGTATTTCCCTGGTGATGAGTGATGTTGAACATTTTTCCATGTGTCTATTGGCCATTTCTTTGGAGAAATGTCAGTTGATGTCCTCTGCCCATTTCTTCACTGGATTATTTGTTATTTGGGTCTTGAGTTTGATAAGTTCTTTTCAGATTTTAGATACTAGCCCTTCATCCAATATGTCATTTGCAAATATCTTCTCTCATTCTTAGGTTGCCTTTTAGTTTTGTTGATTGTTTCCTTCACTGTGTAGAAGTTTTTATCTTGATGAAGTCCTAATAGTTCATGTTTGCTTTTGATTCCCTTGCCTCCAGAGATGTGTCTAATAAAAAGCTGCTCCAGCTGAGGTTAAAGAGGTTGCCCCAAAGAGGATTTTGATGGTTATTTATGCCTTTCATTCATTTTGAATTTATTTTTGTGTATGATATAAAAAAATGGTCAAGTTTCACTCTTCTGAATTTCACTGTCCAATAGTCCCAGCACCATTTGTTGAAGAAACATTTTTTCTTTGTGTATTCTTTCCTGCTTTGTCAAAGAAGAGTTGACCATATAGTTGTGGGTCCATTTCTGGGTTCTCTATTTTGTTCCATTGATCTATGTGACTGTTTTTGTGTCAGTACCATATTGCCTTGATGATTATAGCTTTGTAATACGATTTGAAGTCTGTAGTTGTGATGCCTTCTGCTTTGCTTGTCTTTTTTCAACATTGTTATGGCTATTTAGGGTCTTCTGAAAGGTCTATTAAGCCATTGAGAAAAATAAACCAACTACCTGCTATAAAATATATAATTCCATATACATATAAAATTAAATACTATAAAATCCCTTGGAGATCTACATTTTTTATCAAAACAAGTAAGCCAATTTTTGTGCTCTTTTCAGAAAGAAAGAGTTTCATTATGTGATACAGGGAAACTTGGAAGCATTTTCCTTGAAAATTATCGAAAACCAACTGAACAGATGAGTGAATAGAGGTTATAAAGAATGTTTTCAAAAGTAAATCAGTAAGAAACATTATTCTCAAATGAAAGTTGACCTTGATAGTAGATATCTGCTTATAGTATATTGAGAAGATAGATACCTCAAACTATAATGAAAGTAAAACATTTTTTTTCTCTTTAATCAAGTTGATAGAACGATCTGCATACCTAGTCTAAATAGTTCTGTGGAAAGTTACAAAGAGAATATCCAGAAGAGTAAGTACAAAGAAATTAACAAAAATCCATCGTGGTAATTGTGGACATTTTATTTTCATCTCTCAAAAATTATTAAATTAGATAAATCAATTCTTTTTTCCATGTTAATAATCTTAGCTGATAATTGGACATGTAATCAATAAAATGTACAGAGGAGCAAATTCACCTAAAATTTCCTTTATATTATTGAACTCATAATTCTAGGCCATTACTTTTTTTTTTCCACAAAAAGTCAGCTTTCAATGAAACCCAGCAGAGAAAATATGTATGCCTAAGGGAGAGAATATTTTTCACTTTTATAGGCACTGAAATTGAATCTATTTTACTCATAATCTATTGTTCATAGCTGGTGTCATAAATTTTAAAGGTTCAAGAATTCACTTTTCAAATGAAACAATGACAATTCTTCTTCTGAAATCCCTCAAAATGTCCCCAAAGAAAACACTTCATTCTACGTTTTCTAAAATCATTTTATGTATATTATTTTCTTGATATGGGAAACAGAAACTTCACACTGCAGAAACTAAATACTGCTTTCCTTTTTGAAGGTTGAGTAGAGTTTGGCTTTTTGGGGAACTGTAATATAAGAGACATGGGTTTAGCCTGCATATCTGCAAAGCAGAATAAAAAGTTCAAATGCAAAGCAAGAGGAACAAAAATTTGGAGAGCTAAGCATTTTGTCCAGAGATAAACAAGAGATTCATTCCTAAGAAAACATCAAACCAGGTTTCACAGAAAATGAATGAACCAGAGAGAACTTTTTTCCTCTGAAAATGGTATCATGGGTCTTGTCCAGAACAGTGTACAACTAGATTGAATGACCACTGGAATGGAAGACAGAAGACTGAAGTAACAAGAGAGCAAGAACAAAGGCCAGTACCTCATGAACAATGAATATAGTCATGAAATACAGGAAAAGAATAAATTCAATAAGAGAGGAAAAAAAACTTTTTTAATTTTTAAAAAGCCTTACTTCAGATTCACTGATTGAGATGTTAAACCAGTTAGGACTTATGAAAACATTCCTGAAAAATAAAAATGAAGGTTTAGATAGAAGGAAGAGATTTGTATCACATACTTAATAAATGTCTGTTAAATTCCTATCAGTACAAGGGTTTGTGAGAAATGTGATCTTCATATCCTGTTAGACAAACTGACAATATAGTCATATTTATTTTGACACCAGTTACTCCTCAAGATTAAGATCATGGAATAAGGAATATATTCAATGTAGTCAATTTATGGCTAGACTTGGGATTTGTTGAATGGATAATTTTTTAATTAACTATGGTCTATCCCTTGTTTCCCTTCCAATGATATATTTTTCCATGGTAAAAATAAAAATGTTTACAAGTAGGAACTCAATTTTTCTACTGTGCTGTTTTTTTCATGTATATTTTGAGAAAATAAAGTGGAAGATAACATACTGAAATAACATTACTTGTGGTTTTGGTCAATGTAATGTTCTATAATAAGAATAAATATATGTGTAAGTTTGTGTCATGGTATATGATGATATCTTGTTGATTTTTCTAAAGGGAATGAGAAGCATGGCATAAAAACGTGCAAATATTAAACAATTCAGTTGATTTTGAGGAATGACATAGAACAAGAATCAAGTCTCAAAAGAGAAGAGAGGAAATAATAAATGTGTGTAATATATATTATAATATACTATATAATACTATATGATATATTAATATGTAATATAATGTATTGATATATAATAGAGCATCTATATGTTCTATACATACACACACACGTATATCACAGCCTAAAGGAAAGTTAAAAGTGAGGCTAAAGAAACAGAAGATATGTTTGAAAATACCTGGTAATCTGGTTTGCCACAGGTACAGAATCTAAAGAAACTAGAGCAATGACTCTCAGCATGGTCTCCAGATCAGTAGCATTAGCATCAGGGGGAAGCTTATGAGTGCAGCCACTCAGGTCTTAACCTCAGTTCTACTGAATCAGAAACCCTAAGGGCAGAGCAGGAAATCTTTATTTTACCAAAGTCTTTCAGGGGATTCTGATGCACTATTAACACTGAGAATACTGATCTAGCATGATGTATCTCAAAATACATCCTGTGGAACATTAGTTCTATGAGATGTTGAATAGCATTTGGGGGGGTTGATTGGTGGGAGGGTGGGCGGATTATTATTCCAGCTAGAAAACAACAAAAAACACTTCAGGTAAAAGTTTTCTTTACTATAGGATTCTCTTGGGCTTTATGTAATAAACTTGCTTTAATACCCTTAATTTGGTTTTCCAACCAACAGCATTAGTATCACAGGAAAGCTTGTTAAAATGCAATTTTAAATCCCATCCTGAACTTACTGAATTTGTATTTTTATGCACATAAAGTACATGGAGCACTGTACTAGAGTGCAGACCGGGAGTATGGCAGAATGTAGACATGATATGGAGTATGGAGCCAATAATGGGAAAACTTGATCTAGAGATGAATGTCTCATGCATGGTTAGAAATCATTCATGCCTAGAATAAACTGGATTACAAAAGGCAGGATACAAGGCATTCCCTTGTACAGTATTTCTTTTCACTATAAATGCAGGAGAGCTCAGAGCTAGGATTAGGGGAAGAAGATGTCTTAGAAACAATGAAAACACCTGTTTTCAAGACCTATCCACAAGCAAAACAGAAAGTAAAAATCTCAGTCCTGAAAATAAAAAATAAAAAACAGACATATGCAAAGGTAGTTGATCTAACAGAGCATATTTAAAATCTCTTTTTATTACATGAATTGACTTTAAACATCAAAACCTTACAGTAGTTCACACTAAAAGAATGATTCTCAGGAAGTATGTAGGTAGCCTAGGAATTAATGCAAAGTGAGAAAGGCCTTCTTATAGTAACTTACATCCAGTGGTTTCTTCTTTAAGGACACATAATATTTTCCACAAATTTCCAAAAAGGCACCAGCTGAATGATCTGTAATTTTCAACATATATAAATAGCTAAAGTATTAAAGTTAACACTAAGATATCAAAAATATAATGTGGGATTTTTTTAATGTTTATTCATTTATTTTGAGAGAGAGCACGAGCATACATACAAGCGAGGGAAGGGCAGAGAGACGGGGAGAGAAAAAGAGAGAGAGAGAATCCTAAGCAGGGTCTGTGCTGTCAGCTCAGAGCTGGAAGTGGTGCTCAGTCTCACAAACCTGAGATAATGACCTGAGCTGAAACCAAGAGCAAAACACTTAACCAAATGAGCCACCCAGCCGCCCCCAAAAATATAATGTTTTTTTTGTAATGTAAATGCATGTATTTACTTTAACATATGTAATTGATATGTGATAAAAAATTTTTTTTTTGAGAGAAAGAGCACATAAGAGAGTGGGGGAGGGACAGAGGGAGAAAGAGAATCTTAACCTGGGTGTGGAGCCTGACACTGGGCTCAATCTCAGGACCATGAGAGCATGACCTGAGCCAAAATCCAAAGTCGGATGCTTAACTGACTGAGCCCCCCAGGCACCCTGATATATGATACATTTAGAAGCAGAAATATAAGGAAGATAATTCATGTAATTTTTATAAAATTGTCTCTATGATATTAAAAGTAATTGTATTTTGGAAATTTTGCTTACTTAGGTAAAAACACTAGCTATTATTTCATTATAGTAAAAGTGACACACTGTGAACCTAAATAGGATACAATTTTATTGAGCTATTAATTAAAAAATACAATGATTTTCTAAAAAATAGAACTATCTAGAAAGTGATCATTCTTTCAACTATTATTAGAACATAATGATGTTGCTCTGGGGTGTTGTAAATATACCAAATATTTTCAATTAGAATGGATTATATATAATAAATATATCTAATTACTTTAATAGAAAATAATATTTTTCTTCTTAATGTCTTAAGAAAATTAAAGCACTTAATTGTACATATTAACAGTGTATTTAATTAAAACTGGATCAACTAATCAGGGAAAAAAATAACTAGAACTTCGATTGGTAACACCTGGGTCCAGATGACAACTAAAAACAAAATCCTACTTTGGAATCCAGTATTAATTCTAATCATGTTTAAATTTATTATACATAGGAGAGACATTTAAAAGCTACGCTTTTGGCATAATAAAAGAATATGTATTAAACACTTACCTTCTGAGTTATTGAAAGACAAGACTGTGTCCCTTGAAGCTGGTGAACACTAAAAGAAAATAGGTTTGATGCATGCATGCTGTCTGTTCTTCACTCTTGGCTTGAGAATTTTTCTTATATTTAAAAGAATTGTTTTTTTCTTTCAGCCTGACTTCTAAAAGTATCACTTACATGAGATCCCTGCTGCCATACAGCAAAAAAATAAATGTATTAATCATGCAAGAGGTGAGGTTTTTTTCTTCTACACACTGTAAATACTGCTTCCAAAATTGCTTTACAAATTTCTAAATAATTATGCAGGAATTGAATGACCATGTATCCATGCTTTATTATTATCATTATCATTATTATTGTTATTATTCAGTGTATAAACTTTGACCTGAGGGCAAGAACTGTGTCTTTTTATCTTAATATCCCTAACACTTACGAGACTCCTCAGCATGAGGAGACTCATGTATCTGTTGAATGCATGAATAGCTGGATGAGTAAATATCTGAGTCACAAATCAAAAGGACCCTCTGCAATCTAGGTGTATTAGAATGATATTTGATTATATTGGGATTCATGAGTCTAAATACAATTATTATTTATTTAGTAGAATTATTGAACTTGAGGTCATTTAGTACTGTACTTTTTTTTTAAGATTTTATTTTTTTAAGTAATCTCTACACCCAACTTGGGGCTCAAACTCACAACCCCACGATCAAGAGCTCCACAGTCTTCAGGCTGAACAAGCCAGATACCCTAGCTGTACTGTAGTTTCTTGTTTGGGGTCTGTGGGCTCCTCCACTTACAGCTAGAGTATTGGAAGTATCCGTATTATTTAAAATTATAAAATTCCAAGATTCTTTGCATTGGCTGAATTTATTTCAATTATGATGATTTGTGAAGGCAAGCATATATGACACTAATCAACTTTAATTATATGTAATTTGAAGGTGTATATGTATAGTATTTAAATAAAGAAAAATGAAAAGGTAGGTAAAAAATCGGAGAATTACTTCTTCAGTGTTAGTGGCTTGTCTAAGTCAACATCTACTTGGTAAAAAAGCAAAGAGAAAATTTATTTCTTGGAATAATAGGAAAATTATTTCACTACACAATAGAAACTGCATCTAAGGAGAAAAAATAACATTAACTTTCAAATTTAATAAAGTTACAAAGGTTGAAATCGTGACTTTATATTCCCTAAATAGTAACTAGGTTGTAAAAATATATAAGGCAATTATCTTTAATTGCCTTAGAGAAAAAGAATTCAGGATGAAAGAGTAGGTTACAGGCCTAAGACAAACAATTCATTCCATCTTAAAAAAAAAACAATAATTATTTTTTTATTTTAGAGTAATTTTAGATTTACAGAAAAATTGTTAAGATAATACAGGAGTTTCCACATAATGCACAACCAGTTTCCCCTATCATTAGCAACTTATATTAGTATGGTGCTTTGGTTATACATAATTAACTAATTTTGATATATTATTATTAATTAAAATTCTATATTCTGTTCAGATTTTCTAGATTTTTATGCAATGTCCTTTTAATGTTCTGAGATCCCATCCATGGTAACATAGTATATTTGTCATCTCTCTGTAGGCTCCTCATAGCTCTGATAGTGTCTCAGACTTTTCTTATTGATTATTTTGATAATGTTGACAAGTTCTGATAAATATTGATTAGGAGTTTTGTAAAATCTTCCTCAGGGTTTTTATCATGATTTTAGTTTTTCAAATCAAACCTATTTTCAAATAGCCCACCCCCACCCAGGTGGGCTCGTAACTCAATATGGTTAGGATTCTTAAAAAAAGGGGATATTTGCGCATAGATAAACACAAAAAGAACCCTGTTGCTTTAAAACCTCAGAAGCTTCTCAGGTGAAATCTGAAACTGACTGCTATACACAGAGAGTAGAGAGAGACTATAGAAAGGAGCCACTCCAAATTGATAGGTGGCAGGTTTAATAAACAAGGGAATTTCCTTACCAGGCTTATCTTGAGCAACCAACAAGATTAATAGATCTCTACACCTGCCCACTAGTATCTTAGAAATCTATATGGAAGCCGTAACTGGGTTCCGTCACACATACCATCCAGATGGTTTCAACAACACATTATTTCCCCAGGGCTATGTCCTCAAAACCAGCTCCCACTTTGGGAATATTGCACAGGGCATCCATTCAAAGGACAGGGGAGGGAGTGTGGAGCCTTTGATTGCTGAGATACAGCTTGTAGGTCAACTCTGATCACATCTTCTCAACGATCTCCTTCAGCAAAGGCCACGTTAAGAGTGGAATAAATATCTTCCAGCTACAAGCTAAGGAACTATCAGGATCTAGGAGACAATCTAGAGCAAAACCTTCCCTATTTCCTTCAGAGGGAACATAGCCCTAAGTATACTGTGATCACAGATTCCTGGTCTCCAGAACTGCGAGACAGTAAATTTCTAGAGGTGAAGCTACCCAGTGTGTGGTACTTGTTATGGCAGTCTCTAGAAAGTAATACAAGCAGCTCATAGTTGTTGACATGTTCTGCAGGAGAAAACAGATTCATCATTAGAGTACAGTGCTATTGTACAGTTTCTCTTGCATTGAGTCCTTTTAAAATCCACTCATTTCCAGAGTTATTAGGTGAGCAACCTATTTTCCACCCTTTCACCAAGGTTATTTCATGAGTGTTTTGAGTGGTTAAATTGTTTTGTCAATTCTGCATTTTATCCTTGTATCATTCAACTTCCTAAATGGCTTTTTTTATTTGTATACAATGAGGTTCAAATTTTGTGCTACAAAGTCCTAAAGAGTTTGACAAATGTGTAGGTTATTTACTCAACATCACAGAATCATACAGAATAGTTTCATTATCGGAAATAATCCTTTGTTTGACTTATTCAAACTACCCTACCTCCCCACCAGTCCACCTCCTGACAAATGCCAATCTGTTTATTGTCTTTGTTTTGCCTATGTAGAATGTCATATAATTGGAATCATATATTAAAGATCTTGTTCAAACTAGCTTTAACTAAACAACATACATTTAAGATTCATTTGTGGGGTGATAGCTCACTTTTTTATCACTAAACTATACAACATTACGTGACTGTATGGCAGTTTGGTAATCTAGTCACCTACTGAAGGACATCTTAATTGCTTCTAGTTTTGAATACAACTGATTTAACCATTTATGTGCAGGTTTTTGTGTGGGAATAGTTTTTATTTTTTAATGTTAATTTATTTATTTATTTTGAGAGAGACAGAGAGAGAGAGTGAGAGAGCGAGAACCTGCGTGCATAAGCAAGGGAGGGGCAGAGCAAGAGGGAGAGAGAGAATCCCAAGCAGGCTCTCTGTTGTCAGCAACAGAGCCCAACACTGGCTCAATCCCATAAACCAGTGAGATCATCACCTGAGCCTAAATCAAGAGTCAGACACTTAACTGACTGAGCCACCCAGGCATCCTAGAAATGAGTTTTTAAATAACTTGAGTATATACCTAGGAGTGCAATTGCTAGTTCATAAGACTACATTTAGCTTTGTAAGAAAGCTCTAGACTGTCTTCCAAAGTGGCTGTACTACTTTGTATTGCCACAAGCAATGAATGAGCATTATTGTTGCTTCATGTTCTTGCCAGTAATTGGTATTGGTAGAGTTTCGGATTTTAGTCATTCTAACATTTGTACAATGGTACCTTATTGCTTAAATTTGCTTTTCAGTCATGACAAATGATTTTGAGCATCTCTTCTTATGCTTATTTTCCACCTATAGATTTTCTATATTGAGGTACCTATTCAGACTTTTTAAATCATTTTCATTAGTTTTCTTATTGCTGTTTTAAGAGTTCTTTTTATATTTTAAATATAAGTCCTTAGTCAGATATGTGTTTTGCTTCCAGACTATGGTTTGTTTTTTCATTCTCTTGATAGTGTCTTTTACAGAACAGAAGTTCTTAATCATAATAAAGTTCAACTTATCTATTTTACTTTCATGAGTAACAGATTTAATATAAAAATATGTAAAGAATGCATATATACAGCAACAACCAAGCATTCCATCTTTAAATGGGCAGAAGATCTTAACAGACATTTTTTTTAAAGAAAACCTATAGATGGCCAAGAGACACAGAAAGGTGTCACAGAAAAGGTACTCAACATCACTGATCATAAGAGAAGTACAAATCAGAGCTACAATGAGATGTCACGTCACATTTGTTACAATGGCTTTCATCAAAAAGACAAGGGATAACAAATGTTAGGAAACAGTATAGAGGCTCCTCAAAAAATTAAAAACAGAGCTACCATATAATCCAGCAGTCTTACTTCTAGATATGAATTCAAAAAGTTGAAATCAGGATCTCAAAGAGAGATCTCCACTCTCACGTTCACTGAAGCATTATTCACAATATCCAAGATTCACTGAGTTCCCAAAGTCTATTCTCATTTTGCATAATTATTTTTCTCTCTTTTGTTCAGCTTGATTACTTTTCTTTATCTTTTAGTTCACTAATTCATTCCTCTGCTTCTTCCATTCTGTTCATTCTATCAATTATGTTTCTCTTTTCATTTATTGACTCCTTTATCTTTGCTATGTGGTTCTTCATCTCTGTGTTAAGGGTCTCACTCATGTCTTTCACTCTTTTCTCAAGATCTTAAGATTATTGCTTTAAATTCTCTACTAGACATGTTACTTATATCTGTTGCGCTTAGATTCTGTCTGTGGCCTTGTCCTGTTTGTCTTTCATTTGGGATAAATTTCTCTGTCTCCTCATTTTGTCTGTATGTCTGTCTGTTTCTGTTTTAAGAAAGTCAGCAATGCCTTCTGTTGTGTATAATAACACATAAAGTAGTGACTTTTTGAATAACAGGTCCTAGAGTGCCCTGTGGTGCAGTGTTCCCCATTGACCATAAACTGGCACTTCCGGAGAGTATCCTAAGTACATTGCTTGCACCTTGCCATTTTGTCTAAGTCACTTTTCCTTTCAGTGCAGTCATCTGCACTGACTCTCTGCCTTTTGTAGGTTGTGCTGGCTGGCTGTGGTATAGTGGCATCTCAGTATGCCATCTTTGATGGGGTGTGTTTGTTGGGGGACTTGGGTGTTGGGCAGTGTTATTAGCAAAATTTGTACTGAGCCTTTAGACCTATACCAGATCCCCTAAAGTGCTACAGGGGCCAAGGTTTGTGCGCTGAAGTATACAGGGATCTGAGGACGGGCAAGGCTGGGTGCAGGATGAGACTGTGGCTGAGGGCACACAGCCAGATGTGGAGCTGCAGCTATATGTGGCATATGGTGGCAGCTATGCACCCAGAGGCTGGGCATACTGTGTGCAAGGCTAAAACAAAATTTGCTCTGAGCCCAAAGCCATGACTTATAGGTTTGGAGTGGGCAAGTCCTCAGGAGAACTCCTGGACATGGCACACTGCTAGCGAGTTATCTAGTAAGTGTCTGGGTAGCACTATCTCCTACAGGTGGCTCTTTTTTTATGCTAAGGGATAGGGAAGGAAAATGGTACCTACCAGCTCCTTATTTTCAGAGAATTCCCGCAACATGCTCTGAAATCAGTATGAACAGACCTGTCTCCTCTTTGCCCCCGGTAAAAATGGTGTAAACTTCTGTTTTTATGTTGCCTTTCTGTGTAGCCCACTGTCTCTTTAAGGGGGGTAACCCTGATATCATTTGCCTTCCTGCCTTCCTGTGCTCAGACAGCTGACCTTTAAACTCTAGGCTCTAAGTCCCTTTGGTTCTATTTTTAAATTTTTTTTAAATTATTTTGAGAGAGTGCGTACATGCGTGCATGAGCAGGGGCAGGGCAGAGAGAGAGGGAGACAGAGAATCCAAAGCAAGTTCCCCTCTGTCAGTGGCAGAGCTCTCTAAACATGAGATAATGACCTGAGCCAAAATGAAGAGTCAGATGCTTAACTGACTGAACCACCCAGGTGCCCCAAGTCCAATTGGTTTTAAAAACCTCATGGAATTTAGCCCCTCTGATTTTTAAAGCCAAACGTTATGAGGATTAGTTTTCCCTGTGTGAGCTCCCTGGTACTGGGGACTGTTTCTCTGCCCTCTCCACATGCACAGCTCCCTCCCACCTATGGGCAGCCTCCTCTACCTTTCTGACCTTCCTAACCTTTCAGATGGAATTTATTCTCCATATTTACTTGTGGAATTTGCTCCACCAGTCTTCAGATCTCTTACTGAGATCTCTTTATTGCATTGGATGTGAGTCGATATACAGAATTTTAGTTCAACTTTAAATTTACCTAAAAACTGAAATTCCAATGTAAGTTTAGAATATAATCTAGTTGAAAACTCAGGATGGGATCCTCCTATTCCACCATCTTCCAAAGCTCTCTTGAAGTATATCTCAAAGTCTTTATATTCAAAGTAGTTTCTTGTATACATCTTATAGGTGAGTCTTGTTTTGTTATAGACTGACAATTTCTGTCATTTTATGGTAAATGTATATCATTCAATTTAAGTGATTTTTTAATTAGAGTCAGATTAATATATACCACACTTTTGTTTTCTATTAACTGTATTTCTTTTTTTTCCCTTCTTCCATCCCCTCTTTTTCTGTCTTCTCTGGATTTAATTGAGTATTTTTATATGATTACACTTATCTCACTTTTTATCGTATCAATTATACTTTAAAGGAATCTCTTAGTGTTTCACTAGAGTTTCAAATATACATTTTCAACTAGTCTAAGTCTGCTTCAGATAATGCTAGCATATTTCACGTATAGTGTGGATACCTTATAACAGAATATTTCCAATGCCTCCTTCCTCTTCTTTTTGACGCTGCTGCCATTAATTTCCCTTATCCATACCCTTTAATCACCCCAAACATTGCTCTTTTTATTATTGCAAGCAGACTTATCTATTAGATCAATTAAGAATGAGAAAAATAAAGGATTTTACTTTATTTCATTTATTTTTTGGACACTCTTCCTTTCCCTGTGGAATCCAGATTACTGACCTATATAATTTCTTTCTCCCTGAAATTTTTTTCTTGAATATTTCTTGCAAGAATGATCTATTGTCACATCCTGCAGTTTTTTGTTTATATTCATCTTTTTTTCTTATTTTTGAATTATTTTACTGGATATGTAATTCTTTTGGTGGGGAACATTCTTTCAATACTTTGAATAGTTCACTCCACTCTCTTCTTGTTTGCATGGTTTCTGACTAAAAGCCCACTGTATTCTTATGCAGGTTTCTATGCTTTATTTCTCTGGCTTCTTTTAAGATTTTCTCTTTGTCTATGGTTTACTACACTTTGAATATTATATGTAAACATTCAGATTTTTTTTGGTATTTTATTTGCTAGATGTTCACTTTTGCTCTTATTTCTTTTTTCTTTGCTCTTATTGCTTTAAATATTTCTTCTGTCTCATTGTCTCTCCTTCCTATGGACATATATTCTACCTTTTAAGGTAATCACATATTTATTGAATATCATGTTCAGGATTTTTTCTTCCTTTGCTCACTTTGCATGTCAGTGTGAGAAGTATGTATGGACCCATCTTCAAGTTTACTGCTTCTTTCCTTAGGTGTGTCCAGTCTGCTGATGAATCTACCAAGGGTATTCTTTTCTGTTATTTCTTTTTTGAAATGTAGAATTTTCTTTTGTGATCTCTTATAATTTACATCTTTCTGCTTTCATAACCATGACATTTTTTCAGATTGCCTGCTTTTACATTACAACCATTAACATATTAATCATAGTTATTTTAAGTTCCCTGTCTGGTAATTCCAACATCTATATCATATCTCAGTCTAACTTTGATGCTTGTTTTGTCTCTTCAGACTGTATATATTCTTTGCATTCCTTGCATTGCCTTTCTTTGGTATGCCTTATAATTTTGTTGTTGTTTTTTATAAAGTCTTAGATTGGATAATGAGAACTGAAATAAATAGACCATTAGTATACAAGTGTATATTAACCTAGATAGGAGCTGAGCTGTGTTTAATGTTTCATGTTTGGAGCCAGGAACTTTAAATGCTTATAGTGTTCTTATTTTTGTCTCCATTCTTGAATTTGTGCTTCCTATGTACTCCTCTTGAAACAAAGTCTGTATCTTTCTGCTCTTTTAACTGTAATCCATTCTTATATCGATGCCCAATTGATGTCGTGTTACAATGTGGGACAGGGGAAGCTTTCTATAACTTTGTGATTAAATCTCAGTCTTTTAGTGGGCCTGTGTCTTTTGGCTGTGACCTTCACAGGTATTTTTGTAGTAGTATAAATATTAGATATATCTCTCCTTAGATGATGAAGGAAGCCTAGAGGAGGCTGAGGTGGGTGGAGATTCTTTCCTCCAGGTGAGATAGGGCTCTGATTTTTCCCCTGGAGAAGAGGCCTTTATTATATATAACACATTGGATATACTTCACCATGATTACTCTTTCCTTACCCCCTGACAGAGCTAGGAAGGTATCTTTGTCAGATCCTTACCAAAAAAACATTATAGAGTTTCTGAAAGGAAAGCCCATGAAAATGTGAAGGACTCTATAAAAGTGTGGTCCCCAGAGTT
Organism: Hyaena hyaena; assembly: GCF_003009895.1. Classification (NCBI taxonomy): domain Eukaryota; kingdom Metazoa; phylum Chordata; class Mammalia; order Carnivora; family Hyaenidae; genus Hyaena; species Hyaena hyaena. The sequence goes on from NW_024081347.1 coordinate 987,266, forward strand.
TCTAACTATCATGCTAGTCCACACTCAGCCACCAGAAATATGTCAAGATTACCATTTAAATGTTCCTACCTGCTTGTTTGTTTCTCCAGACAAACATATATTTACAGTGACTCCACAAATTCACCTGTGAATCTAGATATAGGAAAATAGTTTGTCCTGAAACCTCAATTCTCTGATGGGTCCAAGAAAAGTTGTTGATTTTTAGCTAGTACAAGTGTTTCTTGTAAAGAAACTTGAAGTCTCATTCCTTTTTCAGTTACATAGAAAGCTGTAACCTTCATATTGCTATTGAAAATTTTGTTCTTGTTTTGATAAGCGTAACTTTGGAACTTTTTTTTTTAGAAAAACCCTGTAATATTTCCTATTGCAGTTTGGAAAAAGTCTGGAAAAATACCATCAATTTTAAGGTAGTATTATAGACTTTACCTTACCTAATGTGGCTAAGTGTTTATATTGCCGTTTATGCCAGTAAAGAGCACATTTGTTTTATAAGAAATATATGCTTTTTCCATAATGGAAAGAAAACTTCATATAGAATCTATTTCCTAGATTTTTTTTTCCTCTTACGTGGCCAAGTCTTAAGTGATAATACCTTCTGCTCTACTCATATTACTTGCATCAACCATTGATACTCTTTGAATCAGACCAATACTACCAACACACTATTTGGCCAATAGCCAATATCCTGACCCTTGCTTTCTTTGCCTATTTCAAAATAAACCAAGCTAAAGCAATACTTTGTTAGAAATGTTGTTTTTGGTTTGACTATGTAGGACAATAGAATCATGAAATAAAGTTACAATTATCACCATTTGAGTATGATTCTATTTTCCACTTAAAACCTAGTGCAATGTGAAAACTAAAAATAAGAAATAAAAACCTAATTTATTCTGTGTTTCATTCTTCCCAGTTGCCTTTCTTTCCTCCACCTCAAAATAGAATTGGTTTCTTCAGCTGGTATCTTCTTTTCATTCATGTATGACTGTAGTGATTCTCCTCCAAGGATGAGCTTCCTTGAACAGCTCACATCACTCACAGAGACTTTAGAAAAAACTACTCCTACTAGGGCCAGGCTCTCCATGAAGTTTCCCAGGCTCTGTAGGGAGATGCTGTGGGCTGGGCTTCCAGAAGGCATGATTACTTACAGAAAACAACATGTGGTTTTATGACATTTACACCATGCTCACTTTTGTCTTCTCCATATTTTAATATTAGCTCTTCACCACTGTGAGTGGGGCAAACAATTCCTACACTTGGTGCTTAAAAATAGGTCAGTAGAAAGGGTCAGCCCCTCACTTGAACCCTCTTTCTTATCCATACTCAGGAGCAGAAAACTTTTCTGAGGAACCAAGCTATTCTGTTCAGACCATCAGGTCAATCCATCTTCTACTGTACTATCATGTTTCCTTGGTTTGAGTCTCAAGTGTTGTTTACTATCAGGATAAGAAGCCAAATACCTTCATTGTGCCTAATACTGAGCTACCCATTGTTGCTGCATACCCTCTTGAAAGCAGCTCTTCTCTTTAGAACTATTCATCCACTTCTTCTTCCTAAAAATGTTTCCAACCATTCAATATAAGTCTTGTTTTTCCATGCAAGTGTTTGCTATATTGCTTTGTAGGATAAAAGGAAAGGTCTAGATGATACCTGAGTTCGCTTCAAATAGTTAGATTTTATAATTAATACAAACGCCTTTGTGAGAATGTGGTTATGGAGAATCTGCTCATAATCTCAAATCTTATGTAATTTTCTTATAAGTTACATTTTACATAAATTCACCAAATAATTAGTGTCATAGATAGAATAGTCATTTTTTGTTCACTCCTTTCACAGAGATATTGGGATGCAAGCAACTGTAATTCTTATACTTTATCTAAATAGTGATTTAGTAGGAGAATAAATGAGAAAGTATTATCTCATGTAAAATAAAATCCACACAATGACATTGTTTACAGCCTTTGCATGTTCAATTGTCACATAGTCTTAGAAGGTTGGGATAACTTCTTGGCCATCCCCCAAATTTAATTTTTTTTTTTAATTTTTAATGTTTTATTTATTTCTAGGAGAGAGAGAGAGAGAGAGAGAGTGAGCAGGGGAGGGTCAGAGAGAGAGGGAGTCACAGACAGAAACAGGCTCCAGGCTCTGAGCCGGCAGTCAGCACAGAGCCCGACGCGGGGCTCGAACCCACGAACCACGAGATCATGACCCAAGCGAAAGCCGGACGCTTAACCGACTAAGCCACTCAGGCGCCCCCAAATTTAATTTTTTTAATGTTTATTTCTGAGAGGGAGAGAGACAGAGTGAGGACAGGGGAGGGGCAAGAGAGAGGGAGACACAGAATCAGAAAACAGTCTCCAGGCTCTGAGCCGTCAGTACAGAGCCTGACGTGGGACTTGAACTCATGAAACGCAAGATCATGACCTGAGCCAAAGTTGGATGTTTAACCAACTGAGCCACCCAGACACCCCTTGTCATCCCCCAAGTTTAATATCCAGTACCTCCAAAGAGTGCAACAGCTCTCTGGCTTTATTCACTTATTCTTTATTGTTTCTTTTATCCATTTGTTCAGAAAGTAATTACTATACATTGGAGGGAAGACATAGTCCCTCTCCTCATGTAGGAGATCCACAAGTAAGCAATTATAATTCAGTGTGGTCAGTAATTTGTTAGGAAACAACATGAAGGGCTAAGAAAGTGCGTAAGAAGGACACCTATGTCTCCTTCAGGAGGTGTGGACAGTCAGGAAAGACTTCTTAGAGATAACCTGAGCATAATCCAAAAGGAGAAGTTGGAATTGGCAAATAAACAAAGGTTAAAAGGGTATTCCGACAAAAATAATGAGCATGCACCAAGGCCCAAAGGAGAAATAGAGTAAAATTAGAGGAAACAAGTTCTGTGGTCAGGAATCTTGGAACATAGAACAAAAACAACAAAAAACAAAGTAGTGTGATAGGTGTTGGCAAGGGGCTTGGGAGAGGAAGAGCATAAATGAGAGTAACAATTAGAGTCTTCTCCTGCCCTCTTTCTTCTCACTCCCCAAGTCAGAAATCCAAGATGTTTCTCCCACAGTATTCTTGCTATAATCTTGTTCCAGGGTTTATTACTCTAAAGTAGTCTTATTAAAACAGTTTAGGGGCACCTGGGTGGCTCAGTCGGTTGAGCATCCGACTTCGGCTCAGGTCATGATCTCAGGGGTTCGTGGGTTCCAGGTCCGAATAGGGCTCTGTGCTGACAACTCAGAGCCTGGAGCCCGCTTCAGATTCTGTGTCTCTTTCTCTGCCCCTGCCTTGTTCATGCTCATTCTCTGTCTCTCAAAAATAAGTAAACATTTAAAAAGTTTTAAATTAAAAAATAAAACAGTTTATATATGGAGCTTACTTAATTAAGTATCTGACTCTTAATTTCAACTCAGGCCATGATCTCACAGTCATGAGATTCATCCCCACGTCAGGCTCCACACTCAGCATGGATTCTCTCTCTCCTTCTCTCTCTGCCCTTCCCCCCATGTGTGCATGTGTGCTTTCTCTTTCTCTCAAAATAAATTAATACACATTTAAAGCAGTTTGTATTTTTATTTCTAAATCTTTTTATGTTCTATTCAAAAAGTTTTTAATCTGGCACTCTGGTAAGTCTTCAAGGAAATAAAATAGATGAAATTATTGATCTGAAAGGAGCAGGCGAGGCTGGAGGTTGTCTCCTGTTATGGTAACAAGATGAGGCCTAAAGCCCAACAGATTGTAGAAAACAACATTACATTCCCTTTTTTAACTATGTCAGTGTAATATAAACTGTGTGATCTTTTTTCTTTTTTTTAAAATTTTTAATGTTTATTTATTTTTGAGACAGAGAGAGACAGAGCATGAACAGGAGAGGAGCAAAGAGAGAGAGAGAGACAGAGACACATAGATCCGAAGCAGGCTTCAGGCTCTGAGCTTTCAGCACAGAGCCCGATGTAGGGCTTGAACTCACAAGCTGTGAGATCATGACCTGAACTGAAGTCGGACACTTAATCAACTGAGCCACCCAGGTGCCCCTGTGTGATCTTTTCTTAATTTCCATCCTTTCTTTTCTACTTTTAAGATGGTGAGAAAGTTGGTGAGCAAGAGAGAAGTTGGCAACTTAGAAGCCTAAGTCTTTTTATTTACTTTTTTAACATTTATTTATTTTTGAGAGACAGAGAGAGAGAGAGAGACAGAGCATGAGTTGGGGAGGGGCAGAGAAAGAGAGAGGGAGACACAGAATTCAAAGCAGCGTCCAGCCTCTGAGCCGTCAGCACAGACGCAACACAGAACCCAACACAGGGCTCAAACTCATGAGTCATGAGATCATGACCTGAGCCAGTCGGGTACTTAACTGAGCCACCCAGGTGCCCCTAGAGTCCTAAGTCTTGATAAGTCCTATTAAAATGAAAATGATAGTAATTTAAATTTTATAACATGAAAAAAATAAAAATGTTGGCATTTAGTAATACTATTCATATGTCCCACATCTAATAAACTTATTTCATATAGGGAGAAATGACATATGGACATATGCCAGAGCAGGATTTACTAACCTTGAGACTTTTCACATTTTGGGCCAGATAATTTTTGGTTGTGGTAGCTTGTCTGTGCATTGTACAATGTTCAGTAGCATCATTGGCCTCTATACCCTGGATGCCAGGCTCACTCTACCCACAGGTCATGGTAAAAAAAAGTGTTCCCAGGGATTGCCAAAAGTTCCCAGGGAGACTAAATCACTCTAGTTGAAAACCACTTTGCTAGACTGTAGTAGAGCATACCATCTTGTGGGGAAGAAAGATTTGCTAACATCTTATTCTCGTTTGCCCAATTTAAAGCAGATTGTGATTAGTATAAGAGAAACTTCAAGACAATTTTATGAGAATACACAGTAAAATAATTCTGAGAAGAAAGTAGGAAGCAAAATCAATAAATATTCCACAGAGGAAGTGAAATATGAACATGGACTTGAAAGACAGAGAGAAGAAGCATAAGGAAACTACAAAACACAACACACACTAAGTCTGGGAAACATGAAAGTAATGTATTTGAAAAATAGTATAAATCCATTATGGTCAGCTAGTTTAGAATAACTGGTGGATTGTGCTCACTTCGGCAGTACATGTACTAAAATAAGTGATGGGTTAGGAGGCTGAAAAGATATATTGAGGGCTTGTTTTGAAAGATCTTCAATGCTATGATGAGAAATTGGGTGCTTTTTTCCTTTGAGCACTAAAGGTCTAATTAATGTGTAGAGCCTGTTGGCACAATCTTTGTGTTATGAATGTAATTTTTAAATATTTATTTATTTTGAGAGACAGAAAGAGAGCACAAGCAGGGGAAGGGGCAGAGAGAATGAGGTGAGAGAGAATCCCCACCAGGCTCTTTACACCTGTCAGCACAGAGCCCAATATGGGACTCAGTCTCATGAACTATGAATTCATGAGCTGAGCTGAAATCAAGAGTTGGATGCCTAACCAACTGAGCCACCAAGCACCCCATTAATGTAATTTTTAAATTTTATTTTATAAAATATCTGAAAACAATATTATAAATCAATAATTTACTACCTATTGCTTAGGCAGTGACGCTAGAAGGAAGCCTTTGTTTTGAAACTTCAAATCCGTAGTTCAGATTAGTGATGGTATATCAAATTACAGGTTACACATCTCCAATGAAATGGATAGCTTAATGAATGTTAGCCTTACAAGGAATCTATTTCGAAATGTGGTTTCTACTTTTCAGTTTTGCTAACAAAAAGCACTGACCACTTTAAAGAACAAAGGCTAGGGGCACCTGGGTGGCTTACTCGGTTATGCGTCGGACTTTGGCTCAGGTCATGATCTCACAGTTTATGGGTTCAAGCCCCGCGTCAGGCTTTGTGCTGACAGCTAGCTCAGAGCCTGGAACCTGCTTCGGATTCTATGTCTTCTTCTGTCTCTGACCCTCCCCTGCTCACACTGTCTCTCTCTCTCTCTCAGAAATAAATAAAACATTAAAAAATTTAAAAAATAAAAGAAGTAAATAAAACATTAAAAAATTTAAAGGACAAAGGCTAGAAATTATTTGAAACACTTATCACATGTTGTAACAAGTAAACCAAAAAATATATATACATTGAAGTAAAGACTCTGATTGCATTAGACTATACAGAAATATTTTGGGGTGATGAACACAGTTAACAACTAGATTAGAGTGGGCTTTTAGCCATGAACAGAGTGGAGAGCCACTTGGATCCTCCCAGCAAGAACTCCAATTCTTAATTAGCATAGACAATATTTTGGTTGTGCATTTTCTGCTTGAATTTGGATAATAGTTTGATAATGAAATAATAAGAACGATTTTATTTGGCACTACTCTGTTATCAGTCTTTTGAAAGCCAAGTAAAACATCTTTGTTAATGAACAATTAATATTCACAAGTGAGCCCCCAAAAGTGACACAGAAAACATTCTGTTGTCTTAGCATTGGCATATGAACAAAACAATGTACAAACCATGTTGTCCTTGAACAACATGGGTTTGAACTGTATGGGTCCACTTATACACAGATTTTTTTACAGTACGCTGTAAATATATTTTCTCTTTCTTATGATTTTCTTTTCCCTAACTTTATTATAAGAATACAGTGTATAATATAAATAATGTATAATATAATTTACTGTTTATGTTATTGATAAGGCTTCCAGTCAACTGTAGGCTATTAGTAGGTAAGTTATGGGGGAGTCACAAGGTCTTTGCAGATTTTCGGTTGCACAAGGAGTCAGCTTCCCCAACCCCCAATGTCCAAGGGTTCACTGTATATACTTAAATGAAAGAAGTTGTAATAGGAGTCTCTGGGTGACTCAGTTGGTTAAGCGTCCAACTCTTGATTTCAGCTCAGGTAATGATCTCACGGTTCGTGAGATTGAACCCCCTGTTTTGTTCTGTGCTGCCAGCAAGGTGCCTGCTTGGGATTCTGTCCCTTTCTCTTTGCCCCTCCCCCACATTCTCTCTCTCTTTCAAAATAAATAAATAAACATTTTTTCAAGCTGCAATAAAACAGCCTTAATCTTTTTCATCTGTGTTATTTATATCCTTACTTTAAAAAATAACTTATAGGTGTGCCTGGCTGACTCATTTGGTAGAGTATTTGACTCTTGATCTCGGCTGTGAGTGCAAGCCCCAGTTGGGCATGGAGCCTACTTAAAATTACAAACAAAAAAGGAGAAAGTGATGAAGTCAGTACATCACTAAAATGAGAACAAGTAGGTTAAATAAACTGAACACTGAGAATTGATATGACAGTCACTGGTGATTTTGAGATACCTGTTTTGCAGAATTCTCTGCAAAAGCTTAATTAGGGAAGGTTCGACAGAATAAGAGGAGAGGAGTTATAAATAGCAAATGTAGACTACTATTTTGATAAATTTTGCTTTAAAGTTAATAGATTGAGTAGTATCTGGGGGTATATGTGTGCTCAAGGTTTTTGTTTGTTTGTTTTACACTTGATCTTAGCCAAGAAGCCGAGAAGTGATGTTTGTTTGTTTTAAAACAACAGTATTCAATCATATTTGTATGATCGTGAGATCATCACTGAGTGGAGTGGAAAACTGGATGACACAGATTAGAACAGGACATGTTGCTGAAGTTTGTACTTGAGAGGATAAGAGCCAGTATGACCAAAGGAAGGGTGGTTCTTAACTGTGAATGGGCAACTCAACCATACTAACAGAAGGGAGGGCAGAGAGAGAATACGGGTGGATTAGTAATGTGTATAAATCATTTCATTTCTTTCAGTTTTCTCAGGGAAAACAGCAAAGATCACGTACAAGGAGTAAAGAAGGGGGAAGGAAAGCTAGAAGATTCAAGAGGGGAGAAAGGAAGCAAAAGATTGTCTAAGAGTGGGAGCGTGAACACACCAGGAAATGTATTCAACCTACCGGACTGCCTAAGGCTCATGTAAGTTTGTGATCATTAATTTTATTAAGTGAAAGACAGTTATGTCTTTCTCCAACCATGTTGAGCTACCTGGTATGAACATGGGGAAGGTAGAGAAAGGGTATAACCAAGATTGAGAGTGAGGATTTGTCACAAGTAAACAATACTTGCTGTATGATATGCATTCACATGGAAATTAACTTCATACTGAAAAAATTACTCATCTACATGCACATACATGTAAAAAAACAACATGATCTTGTTTTATCTACTAATCTTAAAAACAACAAATTAAGTTAGTTACTCTTATTTTAGCAACACCATCTCAAATGATCATATTTAAAATACACAGTTGACCCTTGAACAACACAGAGGTTAGGAGTATCAATCCACTGTGCAGTCAAAAATCCTGGTAGAACTTGATTTCCTAGAAACTTAACCACGAATAGCCTACTGTTAATCAGAAGACTTAACAATAACATAAATGGTTTATTAACATGTAGTTTGTATGTTATGCATACCATATATTGTATTCTTACAGTAAAATAAACAAGAGGGGTACCTGGGTGGCTCAATCAGTTAAGCATCTGACTTGGGCTAAGGTTATGGTCTCGTGGTCTGTGAGTTGAAGCCCTGCATCGGGCTCTGTACTGACAGCTCGGAGCCTGGAGCCTGCTTCAGATCGTTCTCTGCCCCTCCCCCATTTGCACTATGTCTCTCTCTCTCTCTCTCTCTCTCAAACGTAACTAAATATTAAAAAAAGATTTAAAATAAATGAGAGAAAAGAAAATACTAAGAAAATCATAAGGAATAGAAAATATATTGACAGTACTGTAATGTAAAAAAAAAAAAAAGTCCACTTTTTGGAGTTGGAGTATAAACTCACAATTCACACTGTTCAGACCCATGTTCTTTGGAGATCAATTGATGTCCTTCTAGACACTGATATTTAATTTATTGTACTTTTAGGACAAGTCAAATATCAACCCCCTCTGCGTCTTTCTCTCTAATCTCCCCTCTCCTTCATCACTCACACCCAAGCATAGTAATTTGTTTGTTTATCTATGATAGAAAAATAAAGGGTGCCTACAAGGTGGCTAGGCATCACAGAAACTGCAGCTCCAATGTGAGCTTCATTATCTTCACATCTGAGAACTAAAGCTCCCTCTAGTGGAAGTCAGTTCTTTCTTTTCCCTAGAGAGTGATGAAAAAAAATCTTTTTTTTTTCTTTAATTTTTATTTGAGAGACAGAGAGCACGCACATGGCGGTGGAGGAACCAGGGACAGAGGGAGAGAGAGAGAATCTTAAGCAGGCTCCATGCCCAGGAATGGAGCTGAACACAGGGCTCAATCCCAGAACCCTGGGATCATGACCTGAGCCAAAATCAAGAGCCAGGAGCTCAACCAACTGAGCCACCAAGTCCCCCATCACCTTTCTTTTTCATTGGTGGCATAGTCATTGTTCATACAGCATTTAAAATAATGTTTCCTATTTCCAATAGCTATTTTGACAAAATGGACTGAAAGCTTCACTAAAAATATAAGACTAATCTGGAAAAACAAAACAAGCAAAAATCTATGAAAATGGCCTTTTTCACAATTGGTTCTCATTGACTGGCAAAAAAACAATTTCATGAAGTTCTTGACTGTTTCCTTTACGGTAATGTGAACATGATAGGAACCTGGCAGGAACTCCTCCCATTTGGAACAATAATATCTTAGAAGGAAAAACAGAACTTGTTCTTAAAAATGTTTTTTTGAAAGGACTCTTAATAGGAGGTTTTTCAAATATACTGGAGGCAATTCAGATGTTTGTGAAGAATAATGCTTCATTATTATTCTCATCACAATCATCAGTATAAAAATAAAGAAAACATTTAGCAATGAGCTGTGTGAAATTTCAAGTGATTAACATTGTTCAACTTCATGCTTTTTAGTACCAAACATTTTTTAAAGAATATTTATTTATTCTGAGAGAGAGAGAGAGAGAGAGAGAGCGAGAGAGCGAGCACAGAGCCCTTACATGGGGCTCCATCTCACAAATGGTGAGATCATGACCTGAGATGAAATCAAGAGTTGAACGCTCAGCTGACTGAGCTAACAAGGTGCCTCTAGCACCAAACATTTCTGAGAGTCTACCTGTATTCACAGTTTTCGCCATTTTGGAGAAGGAATTAATTTTAAGAAAAATGAGTTGAAATATTTGCATATCTACAACCTGCATTCAAAGATGGACTTTCATGTTTTGTTAGGAAATAAGGAGAGTTGCATTATTGTTTGGGCTTATCATTAACTGGTAGTGCAAAACAGAGAAAGAAGATAAGGTTTCTGTGTCTGTTTCTACCTTTGTATTTCATCTCTAAAATAAGAGATGCATTCTACAATAAATTTACATATAATATATGTATACATATGTATACATAAGTATACGTATACATATATGTATGTATATATATATATTTTTTTCTCCCCTGTTTAATAAAAAGCCTTGTGAATTTGATTCCTTTTGTGTATTCTTCTCTGAATATTTATTCAGTCTTGCACTATTTATTTATTAAGAATCTAGCCGTATACCTCTCTGAGTCTCTGTGATCTCACCTGTGAATGGAAACAACAAACTAAGACTGCTGATCTCAATAGATTGCTGATAAAAATCATAAGGCTACATGTAAAACTAAAGCTTCTACCTACAAGAAATTTAGATAAATAAGGACAATTTAAATGTGAAATATCAATATTAAGCTTTTGGTCCTCTTGATGAGACATTCTATTTAGAATAAATTGGCTATGTAAAATTTTCATGGAAATATTGGAGAAAATCTTTTTCTTTTTATCTTTTTATAATCCCCTAAAGGAAAATTTTACTAAAGCCTCATTCTCTTGCTATATCTATTAATAAAAAATTATAAAATAAACTTTTAAGAAAAAAGTTATGTAGATTTGCTTCCAATGGAAAACAGTTTCAGTGAAAAGACTGTTAAAGGTAAACAGGAAAAAGTTTACAAAACTTAAAAATAGAACAGTCTTAAAAAAATAACATTGCTTGTGTTAAATGTCCTTTTATTTAAAAAATTAAGGTGTATTTATTTATTTTAAGAGAGAGAGAGTGAGTGAGAGAGCAGGGAAGGGGCAGAGAAAGATGGAGAGAGAGAACCCCAAGCAGGCTCCACACTGTCAGCACAGAGGGCAACATGGGGCTCAAACCCACGAACTGTGAGATCACAACCCAAGCCAAAACCAAGAGTTGGACGATGAACCAACTGAGCCACCCAGTTGGTGGCTTTTTGTTTCTTTTTGTGGTAAATGACCTTTTTGTTTGTTTTTGTGTTTTTAAGTGTTTACATTATTTACTTATTTATTTACTTACTTACTTATTAATCATTGGAGAACAAGAACAGCTTCGTTCGTTTCTCTGTGTTTTTGGTAGGTAGCTGGCATTATCTTTGTCAACCTTCATTGTTTATCTATCCTGCACCCTGTTATTTTTAGAAAAATTTACTTTATTTTTCTACTTTATGTTGTTACTATATTATTTTATTGATATTGGAAGCTGAACTGAGTAAATATATAAGTATTTTTTCCCATACAAAAGTATATAATCATGGTCAGGAAACCGGGGGGAAAAGATGAATCAAATGAAGTTCAAGTGGCTTAGCGATGGAGTGCCAAGAGAAACAAAGTCAGGGATCAGTGTTCAAGTGCATAAAGGACCAGGTGGATTTCTGATGACTGAATGAGGATCTAGAGGACCCAGAGGGCTAGATCTGTGGTCTGACCCCAATAATAATGGTAATGATTATATTAGGGTTTATTATATTATGTGATATTGTGATATTGTGTGATAAGTTAAAGATAGGAGACAAGGAGCATATCTGTAACCTCAAAAAGAAAACAGATTTTTCAGTGTTAATAGAAACAATTTGCTTGTCTTTCACAATGTTGTGTTTTTTGTTTTAAATAGAACGCAAAGACACTGACTTCATGCATCATCTGGTAGTCAGGGAAAGTAACATTATTCTGTTCTCAAATGCAGTCATTATATCATTCTAAAAACTAATTGGTAATAATAGCTAACAACTACTGAGTACTTACAGTGTGGCAGTTAATGTTCTGAGCACGTTTAATCCATATTACAACCTATGAGATGGTTATTAACTCTTTCCTATTTTATAGATAAGGAAACTAGCACAAAGAAGTTAAATAGCTTATCTAAGGCCGCTTCGCTAAGAAGTTTTGGAAAGTTTTGGGCTTTCACATGTAGACATTCTGATTCTAGAACCCATACGCTTAGGAAGAAGAATAGTGAACATGGGAAGCATCAGTCATTCAGCAGTTTCTATTGAAATCTCATATGTGTTTTCACCATGTGAGGAAGATGAAGAAAAATAATAAAAGTTTTCCCAAGAAGTTTACCATCTACTTAGGAAGTCATAATCTTAACTATCTCTAATTGGAGCCTAGTTTATATAAACTAAAAGAGGTGTTTTTAGTTGTTGATGTTGTTTGGAAGGACTTCAATGTAATACAATTCCATAAGAATTTTGGTATCTATTTATTAATTGTTTCTACTAAATTGGGTTCCATTTGCTTTCTTTACTCAGTGATAAATTATGAACACCGTTCCAGGCAGTGTGTGACAAACCTACCTATTTTGTAGCTCTTGTCTTGCATTCCCATAACTTACTTAACCTGAGCTCTATTAATGGGCCTTTAGCTTGCTCTCAATTTTTCAGTTTCACAATTGATAAAAAGCAAACTAATAAGTGCTTTTGAAGACACGTGTACAAACCCATGCATATGTTTATTCCAAGGGTTTATTCTAAGATTTCTAGGATATGATATATGATGGGTTGGATATTATATATATTGTATATATAGGTTTTGATAAATTAATTTTTTAAATTTTTTTTGATGTTTATTTATTATTGAGACAGAGAGAAACAGAGCATGAATGGGGGAGGGTCAGAGAGAGAGGGAAACACAGAGTCTGAAGCAGGCTCCAGGCTCTGAGCTAGCTGTCAGCACAAAGCCCGGCGCGGGGCTCGAACCCACAAACCGTGAGATCATGACCTGAGCCGAAGTCGGACGCTTAACCGACTGAGCCACCCAGGTGCCCGGCTTTGATAAATTTATAATGGCATGTATCCATCGAGATACTATCATGCGGAGTAGTTCCACTACCCGAAAAATTTTATGTGTTCCCCCTATTTTAGTTACTATATCCTGGACATGTCTTCATATTATTAGTATATATTTTTAAACAGTTAAATAGATTTCTAGTGTTTTATTAAACTTGCTTCATATTGATAAATATTAAATTATTTTCAATTTGCTATTATTTACAAAATCACGGGGTGCCTGGTTGCCTCGGTTGGTTAAACATCCAACTTTAGCTCAGGTCGTAATTTCATGTTTCAGTTTTTGAGTTTGAGCCCTGCATTGGGCTCCACACTGACAGTGCAGAACCTGCTTGGAATTCATTCTGTCTCCCTCTCTCTCTGCCTCTCCCCTCCCCTCAAAAAAACCCATAATAAACATTCGTGTATATAACAACTTTGGACACTTTTGTGAGTATATCTGTAGGATAATGAAAGATTTAAAAGAAGAGAAAAGAAGAATGAGTAAATCAGTGCCTATGAACATAGTCGTGCACAGAAATGTAAAACAATTAAGTCATACACACTTAATGTTAAAAAATAAAAGAGACACAGGAAAGAGACAGGAAACTAACATATGTTTGGTGTATATCATGTGCCATATATATATATGTGTGTATGTATATATATATATACATACACACACACACACTCACATTTTTTCCTGTAAAAAAGATGTTAACAAACATCATCCCACGTTTTAGAGAACTGATCTTAGTTAAATTTACAAGAAAACAAATATATTCATGTGCAGTCATGCATATTGGGAGATGTGGCTGTCATTCAAACCAAAACAAACATACCTGCATAGCAGCCCTTGAAGCTAAGCGATTAGCCCCATTTGCCTCAAGGCTTTGTGATGCAACAGGTTTTAAACCCAGGCTGCCCTCTTTGGTGTTATACCACCCTGTCTGCAAAAGGAAAAGATTGTCAAAAACCAGATAGAATCTACTAGAAGGCCAATGTTCTATTTCAGAGTTACTAAGACAAGGATATAAGGATTGGAAAAAAAGCAGACACTCAGGTATCTGATAACCTGGATAGATTTTTCTTAACCTGGTAGCAAGAGTGACTTGTTATAGAACCAGAGAACTGACCTTGCACATAGAGATCAAGGGGACTGTGAAATATAAATGTCACAGTTACTGAATATAGGTAAGGCTTTGAAAGTGTTATCTGATCTGGAGAAAAAGTGGTATTATAAAAACACTATATAAATGAAAAAGTAAGCTAATATAAGAATACCCAAGTAATATCTGTTATATGATAGGCACTAAATAAAATTCATTAAAATATTTCCTATTTTAAAAGATGGGCATATTTAATAACATATTTTTTAATACATTTCATTAATTCATTGGAAACTTCACAATTTCTAAAATTCCCACATTAAATAATAATAAGTAAAAACATCAAAATAATTTAACACAAAACTGTTGCTAGACCCTCAAAGAGTAAGAAACTTTAAATGCTGAACTGATGAGAAAATTAAACCAGACTAAAGTTTCCTAATAATAAACAGATTTTTCTTAATATACATAAAATCCGGAGCAATTACAGAATTTTCTAAAATATTTTTTAATTTAAAACAAGTTCTAAATTATTGTGGTTGAAGAACTTCACTGTATGTTAAATACACATTTTATTTAATGGAGCATACAACAATTAATAGTTTCAAGTATGGCTGAATTCCATTAACAGAAGAGAGGAGAGATAACATAATCCATCATAGCTGGTCTATTACAATGGTATTTTATACCACTATGCACATAGAAACATGATTTAGGACAATATAGCCAATCAGTGATATAATTATGTGTGATTTTACTGAAATATAGTATATGACTATCCAATCCTACAAAACAGTTCACAATATGATGTCAGACATTCTTGTTTTATAATTTATCATGTTTATCCTATCAAATAAAATAGCTTTATTTTTTTATTTAAAAAAATTTTAACACTTATTTTTGAGAGACAGAGCATAGGTGGGGGAGGGGCAGAGAGAGAGGGAGACAGAGTCTGAAGCAGGCTCCAGGCTCTGCAGCACAGAGCCCAACGTGGGGCTGGAATTCAAGAATGGTGAGATCATGACCTGTGCCAAAGTCAATCACTTAACCAACTGAGCCACTCAGGCGCCCCTAAAATTCCTTTAAGGAAAAAAATTCCTTTAGAGAAATGTACTCTCTAATGTATTTTATTTTAATTTTAAATGTTTATTTTAGAGAGCATGAGTCGGGGAGACAGACAGAGGTGGTGGGGAGTGAGAGAGAGAGAGTAAATATTTTTTTTCTTAAATAGTTTATTGTCAAGTTGGTTCCCATATAACATCCAGTCTCATCCCAACAAGTGCCCTCCTCCATGCCCACCACCCCCTCCCCCCTCCTCCACCCCCATCAGCTCTCAGTTTGTTCTCAGCATTCAAGAGTCTCTTATGGTTTGCCTCCCTCCCTCTCCCCAACTATTTCCCCCATTCTCCTCCCCCATGGTCCTCAGTTAAGTTCCTTCTAATCCTCCTATATGTGAAAACATATGGTATCTGTCCTTCTCTGCCTGACTTATTTTGCCAGCATAACACCCTCAAGGTCCATCCATGTTGCTACACATGGCCAGATTTCATTCTTTCTCATTGCCATGTATTGTTCCATTGTATAGATAAACCATATCTTCTTGATCCATTTGTCAGGTGATGGACACTTAGGCTCTTTCCATGATTTGGCTATTGTTGAGAGTGCTGCTATGAACATTGGGGTACATGTGCTCCTATGCGTCAGCACTCCTGTATCCCTTGGGTAAATTCCTAGCAGTGCTACTGCTGAGTCATAGGGGAGTTCTATTGTTCATTCTTTGAGGAACCTCCATACTGCTTTCCAGAGGGACTGCACCAGTTTACATTCTGACCAACAATGTAGGAGGGTAGCTGTTTCTCCACATCCTCCCAGCATCTAGAGTTTTCTCTGATTTGCTCATTTTAACCACTCGGACTGGCGTGAGGTTGCATCTCAGTGTGGTTTTGATTTGTATTTCTCTGAGGATGAGGGACACTGAGCATCAGAGAAAGAGTAAATCTTAAGCAGGCTCCATGATCAGTGCAGAGCCCAACACGGAGCTTAATGCCATGACCCTGGGATCATGACCTGAGCCGAAAGCAAGAGTAGGACACTCAACTGTTCAAACCTACTGAGCCACCCAGGTGCCCCTAATATATTTTAAAATACTTTTTCAGGCACATAAAAAGTAAGCACAGTTGAATGATGCAGCATTTGAAAGCAAGTGAGGGTAAAATATAATGATCTTTACTATATATACCAAACCAATTTTAGAAACTATCATTCAATGATAAGTTTTTCATAAGCTTGTAGAGGGAAATTTATGATCTCAAGAGAAGAAATTAATACCTTCTTGTCATATAAAGTAAACAGAAGGAAAGAGAAGTTTCTCCACATTGCAGCTCCAAAATTACTCTTCTAGATCCTGAAGCAAAGATCTTTGTAAACTATAATCAGGAAATATGAAGTTACTTATTTTAATTCAACCAAAATTAAATGAAACTGAGAAGCAGGCACTGCATTTTGCAGTGGTTAAGCACGCAGATGCCAGGGCTATCCCGGCTGGGTTCTGGGACTTTATCAACAGTGTGTCTTTAGCACATTCCTTGGAATTCACTTCCTTCATCTGTCCTTCAGTTCCTCCATTAGTAAAACATGGGATGATGCTAATAGTAATAAAAATTTCTTCAAAGCATTATGAATATTTTGAGTTAATATATGCGAGGTACCTAGAATAGTGTCTAGAACATAGCAGGTGCTACATAAAAATCAGCTGTTATTGTTTGTTTTTCTAAATAGAGAAAGATTTTTCTGCTCCAGAAACTCCTAGTTTAGCCTATGTAGACTAGTCTAGAGAGCACCAGGAAAAGGTTATTATTTAAATATGGTAAGCAGTTTTAAGATTCTATATATTTATTAAAGTTAAGTTACTTACGTTGAGGGAGAGAGAGAGAGAAGCAGAGAAAGCAGGGAGGTACAGAGAGGCAAGGAGAGAGAGAATCCCTGGTAGGCTCTGTGCTGTCAGCACAAAGTCCAGTGCAGGGCTCGATCCTAGGAACCGTGAGATCATGACCTGAGCCAAGATGAAGAGTCAGACGCTTAACTGACTAAGCCACCCAGATGCCCCTGTAATGTGATAAATATTAAAATTAAGATAACTTCAGAGTGTCTCATGTCAAAGAGGAAAAGTGAAAGCCATCATCAGGGATATGATTTAATTTTTATATTTGTACTTCTAGGTTATAGCCTGTCAATATTAGCTTTGCAATATTATAAGCCTCCTGGTAAATATTTTTATTGAATTTCAGTTAGAAGCTTTACCTGTGATAATGTTTACCAAAGTTATTTGCCCTTTAGCATTTTCGATTTGATTATGACTGAATTTTCCTTTTGCAAGACTGTAAAGATTCATATAGAAAGAAACTAGAGAATGTCTGTACCAACCAGTAACCCATTGCTATCTAGCTAATTTAATAAAAGATGAGAGTATTGGACATTGATACAGTCTATGGCTTTCAAATATTAAAAAATTACTTAATTATTGCTGCCATCCATCTACCTCACTTTTCTAATCTATAAAAGATCAATGCCTATAATGTTTAATGTTGGAGACAATATTTATAAAAGCCAAGTAATTTAAGTGACATTTTCCAAGTTTTTATTATTAAGGCCACAGCTGTGCTTGGCACAATGAAACTAGCACCACGACTTGTCAGACAGTTTAACTTTTTAGGGCAGCTAATTAGACACTTCGGAGTGGGCTGACCTCTGGATAAGTATCTCTGCAATTGTTCTTACCTTGTTTTAATAGAACATGTATTATTGTTAATTAAAATACATAAGGTGTTGTTTATTTTATAATTGACAATGTGTAGTGTTGTTCAGGATTCTGAGGAGACTAGGCTCAGAAGGTGTGATTTGAAAAATCTCAAATTAAAAATTATAAAGCACAGACACCCTTCTTGTTGAGTGTTCATTCTCCAAACCCTTTATAATCAAACATCAATTTTTTAAAATATTCAATCATTTATCCTTCCCATTAAACTGTAACATGATTTCTCTTGGTAATATAACCAATTCCAGCTCTGGTAATCAGGATTTTACAACACTCAGCTGCCCTAGAGACTTGACATTTATTAATCCCCGGAGGAGGTCTGTGTGTAGTACACGGCAAACTCTACCTTCGCATAAATCATGAAATTGTAGTTAAAACAAGAATGATGGCCTAGAGATTCAGTCAGCAAGGATCCAAACCATATCTTCTAACAAACAGGTGACTTTTTAAGAAATTCTAAAAGAATCCTCAGAGACTACTTTGGAAATGACTCAAGTACAAAGATGTGGAGCCCTGTATTGAGGAGGCCACAAGAAATGAAAGCAGATTGACCAAACTTATAAAAGATGCCTACTAAAGATGGATTATTCAGATTGCTAACGAGCAGGTACTCACGCGCTATAAAGGGAAGAGGGGTAAACAGTGATTAAAAGAAAGCTTTAGAAAGAAAGATATTGGGGCACCTGGGTGGCTCAGGCAGTTAAGCGTCCGACTTCAGTTCAGGTCATGATCTCACTGTCTGAGTCTGAGCCCCGCATCAGACTCTGTGCTGACAGCCTGCTTTGGATTCCCTTTCTCTCCCTCCCTCCCTTCCTCTCCTTCCTCTCTCTCTCTCTCTCTCTCTCCCTCCCCCCCCCACTCATGCTCTGTCTCTCAAAAATGAATGTTAAAAAATTAAAGAGAAAGAAAGATATCATTCTACATTTCATTTTGCTGTAAGTATAAACATCACCTAAATGAAGAGTCCCTGAAATTTAGAACTCTTGGAGATAGGTTTATTTCATAATGAACTACTTCTAAATTTCTCAATATATCCCTTTTAAATTGTTTTATGTTTTTTTTAATTTATTTCTGAGAGAGAGAAAGAAAGCCCGCATGAACAGAGGAGGGTCAGAGAGAGAGGGAGATACAGAATCTGAAACAGGCTCTAGGCTCTGAGCTAGCTGTCAGCACAGAGCCCAACATGGGGCTCGAACCCATGAACCACAAACCGTGAGATTATGACCTGAGCTGAAGTCAGACGCTTAACCGACTGAGCCACCCAGGCGCCCCTCAATATATCCCTTTTAAAAGAGACATTATAAGAAATGTATCCAGAAATAGAGGTTCAGGAATTGGATTACCTTGGTTCTGCAGTGAAAGCCATCTCACATAGAGTCAGAACTTGGCTCCAGACATATCAGGTTTACCACTAATTTGTGTCTCCCACAAAACCTGTGGCAAATGATAACGTCTTCAGAGGGAAACTCAAGGATATATAGACATTTCTACTGAGGATTGAAAAATCCTTTCCTCTTTATGAAATCTAAATCTGAACAAATCTAAATTTAATTGTGTTTGTGTGTGTGTGTGTGTGTGTGTGTACACAATGTTAAATCCATAATAATTATTGTTTTTGGTCTTTTTATACTGTCCCAAATATATTGTTTAAATAGTATTTCTACTAAGCCAAAGTTTATAGTTAATTATGCATAATTATATATGTTCCTCTAAATATTCCTCTTAGTTGGAAGAAAGATAATATTGAAGGAAGATAACATTCTTGGGATCAAGACAGATATGTATTCCTTCTTATTAATTTTCTGAATCTCATCTTTATTCATTATACATATATTATATGTACAATATACATATATTACATTATACATATATTATATTTAGTATATTATACTAAATATACGAAGTGCTACAGCAAATGCTTTAGAGACATTATATTTTTTTAATTTTCACAATAATCCTAAGAGTAGGTCCCATTACTGTAATCATTTTTCAAGTAGGGAAACTGAAATTATGTAATTTGCTTAAGAACACGTCACATATAGAGGAAATGTTGGAGTCAGGACTCGTATCAGGCAGGTTGACATCAGAGTTCGCATGCTTAACTGATATGAGATTCTGCCTTATTGGAACTTACAAAGAAAGGCCTTGGATACAGAAGTCTCCTGTGTTCTGGAGTCTTACAGCCTAAGTTCAGACCCCATTCAGTCATATGTAAGTGTGTTAATTTAATATCTACAATGGTTCTATAAACCAGATGTGTTCCCCTATTTTTTAACAGATAGATAAACTGATGCTTAGAGAAGTTAGGTAAATAAGGTACCCAAGGGAATGCAACTAGTAAATAGCATTAATTGTTTTGACTCTTAAGTCTCTGTTATTTCTAATACATGCACTGCCATTCATTTCATTCTTATTTAGTCATTCCAACAACACTGTGAGATAAGTCCTGATAGCTACATTTTATGAACAATGGAACATGTTAAATGACTTGTCTGAGTTCATCTAATCACCAAGTTTTGGAACTAGGGTTCTAGACCAGGTCTGTTTGACTTAGAAGTCCATTTTCTATGATAAGTCATTGTTACTGAATGACTTGTAGACAAGCTGCCCATTATTTTGATATTTGTCATAGATTAAGACCTTATTCATTTTAAACTTTGCTATATTTACTATTGTAGATAGATGAACCTCAGACACAAAATTGACCATTTTATAGCAGTCTTTGTTTTCCTAGTCCTAATCCAAATGATTCTTGGGAAACATAAAAGACTAAGAAAGACAATAGCCTAAGAAAATGATATCACCATGTAATATTTGGAAAGTTTTGTTTTGGAAATGAGTACTCACTATTCGGGATTTTTTAAAGTGAGTCTATTTAGATTTTCACTTAAATAATTAAAAATGCATATTTTATTTATTTTTTATAAATCTCCCCATTCTACCAAGGAATTATCTAAGGAATATTTAGTATTTCAATTGTTAATATAATAATAATAGATGATTTCTCGAATATATCTTCTTTCAAAAGTGATATTAATGATTTTATTGCTTTTAACATTTATATTTGAGAGAGAGAGAAAGGAAGATACAGAATTTGAGGCAGGCTCATGGCTCTGAGCTGTCAGCACAGAGCTTGACGCAGGTCTGGATCCCACAGACTGTGAGACCATGATCTGAGCTGAAGTTGGTTGCTTAACCAACTGAGCCACCCAGGTGCCCCTGAAATTAATGATTTTAGAAGCAATTCTTGATTTAGAGATTATATTATCCATGACACTAATAACACATTCAAATTAGGTTTATCTGAGGGGAGTGTATTTGTGAAGCAGCTAATTGCAAAGACATGGGAAGGGTGTGGGGGGAATCACAAGGACTAGAGTATAAATTCAAAGGTGTTACCACCCCAGTCCTGTGTGCATAAGGGAAGAGAGAGGTTCCTCGAATTAGGAAGGATGACAGTTGTATAGAAAAAGCCACTCTGAATAAGCAGTGGCCTACTCTCACTACACATACCAGCCTAAGGAAATTGCAGAGGATGAGAATAAAAGTACTAACCCTATATACCTATCCCCTTGCCTTTTAATCTTGTTTCAGTGCCTCAGAATGGCCTAAGCCAGCTGGAAAGTCAGAGAGCATGGAAACTTGGTAGTTAGCCTTATCGGTCATATAGTCTTCTGGGAAAGAATGTGGGATAGAGAAGGTCAGGGAACAGATCTTCAGTGACAGTGAAAATATCCAATACAAAACTTAACACTCATATTTACTAATTATATACTTATGTTTTTATATGTATTTTATAAAATCAACCAAGATATGTATATATGCTGCTATAGTATATCAAAACTTTAGGAATAATAGGAGCACCTGGGTGGCCCAGTCAGTTAAGCCTCTAACTCTTAATTTCAGCTTATGTCATGATCTCACGTTTCCTGGGATCAAGCCTTGCGTTGGGCTCTGTGCTGACAGTTCGTAGCCTGTTTGGGATTCTCTCTCCCCTCTCTGTCTGCCTCTCTGTGTCTCCCTCAAAATAAATAAACTTTAAAAAACTTTAGAATAACAATAATTTTGCTTAATAATGGATAATCATAAATATATAAGCATTTGTAACCTATCTTCTTGTAAAAAGACAAAGGAGTCTAGAGTAATTTTTTAAAAAAGCTCAGAAAACTCTGAGTTAGGATTCCTACATTTAAATTATTCATTGAAAGTGCAATCTTGAGCAAATCAGTTAACCTCTCAATACTTCAGTTTCTGTTCTGCAAAATAGAAATACTATAACCCTACCTCTTTCATGGGGTTGTGGTGATAACTCTATTGGTTACAGTGTATGATAGAGTATTTTGAAAACATAGTATGTTATTTGTGTTCAAGAAAAAAGTGTTACATTGAATTAAGTCATCTGGAAAACATAATTTAGGATCTGTTTTAGGGAAATACAAATCAAAACCGTGATAAGGTACCATCTCACACCTATCAGGATGGCTAAAATTAACAGCACAAGAAACAACAGGTGTTGGCGAGGATGTGGAGAAAAGGAAACCCTCTTGCGTTCTTGGTGGAATGCAAACTGGTGTAGCCAACTCTGGAGAACAGCCTGGAGCTTCCTCAAACAGTTAAAAATAGAACTCTCCTATGATCCTGCAATTGCACTACTAGGTATTTACCCAAAAAATACAAAAATACTAATTCAAAGGGATACATGCACCCTGATGTTAATAGCAGTATTTTACTTTTTAAAAGGAAACTCATAGTAAGAAATTATGTCTGTATGCTATTTAAATATGAATGTGCAATTTTACTTAACCTGAATGCCCTGATTTCTAAGCACAAACAGTTCTCTTCTTTCTAAACCATCTGTCATCTATGATCATCATTTCATCTATCGTAATAACCATATAGTCACGTATATACCTTGTGTATTTCTACATGAAAGTATAGCAAGTGTACTTTGCCATTCTGAACATTTTAATTTCATATTAACAATTGTGCTTATTGATATTAGAATATTAAAATACTCCAGAAACATAAAATAATTTATATGATATAAGTTTTTAAACATGGGTTTAAATGTTAGTCACTTTCCTGTTTTCATTCTATACACTCCTCCTGTCTTACTGCATACCCATGACTCTATCCATCAGCTATAAAGCAATAACTTCTATATTATACAATGCTGGCATCTCTACCTGTATATGTCAGAGGTACCTCAAGCTCTGTATGATGAAATTAGTGAGATTTTTTTTGGTCCAAATGGTGCTGTCTCCTTTATTCAACATTTCAAAAAATATATATCATTGTCTATCCAGTCACCCAGAAATCTGGATACTACCCAAATAGCTGCCACCTCCTAATCACTTACATCTAGTTCATTGTAAAATTCACTAATTGATGCCACTTGTCTCCAGGCTACCATTTTCAATCTCCTGTTCCCAGTATTATTGAAGTGATTTTCTAATATACAAATGTTATCAGTTACTTTTCTGCTGAAAACCTTTGAATATCCTTGTAACAGTTTCATAACCTTTCTCCCATCACTTTTAAACTTACCATTACCTCCACCCTACTTTAGTCCCCTACTAATATAGATATCTCCCACTCTCAGTCCTTTTCCTAATAATCCACACTGTTTCAGGTTTCCATGGCTTTTGGTCACACTGTTCCTTTCCCATATAATAGCTTTCTCTCCACCCCATCACAACCCCAGTCAGGCAGATACAAACTACCTGTCAGTCAAACTATTCTAAGAGCTACCACCACTATGTATGCTCTTAACCACTTTTCTTTCCATCATTTGTGGTCTTTTATCATAACACCTTTTTTTTTCTCTATCTCTTTTTCCTTTTTTTAACATTTTTTTAATGTTTTATTTATTTCTGAGACAGAGCATGAGCAGGGAAGGGTCAGAGAGAGAGGGAGGCACAGAAGCCGAAGCAGTCTCCAGGCTCTGAGCTAGCTGTCAGCACAGAGCCTGATGCAGGGCTCGAACCCATGAACCATGAGATCATGACCTGAGCCTAAGTCGGACGCTTAACCCACTGAGCCACCCAGGGGCCCCAGTCAATCTCTTTTTCTTTACTAGAATTTAAAACTCCTTAAGATCCGCATTGCTAACTTGATGTTTCTAATGTCTAGTAAACAAGGTTGTTAAAAATTACATATTCAGTGAAAGAATGACTTGAAGAACAAAGTTCTGGAAGGATAATGTTCTACTTTTACCAGTCTATTTCTGTATTACCAAGTAGCTGTGATAAACCTGAAAATAATGATTGTTTTTGATATGGTAAGAGGAATGTATTTAAAAAGTAAAAAAGAAATGTTTGGATAACTAACAGTTACAGTGACATAGTTCTAACTTCATACATGGTTTTCCGATAGAAAAAACCTTACAAATAACAACAAATATATTTTATTGTTTCTTTTCAGACTAACTTTAGGGTTTTGTTCATAATTTTATCATGTAACTATTCTTTCACACTGAACTTTCTGCCTCAAAAGAATTAGATATGAAGGGAGATAAATGCCCTTTATTTTTTTGCCAAGATGAAAGAATCTTCTACTAAATTTGTTCTATGCTAAAATAAGATAAGAATTAAAACACATAAATTTGCATTCTCAATATAAAAGCTTGCATTTAAAAAATCAAAGCGTGAGTTAGTCGTGTCTTTTAAGTCTAAAGACATTTAAAATTAGGACGGCAGTTACGGGCACTCAAAAAAATAGACTTTATCCACTTCAAGTCACAATTCTTTTCACTTAGAAATTTCCTTTTCAGGGGCGCCTGGGTGGCTTAGTCGGTTAAGCGTCCGACTTTCGCTTAGGTCATGATCTCGCGGTTCGTGGGTTCGAGCCCCGCGTCGGGCTCTGTGCTGACTGCCAGCTCAGAGCCTGGAGCCTGTTTCAGTCTGTGACTCCCTCTCTCTCTGACCCTCCCCTGCTCAAGCTGTCTCTCTCTCTCTCTCCTAGAAATAAATAAAAACATTTAAAAAAAAAAAAAGAAATTTCCTTTTCAGACCAACATTTCTCTACCTACCATTATGTTGAACTGATAAAATTTTAGACTATTTGATTTAACGATTGAATTTTATGAATATTGTGTTAACTAGCTTAATGTATTTTATTGAATCCATCTCTCTCCAACCATATGTTTTGTTAAAAGTAAAATGTGAAATCTATGTTCTTACTGTGTTTCTTCTAAAACGACACACACACACACACACACACACATACACACAGTATCCACTTTATCCCAGAAGAAAGACTTTAGAATAAGAAATACAGTGAACATATTTTCAGTAAGTTTCATACAGTGTAAAGGAGATGGAATGTCTTAAAGTCCAAGAATTTGTAACAAATTTGAAAAGGAAGAAACATGAAGAGAAATTCCTAGAAATTCTTGTTACAAGATTTATAGAATCTTGTAGAAGGCTCTATGTTAAGTCTGTGCATTGAGGCCTTCTAACAGAAACTGTGAATTATTTTCAGTTATCACTTGATTCTGCTGAAAGCAATGGCTAATAAGCCATAACACAGTCCAGTCAAGAGCATGTAAAAGCAGAAGCTTCAGAGATAAGTGATACAGGCCACTAAACTATAAGAAGGCTCAGGGCAGGGCAGGAGGAGTATTCCTTTTAGCAGTGATACATTCTTGCTGAGAGGAATCCATATCATGGCACAGTCTGATGTGTTCATTGTTTTTTAAGTTTATTTGTTTGCTGGGGCAACTGGGTGTCTCAGTCAGTTAAGTGTCCAACTTTTGGTTTCAGCTCAGGTTTTGTGAGTTTGAGCCCAGCATCAGGCTGCATGCTGACAATGTTAAGTCTGCTTGAGATGAGAGAGAGAGAGAAAGAGAGAGAGTAGGGGAGGGGCAGAGAGAGTAGAGGGACAGAGAGCCCAACACAGGCTTGAACTCAGGAACCGTGAGATCATGACCTGAGCTGAAATCAAGAGTTGGATGCTTAACTGACTGAGCCACCCAGGGACCCCTCAATTTTTATTCCTTTCAATGCACTTTTAAAATGTTTTAAATTGAGATATAATTGACATATAACCTCCCCTAAATTTAAAGTGTCACATAACATCTTGAACAACATTGACTGGTACACATATAATATATATTAGAATATGATCACTAATATAGCAGTAGCTCTAGGACATCACATAATTATCATTTATTTTGCATGGTTAGAACATTTCAGTTCTAGTCTCTTGGTAACTTTGAAATATATAATACGGTATTGTGTTATGTTAATTTTTGAGACCAGCAAAGATAAGTCAAATGTAAATGATCAGTCCCATATTACACGGCCAATATGGACCAATTCAGGAAGAGTTATATCTCCTGGCAGGCTTTTTCTCATGTAGCATTGCATATTTCTTTTTACAAGGTGTTTTTTGAGCAAAATGCCTGGAGCTGAGGTAGAAAAGAAGACAAACTTCATCAAATATAAAAGTAGATGTACACACAATTGTATAAGCAGCTGCTTGTGATTCTGATGTTAGCATGAACATGAGGGCAGAGGCATAGTTAGCTGCAGAGGACATTGTGTAGTAAAAGTCTCACTTCTGGGCATCATGTTTAAGTCTATTTTTTCCCAGTGTCAATCACAACTTCCCATGTCCTCTATTTTCACAAAGCACTATAAAAAGACAAAACCTATTACATAATTACAAAGCATAATGTAAATTTTCTTTTTTTTTTTTATGTTTTATTTATTTCTAGGAGAGAGAGAGAGAGAGACAGTGTGAGCAGGGGAGGGTCAGAGAGAGAGGGAGTGACAGACTCTGAAACAGGCTCCAGGCTCTGAGCTGGCAGTCAGCATAGAGCCCAACGCGGGACGCGAACCCACAAGAACTGTGAGATCATGACCTAAGCGAAAGTCGGACGCTTAACCGACTAAGCCACCCAGGCGCCCCGATAATGTAAATTTTCTAAGTGAAGATAGTAAATTTTGTGAAAAAAATTACGGTATTTGACTTCCTAGCTTCAAATTTTAGCCCTAACCTGAGTAAATGTGGGCAAATTATTTAACCTCTTCATGCCTCAGTTTCCCTCACTGCCAAGTGAGGATATTAGTAGCATGTTACTGGGTTTTTGTGAGGAGTGTATGACTAAGACTAAAAAAACCTTAAAACTTCCAACAATGCCAGGCACACAGTGAGTCACATACCTAAACTTTGATCATCATTTTTTATTTTATTATTAAACTTTAATACCAGTATCTACCTCTAAATATGTATACAGTACATTTTTTGAGTGTTTATGGTATATTTAAAACATATAAACAATGTGTTAGCATTTTTAAATTTTTTCATTTTTTTATTTAAAAATTTTTTAAATTTGTTTATTTTTAGAGAGACAGAGACAACGTGAGCAGGGGAGGGGCAGAGAGAAAGGGAGAGAGAATCCCAAGCAAGGTCCTCACTGTTAGCACAGAGCAGAGAGAGAGAGAGAGAGAGAGTGAGGGAGAATCTTAAGCAGGATCCGTGCTCACTGTGGAGCCCTATACGAGGCTCTATCCCACAACCCTAGGATCATGACCTGAGCCGAAATCAAGAGCCAGATGCTCAACCAACTGAGCAACTCAGGTGCCCCTGTGTTAGCATTTTTAAGGTATAAATTTATGACTCAGAGTATGGAAAATAGAAAGGAATACGATGTAGTGGCAGAAAGGAATACAGTGTATTCTGGTTTATGTTATTAATCCCATCACTTGTAGGCTTATTGAGGGCAGGACAATGGCAATATCATATTATTTTAAATAAGTTAAACTGTCTTCATATGAATCAGTTGATAATTCTGTGTGAAATTGTTGGTGTTATAAGCCTCAGAATTTATAATGCTTACATTTGAAAATTTTTCTATTTTAATTCCCATTATACTGTTTTAAATTATTCCCTGTTTCAAAACTAACAATATCTCACCCTCATTTCCTTATGCAATCTCTTATCTTATTCACCCCTCTTCTTATTGTTTTCCAATCTGACTTTCAGCTTCCACTCTCTTCTAAGCCCCAAAGTGCCTGAAGGACCTTTCTTCACTCCTTGGATGAGTTCTATACCTGGTAAGGGAATGTAAAGAATGTAAAACAGCAAGTACATCAGTGGATCAGCAAAAAGGTGGCCCAATATTCATGAACTATCACTCTTCACAAAGGAATCTCATGTATTGATCTGTTCTTTATTTTGTTCATATGTTCATTTAAGAAACATCTATTGAAATTGATTCCATGCCAGGTACTGTGTTGGGCATTCTCGCATGGCCTTCCCAATTATATTATCTATCTATCTATTAGTAATACTATTTTTATCAATTAGCAATAATCATGCCTTGGATAATCCTCACTGGTATGATACTGCTACTATGCAAAACTGACAGTACTGCCTTATCAACTCCAGTGTATACAGGAAGAAACTAAGATTCAGAGGTTTTAAGTAACTGCCCAAGATGGTAAACATTAAACACACCTTATGGAGTCTCTCTATGAACAATAAGCCAGCCAGATAATATTCATACAAGGGTAGAGCAAGCCATCATTCACCCATTTATTCATACATTCCCTTATTTGTGGGGTTGTTTGCAGAAGTTAATAGTATCCTTAGCCTTGTGCTAAATGTTAGAAGAAAGTCTGCTTTTGGGAGAAAGGGCAGTATAGCTTACAGAGGTGATGCGTTATATATATTAACTCACCTAGTTCAAAATTGGGCTGGCAAAGTTTGGTCCAGAAGACTAAAAATCATCCTACTCAAGAATGATTCCACTCTGACCCAAGTCTAATATCCTATACTATTTGGGCCTGATTTCTGAAATTCGGTCATTCTTTTCGAATAATGCTCCTTGAATTGTTGCAAGCCTTTGATAAATTTTATTGTTTCAGAACAGTAAATTGTTCTCATTGGTTTAATTGAAGAGCATATTTCCACTGGTCTTTACTCCATCCTATCAGAATTCCTTCCATGTTATGGTTTTAAACTCACCTCTTCTATTGCTTTTTGCTTTCATTCTTTGTGATCAAGTTCATTGTTATCCTTCAGTTTCAGTAATTGAATCTTGGCTCTGATTTGTTTTGTAATAGTTCAATATCTCTATTGCTATGGTGGTTCTACCTTGTTTAATCCATCTTCTTAGAATCATGTTGCTAAATCCCAGTATTGATTCCCACTCTCTGTTTAAACACTATTTTAGGGGGACCTGGCTACCTCAGTCGGTGAGGTATATAACTCTTGATCTCAAGATTGTAAGTTCAAGCCCTGCATTGGATATGGAGGCTATTTAGAAAAAAAAAATTAATAAAAAGGGGCACCTGGGTGGCTCAGTTGGTTAAGCATCCAACTCTTGAATTTGGCATGGGTCATGATCACATGGTTCATGAGATCAAGCTCCAAATCAGGCTCTGCATTGACAGTGCAGTACCTGTTTGGGATTCTCTATCTCCTCTCCCTCTTTCTTCCTCGCTACTTTTTGTATATATATCTGGTGCAGAACTTAAGAAAAAGAATCGGGGCACCTGGGTGGCTTAGTCGATTAAGCGTCCGACTTTCGCTTAGGTCATGATCTCGCAGTTCGTGGGTTCGAGCCCCGCGTTGGGCTCTGTGCTGACTGCCAGCTCAGAGCCTGGAGCCTATTTCAGAGTCTGTGTCTCCCTCTCTCTCTGATCCTCCCTTGCTCACGCTGTCTCTCTCTCTCTCTCCTAGAAATAAATAAAAAAATATTTAAAAAAAGAAAAAGAATCATTCCTAATATCCTTTTACATTAGTCCTGGTGTTAATCCTATGTACATTCTAACTTACATAGAAAAGAATGGTACCTCTCTGGGCTCTGTTGTTTAGACCCAAATTTATAGGGGAAAAGTTATCCCAGAAAGAAGTATTTAAAGATAGTTGTTCTCATATGAACAATGAATTTATTAGTAAATTCCCATACAGAAATTTTAGATTGGTTTTTGGTATACAGTGGGAATGTAGTGGAAAGGTTATATAAGTTCATATTTGAATATTAAAAGGAGTACCATTTAAGTCCTGAACTAATGTGGTAGAGAAAGCTGTAATCAGTGAGAGAGCTCTAAGGGAAAGATTTATCTTTCCGAGTAAAAGTAAGGATAGAAGATCCTTCACGCCTCACATAGATAATTCCTCTGGTAACCCTGGTACATTGGAAATTACTTTAAGGAAACCTAGATTTTTCACTCACATAGATATCATGTCCTAATTACCCTTATCCCAGAACTTTTTAGGAAAAATCCTCCATGAAGATCTCAAGTACTTACCTTCAGAAATCTACCATGACCTCCCTCTCCAACTGAAGGCTGGATTAGATGTTGTCATGATGTACCCCCACTTTATTTTGTGCCTATTCCACAATATTTTCCATTAGGCTTCCTTAACCCTACAGAACTACAGGATATTGACTTGCCTTTATCATCTCAATATCTAGGACAAGACTTTCTGCTAATAGATGCTCAATAAATTGCTTGTGGAACTTTTATTTGACATTCCTCTTGTTTGTTCAGGCTGTTTCCCATTACTTTACCCAAATCTGACAAACTGCATTATTCATTCCAGTAGAATTTTCCTAGCCTATGTAGTTCAACCCCTCTGACTTTAAGATTTGCTATATGGCCATCTAGATTTCTTTTCACACTGGCATTTTATCTTGACTCAGCTTTTCCTACAAGACACACTAGTATTCTTTTCCTTTTCCTTTTTTCTTTTTGCAAGGATCATATGGAGCAGTTTATACTTCCTGAATCAATTTCCTCTTCATCCATTTTCTGCTTCTTGTCGTTCTTCTCTTTAATACTCTGAAATCATATATTAGTTAGCACAAACTCTTAGTCTCTAAATAAATAGTTTATTTCCTCATCTCCTATAATTCTAAACACTGTTTCACATTACTGATCTCTCTCACTCTTTTGAAGGTTCTCTCAGATTTGCAAAACTCTTCTCATGCTTGAATCTCTATCTGGTTTGAGAGAGCTCCCTTGTCAGTGCACGCAGAGTTTATACTCTTCAAAAACAGCTCAGCCTCGCTGCAGCATCTGTGACATTAATCAGCTGTGATAAAAAGAACTGCTTTCTTACATCAGGTTAGAGGGCAGGTGGCCACTTTCCCATGATTCGCTCACTTGCTTAGATGGTCTGAATCCTGAAATACTTCTCTATCTCTCATTGCAGATTGCATTTTTTTAATCAACCACATTGTGTCTAATTTGAGTCCTGTGTTTCATACAACATTGTTAGTTTACACTGTGACCGTAACTCTGCCTGGCATCACTGTCTAGATCAGGGGACTGAACAAAGACTGTACTTCTGTTCAAACGTTGTGAGCTACACCACATAGCTGCATGTACTGATGATGTGGATTTCAGCCTCAGTTTTTCTGAGAACATACTCATCTCCTCCCTCTCTCCCTTTCTTCCATTCTGCTGACACTCTTTTCCCTTTTCTGCCTTCCTTCTGTTCCCACCATCACTCACATATCTAGTCTAAGCATAGCTTTACCCATTGTGCTCGTTGGTTGGTATCCAGCTTCTCTCCATTTTTCAGGACCACAAATTGTTTTAAGTTTTATTTTCTTTGCTGCTTGCTCTTAAAACAATATCTGGCTCATTAATGCCATTCAGTAATATCAACTTCTATTATTATTTTATTTCTACCCATTCCAAACCCTGGGAAGACCCCAGATCCAGGATTTTATCTGGCATTAATTGCCTGTGCTGTGTAGCCTACCTTGAATAATTTCTTCTTCTTTAACCAAAATGTGTGTTTGTTGGGGGTACAGAGTGGTGGGGGAAATGTATAGAACTATTTACTGGCATGTGGAGGTACCATATAAATTCCTCCTGAAGCTTTTTGTTTGTTTGTTTGGTCTTTTTGTGCTCATCTTTGCCTTCCAAAGGCCATTGATCTTCTGTTCAATACACAGAGCCTACCTCTTTCATATCTTCCCTACCCACTACAAGCCATAGTATTGTTTTCCTTTGCTTTCCTAAAAATATTCCACCCTTGATGCATCTGGGTGCGTTAGTCAGTTAAACATTCGACTCTTGATTTCAGCTCAGGTCATGATCTCATGATTCGTGAGTTCGAGCCTCGCATCAGGCTCTGTGCTGACAGCATGGAGTCTGCTTGGGATTCTGTCTCTTCCCTTCTCTCTCTGCCTCTCCTGCATGCTCTCTCTCTCTCAAAATAAATAAATAAACTTTAAAAAATATTCCATCATGTAGTCCCTTGCATGATTGCCACTTTTTGCTATGCTTTTGCCCCCAATTTAATCAAGTGTCTTGAGGACGCAGTCTATTTTCTGAGCTAAGTGCATACACACAGGTATATGTATTCATGCTCATACCCCCATGAATATAAAATTTTCCTGAAGTCCAGAATAATTAGTCAGAATCTAAGACCTTATAGCAAGTTAAATCAGAAAGACCAAATAAAGCACAAATTTACAATTGTATCTTGAAAAACTTCGCATGTTCATGAGCATACATACTGATATATGTATTAATGCTTGTACCCCCATGAGTGTAAAATTTTCCTGAAGTCCAGAATAATTAGTCAGAATCTAAGACCTTATAGCAAGTTAAATCAGAAAGCCCAAATAAAGCACAAATTTACAACTGTATCATGAAAAACCTCGCACGTTCATAAAAAAAAATTCTGCCAGCCCAAGGACTGTTCAATTAGACTCTTTGATGGTAGAATTTTTTCTAAAAAAAACCTCACCTCCATGCTGTGCCATTTCTACATAAGAATTGGAGAGAACTATGCAGATCCTGCACCTGTTGAGTTATACAGAAAATCTACAGGAAACCAAGAGTGCAAGTGCATGTGATTAAGTACAAAAGATTAGAATAAAAACCTTAGGTGGCTATGGTTTCTGCTGTTATTTTAACTCTCCATGCTCTTGTACATCATATATCATTAGTGGGCAAAAATCACATAATAACAAATTACTAGCCTTATGCCTAAAGTTCTTAGACAATGCGTATTATGTGAACATCTATGGCTATTCTGAGCACACCAAATGATTAAGCCAAACAGAAAGGTTATCACGTTGTGCTTATGAATTTTGGTAACGAGTGGCCTTGTGTTACGCATGTCTGTGATTCTGGAAAGCAGATTTAAGATCAGCCTTGTGGCAGCTCCTGCAGGGGCTAATCAGGAGAGCTGCTGTGACTAAAACTGAAGTTGCAGCTGCTTGGGAGATGATTTTCATTAAAGCTGCCTGCCAGTGTCAACACAGAATCCAGACCGACCAGATTTTAGAAACAAAATATGACACTTGCAAGGCACTTGGGCACAGTATTCATAACTTTCTAATGGTGGCATTGTCTCTTTTCACCAAGAATGGAAATAAAGTAAGCAATTATTGACATAGAATTCAACCTATAACAAGCTGGCTAATGTGAACATTCCCATTATCTCTTCCTATATAATAATAATAATAATAATAATAATAATAATAAATGTGGAGATTTTGTCATGGAATATGCAGGTCTTCAGCATTTGAAAATGAATTACAGCTATTGACAGATTGGAGTATAATCCTAAATTGTGTTAAAGTCATGAAGTTCTGAGTAATGATGTACATGTAAAAATCTTGGTAAAATTTTTTTGGTTTATTTAAGGACAAAAGTTAATCTTAATTTTATATATCGCTGCACTTTTTTCCTTGGTTTAAAAAAAAGTAGCTCTATTTATATAATTCTTTCTGGTAAGTTAATAGATCCTTAGGAAAAAAATAGATGACTTTCAGGAAACCTCTAATAGATATCAGAATTTCTATGGCCATTAAGATATTTAAAAGTATTTATGGGGCGCCTGGGTAGCTCAGTCAGTTGAAGTTCTGACTTGGGCTCAGGTCATGATCTCACAGTTCATGGATTTGAGCCCTGCATCGGGCTCTGTGCTGACAGCTCAGAGCCTGGAGCTTGCATCCAATTCTGTCTCCCTCTCTCTCTCTGCCCCTCCCCAACTCTCTCTCTCTCAAAAATAAATAAACATTTAAAATATATATTTGTTAAATCACATTATCTTAGTTATTTTAGTGTTAGTATACAGATTTCAGATGGTAAGATGATGTCTATAAAATCATATAATTCTTTGTTACAATAAATTTAGTGCTTAGAATCTAGGTTGATGATATAAAGACAGGAAGTATTATTTTCCAAGAGAAATAAAGTTGATGATGAGTCACAGAAGTGCTGTATTATGGGGCACCTGAATGGCTCAGTCAGAAGAGTGAGCAACTCTTGATCTTGGGGTTGTGAATTAGAGTCTTAGGTTACTTTAAAAAAATAAATAAGTAGACGTTTTTTTAAAAATTCTATATTATAATAATGGTATTTGGCTTCAGTGTAAAAAAAAAACAAACAAACCCTTCCCGCCATTGCTTTACCACAACTATATCATTTCTTTAGTCACATGCATATTGTATTTGATTTTTTAAATAAGTTAAATTTATATAGGAAGTAGTGAAGAAATATCTTAATTCAAGACTATTTCATCTTGCTTCCAAGCATTTTCCTAGCCTATTGGGCATTCCTCCTATGCTTTTGAGAATAGCTAATAGGATTCCACAATTAAGCTACATCTTTGACATAAACCTTGTGTTCAAAAAATATTAGTTTACTACATGATTGTTTTTATTTTCTACTTTAGTCTATGATCCTTTTTTTCTTTTTTACAAATAGTTTATTGTCAAATTAGTTTCCACATAACACTCAGTGCTCATCCCCAAAGTGCCCTCCTCCATGCCCATCCCCCCTCCCCCCCACATCCATCAGTCCTCAGTTTT